>NC_134545.1:100074562-100423728 GCF_050624435.1 Tenrec ecaudatus | reverse complement strand
AATGAGGCATGCCTGTATTTGGTAGTTAACTCGGTTGTACATTTTTGCTCATGCAATTATAATTTGTATCCAGTTCTTGCAGAGTGTGGGAGGTGGTTTCCAAGGCATGTGTGAAAGCTTTGCCCTGGTTCCTCCTGCCTTTAAGATGCATTTTCCCTTCCCAGTTTCTCATCCCCCATTGTCTGTTGCTAAGCATCACGAAAGGGAAATGGCAGCCGCAGACGACCATGGTTTGCCCAGCTCAGAGGAGACCAGCCGGTCCTCCTACCCCGTGCTCTGAGAGGCTGCCACTGAGCGAGTCTCAAGTCCTCATCAAAGAGGAAGGCCCTGGCCCTTCTCCAGGACATTACTTAGCATTCTCCAAAAGGAGGGGCCTTGGTGGGCTGAGTAAAACCGTGTTAGAAGATCCCAGGAATCTAAACCCAGCGACTTCTCCAACAAGGTCAGTCTGTAGCAGTACATGTAATTTGGAGGAAAGGCAAATTGAAGCTCTCTTAGCCGGGAACCGAAAGTATCAAACAGCTGGGTGTTAGTTAGACCTGTGGGTCTGTATTTCAGTCTGCTTGTCTGGGCCACGCCTCTGTTGTAATCTCAGCACGAGTTCACAAAGGGGGAGAAGCTCTCTCCACATACACTTCCTGTCTTTTTAAACTGCTTGCCATTTACTACTGAGGTCTGGTGTCATCGTGTAAATAGCTGGACTTTAGGAATGCTCACTCCTCCATCGGTAGGTGTGTGTGCATCCATTTGTAGTCCCTCACACCTGGAGAGAGACCCACGAAGCACATAAGAGCAGCCAGCCTGGGCCAGAGGAGGGCATGGGCAAAGGGAAGGAAGAGGAGGGCGTGGGAGGCTGTGAAGGGCCCACAGTGAGGTGGGCATACTTCTGAGGTCGGCGAAGCTCTGGGCACACAGCGCCTTCTTCTTCAACTGGGCTTTGTTGCAGAGTTTGATGTGTTCGAGCTGATGTGGAGTTGGCTGCCCAGGGAATGGCGGCGTTTGACTCGGGACCCTCTGAAGTGGAGAGTGGGGCTACCCACTGGCGGGGCAGCCCTGGGAAATGTGACTGCTGGGGAACAAACTTCACGGACACAGTTTCAGACAAATACACCGCATCCGTATTTTCCTGGAGTGCAATGAAAAGAATCAGGTTTGACGTTTTAGGGTAAAAAAGTCAATGGGGAGTTGTGCTTCATACCACCAGTCTCACCATGACGATGATGATGAGGGCAGCAGCCAGACACTGGTGAAGAGCTGGGCTGGGGTCGGTCACGTGTCGCCGGATTCCTCTACCACCTCCGTGGGGAAGATAGGCTCAGGGGGCTCCGGAAGCTCCTCAGCCTCCACAGCCTTTTCAGCTTCTTCATTAAAGTAGAAAAACGTGTGTTCTTCATTGAACTCTATTGAAAACAAAACAAGTTTGCTGCCTGCCCCAGCGGTGTTCGTTTTACGGTGATGCTCCTGCGGTGATTTTAAGGAGGTCACTCAGCAATGACACCCACGTTCAGCAGTGCCCAGGTCAGCCTGCCTTTGCTTCTACATCCACTGGGCAAGGAAACTGCTCTCCGGTTTACAGTATGCCCCAGTCCTGCCGACACTGGTGTGGAGAGGATCATGGGGCAGACTTACTGAAGGGCCAGAGGAAAGAGATGATGCAGCCCAGTGTTCACCCAAGTGGGGTATGCCACCCCCTGGGGGGAGGGTGCTGCAAAAGCAGATGCCTAAGGCTTTGTCCTGAACTTCAGGGCGCAGCACAAAGGAGTGTCACTGCTGAGGGGTGGTGTGGATTTTACTTCTGTACAGCGGTGGGTAGGCCAAATAATTTGGGGTACCTATAGTCCAGGGCAGGGGTCGGCAAAATTCTCAGACACAAGAGCCGATCCTGCCCCTCACAACCATTTAAAAATTATTCGAGAGTCAAAAACAGTTTTACAAACAAATCACTGTTACCTGAGTAATATCCTCTAAGACTGGTTCTCAACTTCCCCAATACCGTGACCCCTCATACAGCTCCTCGTGTGACCCCAACCGGAAAATGATTTTGATTGCACTTCTTCACTGTCACTTTGCTCCTGTTATGAACTGGGGACCCCCTGTGAAAGGGTCGTTCAACCCCCAAAAGGGGTCACAACCCACAGGTTGAGAACCTCTGCTCTAAAACTTCAGTTTTACTTTAAAGCCCTATGTCTGTACCAGAAGGGCCACATGGGGCTCTTGAGTGACAGCTTGCCGACTGCTGGTCTAGAGGCGAGGCCAGCGTTAGGCTTAAGTACAAGCCATTGTCAGGTAACTGCTCCCTGGCATAGGCCCGGCTGCCGACTGTCAAGGTCCAGATCCTGTCCTGAGGGGTATTATGGCCGAACCTTGGCCAACATTTCCTATGCACATCTGGAAGTAGCTATCTTTCCGTGACAGGAATGGGGTGCCCCATTTACATTTATGGACCACTGCCAATGCCAGGAAGGTTAGTTTTTCCATACGTCCATTCCAGAATGTCACCAGGGAGGAGACTGGGCCCGTGGTCTTTCTGAGGCTCTGAAACAGCTGTTTCCCTTATGGTGAAGTCGGGCTGGACACGTGACAGGGCTGCTAAGAGACCTGAGGGCCCCACATGTCAGGACGACAACATGGCCAAGGTGAAAAGTGGGACATTTTTGTCATCACACTAGGGGGCCGTGGGGGCCGGGAGGAGTAGGGGAGTCCTTGAATTAAATGCAAGACGAACTTCTGACTTATGTAGACCAGTGAAAGTCTCCCAATTTTGGTTTTCTATGTATCAAACTCACTGTTAATATTAAAGGAGCCCCGGTGGCTGAGTAGATTACACACCGGTTGCTAAACACAAGGTCAGCAGTTGAAACCCACCAGCCGCTCCTTGGGAGAAAGATGAGGCTGTCATCCATCCGTTCTGGCAAAGATTTGTAGCCTCAGAAACCCAACGGGGCAGTTTTACCCTGTCCTAAAGGGCTACTGTGAGTCGGGACAGTTACACGTGGTAAAGTGTAATCCCAATTTCCCTTTCCCTCTCCAGTATCTCGAGGCTAAGGGCTTCCTTCTG
Source organism: Tenrec ecaudatus (assembly GCF_050624435.1). Taxonomy (NCBI): domain Eukaryota; kingdom Metazoa; phylum Chordata; class Mammalia; order Afrosoricida; family Tenrecidae; genus Tenrec; species Tenrec ecaudatus. Next base: position 100,420,670 of record NC_134545.1, on the reverse strand, counting down.
GGCCCCTTAGTGATACCAGAAATAAAAACGCCAGGTTGTCTTGGGGGTGAGGGGTTTCTCTCCAGCCAACCGGTCCCCAGCGTGCTTTTCCTGTGCAGGTTCAGCTGCTTTCCCTGGCGCTCTGCCTGCCCGAGGCCCACTGTGAAAATGAGCATGTTGCCTATGCCTTTTTAAGTCAAATGACTTGTTTTCCAAGAGGCATCGGGAAAACACCTGCCTTTACCTTCCAAGGTCCGGGGGAGAGAACCCCAGAGTGTAATTTGGACCCTGACACAGGTAGACTTGGAGATTCCAATCAATCAATTCCATTGAAAAGCATCATGAAGACTATTCAGCAGGAAGAAGGGCTAGGCGGTTTAAAACATGCAGGTAAATAGATAATCCATTAAGACAACAACAGACACTGGCAAATGCCATCCGAGTTTTGTCAGCACTTACCTGTCGTCTTTGGGTTCCCCTGCCCTCCCACAGGGGCGTGGGGGGACCTTTGCTCCCTCCCTCTCCCAATCTTTGTTCTCTCTCTCCTGGCCCAGTGGAAAGAAACAAAGCGGGGAGCCGCACGTACCCTGGCTTCCACTCTGGACAAGCTCTTCCTCTATGGAAAACAGGCGGTTGTATTTGGTGACCCGCTCGCCGCGACAAAGACCTCCCAGCTGGATGAACCGGACACCTAGCCCAACAGCCTAGGGGCAGGGTGGGGGAGGGAAGAGGGGGGGACACTGTCAATGCACAAGTTGAGTTTTTGGCCAAATGACATACAGTTCCTTACTGAGAAGAGTAACTGGCTTGGTGAATTTTTTTTTTTTAATACAACTTTGGTTTTTTGTTTTAATCTTTACCTAAGTGCAGTGTGCTGGCCTCGAAGCTGGGTGTCAGCAGGTACCGAGGTGGCTGGAACTGCACGGTGAACACGGCTTTCCTTTGGGCTAATGGGCTGGCCTTTACCCTTGCTTCCTGAGGTGAGATTGGAGGTGCCCACCCCAGCCCTTTAAATGGGTTCATCATTGTTCCTGGACTTCAATCTTCCTTCTTTTTAAAGGTTCAGAGTTTGGCCCTTTGCCTGAGGTAGCTGTCTGGGAGGCAGCTCGTCCATTTCATAAAACGGTACACAATTTGCTCTACCAAAGGCTGCCTCTTTCCCGGAAATGCCAATTGGGGGATAAAAGCAGTGTTTTGGCAATTCTGCCACCGACCAGCTCTCAGCACTTACCAAATCGACAAGGCTGTCATCAGACGACTCGCCTTCCGTGCTTCCAAAGACGGCAAATTGCCTGCGACCTGTCAGCAAGGAACGGCGCTCAGTCTCCGCCTGGGTGGAGACGGCCTACCTCGGAGCCGCTGGGGGTCAGCGTGGGAGACCTGCCCGGGCTTTTCACGTTGCCCTTCACGGTCAACTGAGAATTCTCGCCCAAGCCCTTTGCAATCCCATTGCCCTGGTTTTCTGCGTATCGTATCGTTGTCTGTGTGCTAAGCAGGCAAACACCATGCTTCTTCAAATGTAGGGCCCCATCAAGGTGCAAGGGCTTGGGGAGGTGTTCAGATTAGATGGACATGCTGGTGAAAACCAGTTATGATAAGGGATTCAATTTCACCGGTGAAAATCGTCTCCTTCAAGTTGAGGAAGCATGGTCCGGGCGAGGGCTTTAGGGGGTTGGGGTGGGGGGGGCGTGTGTACGGGTGTGGCTGTCTCACTTGGTGGTGTCCATGCAGTTTATTTAAAGGAATCTGCCCCTCTGAATGCATACTTATTAGGGCTAATAAGCAGTGTTGATAATATCTAATCAAGCACTTGAGAATCTCAGCCACCACCCCCACCTCTTGAAATTTGCCAGAGTGTCTCATGAGGGTGGGTGTCTGTGGGTTGGAGGCAGGTGGGCCCCAGCAATCTCAGGTGGAGGACAGGATGGGACCAGAAGGATGGGGTGGGGGCAGAAGAGCCAAACCCAGAGCTGGGCACTCCTATTTACCACTTGCCCTTAGGCATTTGGTCCCATCGTCTGGCACCAGCCTGGGCCCCTGCTGCCAGCCTGGCTCTAGTCACCTGAGGTGAGCCTTCTGCTGTGGACTCCTGGGAGTTTACAGTCCAGTGGGGGAGACCACACATTAACCCCCTGGACAAGGGATGTGGGGTGTGCCACTGTGAAAGTACAGGGGACTCTACTGGTAGGACTCAGCCCAGAACGTGTTTGGGGCGGAACAGAGAAGACATTCCATACGTACGTGTGTGTGTGTGTGTGTGTGTGTGTGTGAGAGAGAGAGAGAGAGAGAGAGAGAGAGACAGGCTATGGGCTATGGGGAGTACAGGAGGAAGCACTCTAGGCTGACAGAACACTAGGCTCAATGCCCTGGAGGTTGTAAAGAATTTGAAGATTTTGAAGAATTTCAAAAGGGCCAGTGTGGGCAGGTGGGGTCACTGTGAGGTCCTGGGGGACTTTGCCCTACCTCTCCAAGACAGCTTCCCTTGTCAGTAAAATGGAAATGATGGTGCTCATTTCGATGGGACATCTCTAAGGATCAAATCCAGTTCAAATGCCTGGCCCACTTGCCCTACACAAAGGCTCTCTCATTGGACCTCCAAAACCCACCCACTGGAGCTCTGCTCTTCAGCTGCCATTCCCCGATCCCCGGTGCCTGGCCGCCCCCTCCTGAATTCCAGGCTTCTTGGTGGTGCAGGCCCGGCTTCCAGATGTGTCCTTGTTGCTACATTGCCTTAGCCTGCCTGCTTCACAATGCTGCCTGTTAGTGGTAAACCTACCTCCACCCCATGTCTCCGGGCTGAACGGACACCTGCTTCTTTTGAGAAGATCTTTTCTTAACCTGTTTGTTTAACTCCTGAAGCAGAACCATTCTTTGCAACAAGTGATCTAGTTAAAAATTATGGTTCGTCCCCAAATCCCCAAACCAAACTCAATACCATGGAATTGAGACAGTGCTGACTCACAGCGACACTATAGGGCAGGGTAGGGCTGCCCCTGTGCATTTCTGAGACTGAAACGCTTTATGGGTGTAGAAAGCCCCATCTTTCTCTCAAGCAGTGCTCGGTGACTTCCAACTTTGAACCCTATAGGTAACCATCAGGGCGCCGTAGACTTCCCCAGCCATTGCCAATTAAGTTGGCTCATGGATGCTGGTAGATTACAACTAGCTAAGCTTATTTTACAACCAGGTCATTCCGATACCCTGTCTGCATACTTGGGCTTGTGCCTGTGTTGGAAGAAGAGCTATGGCCCCTGTTCTTAAGATGCTAGGAGGAGTCTGGAGCATAAAGTGCAAGGAGATAATCGGAAGGCCTTTATGATCCCATAGCAACGTGATGGGGGCTCAGTCCATCTGTCCCTGCTGTTCTGTCACAGGACAGGGAAGGCTTGTCCTAGGGGATGGTGAGCTGTCTTCCTTACCTTGAATTGTGTCTGGACACACGAGTGGGGGAAGTGGGCTCCCAGGGTCTACAGACCCTGAACGAGCTTAAGCCCCGTCAGCAGTGAGGGCTAGAGTATCCCTCTGGGCTTCCACAACTGTTTTTTCTGGAGTGAAGCGAAATGGGTCAGTGTGCTACAGGAGATGCGTGCAGAGGCCTTGGTCCAACTCTTCTGGCAGTAAGGCTGTTCCCCTGTGAAGCTGACAGTGGGCTTTACCACCCAAGTGTGGTCACCCTCAAGAAGGCGGACGGCCTCAGGGACTGGGGCTGTTCTTGGGACGCTATCAAGTGAGTCAGCAAGCTACGTTTTGTTTGTTCGTTTTTCAGCACGAGCTCTCACAAATGGGTGGAATTTATTTTTTCCCCGTGGTTTGAGGTTTCTATTACTTTGAAATACTGCCTGTTTGGGGACTCTTCCATGAATAACCAAGTCAAGTTCGCTGTGGGCCTTTTGCATATCTGTGCTTTTACTCACTGTCAATGACGTTGGTTATTTCCACCAGGTCAGACATGGTCGTTTGGTTCGTGTGTCTTATGATCACCCCACTGGCTCTGGGGATGTGGTTGCTCCCGTCCTCCAACAGCTTAGAAATGCTTTTGGACGCCTCACCGGCAATGATGTAGCACCTGGAGGCCAGCGCGCTGCAGAGGCTGCCCCACTGCTCAGCGTCCTGGGTAAATGTGCGAGAATTGGATCGTCACAGTGGACTGCGCATAACTCAAAGCAACAGGAAGTATGTAGCACATGATCAGACGCATACACTTTTCCTGAGCGATACACACAAATCTCTTTTTTTCCAGGACCCCCCCCTTTTTTTCTTACTTCTGGCTGAATGACACCTGCTACCGCAGCTGCACAAATAACATGCAACACCGGCAGACCAGACGCTTACAAGGAGATGACTTAAAGGCACTGGCGGATAAAATGTGAATGGACATGAAGTGCGATGGCCAACATCGATTCAGGGTTCTTCCAGGACAGATAAACCCCTCAGGACCAATAATGAGCGTGGGGAGGGGAGAAAGGGGGGACTGATCACAATGATCTACATGTGGTAGATGGACCATGGAGGGATGGGTGACAGGAGACACCAGTCAATGCAGGACATGAAAAAATCATAATTTATAAATTATTAAGGGTTCAGGGGGGAGGGAGGGAAACAAATGAGCTGGCGCCAAGGGCATAAGTGGAAAGGAAACGTTTGCAGGGCGATGGCGGCAGCGTGCGTACGGGTGTGCTCGACACGATGGGCATATGCGTTGGGCTGTGTGAGCCCCACTAGAATGAGTTTTAATGCAGAATTCTTCATACAGGTGCCCCCGCCCCCTCCACTGTACTGCCCGTGTGGTTTCTAAAGGTGGCCTGGCTAGAGGAATGAGCTGCTACTGGCAGACAGACAACTAGAAGGAGCATGGCTACAAGGTGGGGCCTCCTTTCTCAAGACCATTTGGTTTATCGGTGAGACGCCACTGTGAGTGCTTATTACTCTAAAGGGAAGCAACATACAGAGCCTCCTGGCCGTTCCCCCCACGTCGGCCTCTTCCGTTTGAACAGACAGTACAGGTCTGTGAGCATATTCGGTAAGAGCTATGCTCAGAGCCTCAGGTCAGTCACCCCGGGCAGATCTGGCAAGGTGAGGGATGGGGCCCAGTCTGTGTTTCCACAAGTGCTGGGGTCCAGCGTGCAGATGGGGACTGAGAGCCGCTGGGAGTCCAGATAAGATGCCTCACGCTTTTGTCCCTATTTGCACAGTTGGCTGTAAGAGGAGAGTCTTGTTCCTGATCTCTGATAGTGGTCAGATTCACAGAACCAAGACTTGAAGGGGTGGAGTTTTAGGAGGTGTTATCGCTGGAACCGTGCCTCTCCCCCCTGCCACGCCCCCCTCCACCCCTCCAAAGTAGATGTTGGAATCCTAACCTTGTACTGCTGGTGTAATCTTATTTGGGAAAGAGAGTCCTCTTTGGGAGGTTAATGAGGCCACATCCGTGTAGGCTATGGCCTACACCTGATCACTGCCGAGTTAACAGAAAGGCCAGGTTAGATACAGAAGCCAAGGCGTGGTGGAGAAGACAGATGCTATGTGAAGACCTTGTACAAGCCAAGGAACCAAGGACACTGGGCTGCCGGCATGGCCGCGGCCCTGGTTTGGACTTGTCGCCTCTAGAACTGGGAGAAAGTGACTTTCTGTTCTCTGAGGTCACGCACTTGTCTGTGCACTTGCCACCGTGGCGCTAAGAGCGGAAGCCAGTGGATTTGGGAGGAGAGTTGGCAACCTGGGCACATACACCGCCCTGGGCAGACGCTTCGCAAATGTTGACGAATAAGGTTTGGATACTTCTGGGCATAGGTGGGAACGGAATTGAGGCTGGAACCTATGGGGCCTGTTTCCATGAGCACGTGGAAATGGTCATGATTGGTTACCAACTGAAGCCACTTGAAAACCCCCGGGTGCTTGGGGGTTAGCTTGTTTCCTCTGCCCACACACAGGCAGGGCAGGCACCTTGGCAGGTCATGGTTTCTGCCCTTCAGGTGCGGGGCGGCTGCCTTGTGCTCATCAGGGCTGACAGACAGCAACTCAGCCCGAAACTGGGACACATTTGGAATGGCAGCGGTCCTGGCCAATGAGGTTCGTGTTCCCCCGAGTTTCATTATAAAATCCGAGGTGAGTCCGCTTACCTCCTTCCTGAACGGATCGATTAAGGCAACAATTGAAGGGTATTTGTTGATCAGGTCCACATACAGGTCAACCATCTCAGCGGCACTTTTTAAGGTTCCCATCGCCACCTCGTACTTCCCCTTACTCTGGCCCAGGGGAGGGAAATGGGAGAAGACAGACGGTGAGTCTCTCTAACGTTAACTGGTGCGGTTCAAATTCACATCATCAGAAGCAGATTCTCTCCACGTGCACCCAAGACATCTCTGCGATCTTTATTAAGTTCCCCTTAAATATTAACCCAGGGAGCCAGGTCACCCCAGCCTGAAGGAGCTGCTCCCCGTCCCCTTGGTAACCCACGGAGCTCTTCCCAGGGCCTTCTGCCGACGCCTTCTGCCCAACGGGCCCAGGGTGGGTGGGGGATACCGTCTGATGGGGGTCTATGAACTACCTAGGGAGAAGGGACAATGGCATCAGTTCATAAACCAACCAACAGAATTAGCAGGGCCCACCTGCCCACCCACAAGAGCACATGCTTTCTGCTCTCGGGGAGCAAGTGGCTTGTTCTCTACATAGTGACTGTATCAAACGGAACTAGGTCGGGGCGTGACTGAAGAGAAGGCACTGCCTGCTCAGCAGGCGGCAGCTCCCACGAGCAATACTATATGAAGGGGGATCTGAGTGTAGCCCGCTCATGTGGCCCGGAAGCCCTCCAGTCATAAGGACAGGCATAAACGGGGCTGGAGCAGTCCAAAGTAGTCCTTCTGCCAACGGAGCACGTTTACTTCGATGTCTGTGTTCAGGGATGGCAGGTGGGAGATGCAGGTCCCGCGGGAGGGAGCAGAGTGGCTGTTTGGCTTGCTACCCACGTCTTCTTGCTGATGTGGCCGCTGACTGAACGGACTCCATCGGAATCAGACAGGTTCCTACGGAACCCCTAATTGACGGGAGCTTCTACACTTCCACGTCAAAAAGCGGCAAGTACGCTTAGCTTCCCTAATGCAGGATTTTAAGAATCCTATCTTGTCAGTGAGGGAAAACCAACGACTCTTCAGAATGATCTGATACCCGGCTGATACATTTTACCAGAGAGAAGTACACAGTGCCCTTTCTAGCTGGCATCAGCAGTCAGTATCTTCCTAGTTCTGGGTATACATTGTGGGTGAAAACATGCAATTATTTTTCTTAATGGTATGCCTAGGAACCAATCATTATGCGAAGAAAGGAAAATTACCTTAAACATGCCTTTATGTACTTAAGTTTCTTTAGGAGAGGGAAAGCACATTTAGAAATCAGCTGAAACATGAAGTTCTTATATGTTGTTTAAATTTTCCTTTGTAGTTCAGGTAGGAACCGCGTATTAAAGGGGGATCCTGCTTGGGCATCGCCCCTTGAGTTTGACCTTGATTTCCTGGTCACTGTAATTATCAATATGCTGCGTACTTGTGGGACTTGACTCATGGTGACCCTATAGGACAGGGTAGAACTGCCTCTCTCGGTTTCTGAGACTGTAACTCTTTACAGGCGTAGACAGCTTCATTTACTGAGGTGCAGCTGGTGGTTTTGAACCGCTGACTTTGAGGTTACTCTTATAGGAAACCACTATGCCACAAGGGTTGCTATGAGTTGGAATCAACTCAATGGCATTGGCTTTTCAGCTTTTGACTGTGGACTTGAAAATAGGAAGGATGTGTACAAACAGGAATGTGAGTAAGAGACAGAAAAGGTCTAATAGCGCCTCTTGCACACCAATTTGCTAGGCTTACAAGTGAATCGTTGGTGCATTTCCCCATGAAATCGCAGGTTGCAGCATTTTGCCGGGAACATGTTTAGTTCATGGCGAGTTTCCCAGTTCTCTCTCATAACTTCTTCCACGTGGGGTGGCTCCCCAGCTGAAGCTCCTAACACCCGATTCTCTTAACCCAGGCGGTGAATACATACCATTTTGATGCATTTGATTGGATTAAAACTTGGTCTCCATAAATATCAATAACTAGAAAATCCTTTTGAATTGGCAAAATGCCAAGAACCGCATGTCTAGAGGAGCCTGCTGAGCCAATGGCGACAACTTCCATGACTGACAGATGATGTACGGTAGGGGCGGGGGCGGGAGGCGTTTCCAAAAGGTGGTGGGAAAATGGGATGAAAAAAATCATGGAACTTTTTGGAAGCCCCCTTGTATTTATCAACCAAATGGCTGTAACTCAGGAGGTTCGACTAGCTCATTGCACTGTTTTTCAGTAGCTGAGTCCTGGTGGCCTCACGGGTCAAGGGTTGGGCTGCTAACTGCAAGCAGTTTGAAATCACAAGCTGTGCCATTGGAGAAAGACAAGGCTTTCTACTCCCATCCAGAGTGACAGTCTGTCCTCCAGGGCTTCTGTGAGTCAGGATGACTCAATGGCACTGTGGGATTTTTGTTTTAACTTGTGGTCACAATGCAACCAACCCATTCTACTCATTTTTTTACTTACATACTTATGTCTAGTTTTTATTACATCCTGCGTTTAAATTTCAACACTGGATTCGTGAGGTGATGTTGATCCTTTGGTCATGCGGGTAACTTAGCACTCAACACTGTATCTGGCCTCCTCACACAGTAGCAGTGCAAAGCAGTGGGATCCGCCAGGATTCGGATCGGCTCTTCTTTTGCACACTGACGTTGAAATGGAATAAAAAAGACTCTTTACAAAGAGGCCACAGTCCTGGAGTGAACACTTACGTAGTCCATCAGTTCATGCGCCGCACAGTTGATGCCCAGGTACAGGTTGGTTCCCAGTTCCAGCCCCAGGTTGGCACAGATCCCTTGTATCAGGAGGATGGGCTGCTCGATGGTGTCAAAGTTGATGGTTAAACAGCCGAGATGGGACATCTTACCTGTGATCTGCTGCTGCAAGGTCAGGGGAGAAGATGCAGCTAAGGATGGGGAGCGTGGTGGCATGCAGGCAGCATGGGCGCAGGCACGGGGACAGTGGTGAGGAAGGCACAGGACTGGGCAGTGTGCCGTTCTGATGTGCATAGGGTTGCTATGGGCCGGAGCCAACTCGATGGTACCTAAAGTTAACAACAGTTAACCTGGAAACATGGTTCTCCAGAGATGGGGCAGGACTCCTGCACGCCTGGAACCTTGGCTGTGGGTATGTTGGAGTGTTCTGTTCCTCCCCAGATATCTCGTTTGCCTGGGGGCACATTGGTCTCTCTTCTGAGCACTAGCAGGTCCATAGTCTGTGGGGCTAACCTGGGCCTGGCACACAGACTCCCATTCCCTTCTTCCAGCCCCTTCTCCACACTAGTTCCGCCCCGTGTGTGTCTTCCTTTAGAAGGACATGGCTATTCAAACTTAAAGCTGTAACCTTTTTCTAGAGAAGGTCGTGTTTGTTTTATTCCAAAAGATTGAAGACTTCTGCTCAGAGCCTGAAGTACAAAGGATGGATTCCGTGGAAGAGGATTCGGGAACCCAAATGAGCCCAGGGAGAGGCAGCCATGTGCCGCTCAAGCCAGGTCAGCGGTGGGCGATGTGCCCTTGCCAGAAAGTGCTACTCAGCCATTTAGAAGTCGCAGCAATGTCTGTGACTCTGAACGCTCTGAACGTGTGTGTGTGTGTGTGTGTGAGAGAGAGAGAAACACACAAGTAAACATGGGTAAATATCCCGTTTACTGGTGATAGCGTGAAGCAGGCATAAGAACCACGCATCATTTTAAATGTCAATGAGTAGAACCTTTTATTCAGCAAACAAAGGGCTAGCTGGGGACTTTCCTGTGTATCAACGGAGGCATTTGAGGACGGACTCTCCTTAACTAGGCCAGGATGACTTCCTGCTACTTCTCAAATGAGTGCAGACAGTAAACACGTTTGTTGCTTACAGCCACGCCAGGAAGGAGGCACCGTGGCTATGCCCAGTTAACAGGGAGGGCAGTAACTTGGAGCCGATTCTAGTCCCAACAAAGTGCCTCCGGCGTCTACGCCCTGCCCCCTGGCATGGCTGCCTCTCCACTCTATCCCCCAACCCTGCTTCAACAGATATAGTTACAGCCGGTCAAGAAGGCTGAGCTCCATTTCTGCTTCTCAGGACCCAGGACTCAGGACACAAACGGCCTGGCTGGGAGGAGAAGAGCCCTGGGGCTTGGTTACTTGCCCAAGTCCCCAGACCGCCCCCTCTCGCAGAGACAGGTGTTCTGGGTCTGACCTACACAGAGGCTAGGGGTTAACCTTCTGCTCCTCTGAGAGGAGGAGCTCATTATTACGACTGTTAGGATTCCATCATCACCAGCTACTTCGGGAACAGCCCCTCTGATGTCAACAGGTGTTGGTGCCCCTGCCACCAGCTCAGGGCGGTGGCTTGGCTGCAGGCTTCGAGAGGACATGCTCTGATCTGAGTGGCCCTCCCCCAGCTGCATGCTCGGCGGGGCTCCTCTTGGTTGTCTGACAAGAATGACCTTTAGTCTGCTAGATGAGTGATTGGCTGGCTCCTGACAACCTGCATTCTGGCAAGGGTTCATCTGAAATGCCCTTGGCTGACCAGATGGAAGGTCACCCTTCTGTGCCTACTCTTCTTTAACATTAGGAATATAAGCTTTACGCTGCATGCACTTCAGTTCATTATCAGAGAAACAGGGCATCCCTCTACGCTAACCTGTTAGACTGGGCCGCTCCCAGGCGTTGGGGAGAGGCCGGGCAGGATTCGGTCCCAGCCCAGGGGCTACCTGGTGCAATGCTCTGGAACAGTATCACCTGGACTTTCCATTTGCACTGGACCTGTCTTGGAGCCAAATGACTAGGGGCGAGGGATGGGGGCAGGGAACACACGCATAAATAAATCCTGTCACAGAGAAAGGTGACAGCAAACCACATACTCACTTGACCCCTTTTGCCTCCATTGTGCCCCTTCTTCGTCTCTGGTTTCACAGGCGGGGGCTGTGGGAAAGGAGACACATGAACCAGTGGGGCTCTGCTGACATGTCCCGGGCTGCCCGTTCACATGCATGTGTTGTGGGAAACAGAAGGATTTCTCCCAAATTGTCTCCCCCAATAGATGCCAAACTTAGCTGCTTGCTACACTTGGCAGATAACTACACACTTGGAGGTCAACAGAAGGAGGTCAGGGGTTATTCTCCCTAAGGATTATCAGCCATCTAGAGCAAGCAGTCACCACTGTTTGTCCCACAAGTAGGTACCACACCCTTCTGATAAGGATAGTAGTAGATTGTTTCTCTGAAGGAGAGCTCATGGAGGTCAAGCCTACCCAAGGGTGACCAAGGTTAGGCTGCCATCATGAAGCTAGGGTCCGCCCATTTTGTCACAAGTCCCTCCCCTTCCTATGGGCACACACACTCATTCCCTTCTTGTCACACCTATGCCTATCATACATTCCTTTCCTGTCATGTGTATGCCTATTGTACTGCCTCTTCCTGTGACGTGTGGTTACCTGTAATCACACCCCCCTAAGCAGTTCTAAGCCTTGGTTAGTAATAAAGTGACACCTCTGGTCTCTCTCCACATGGACCACCAAATGACGCTGAGGTGAGCATGCTACTATGAATTGTGTCTGACTCCATTATTTCGATCTCTCTTCTATCTCTCATGCTCTCTATGACTTTACTATAATCTTTACTTAGTATCGCTGTACAATTGTGCTTACAGGACCCGTGATGATTGTTGGGGGCTCTCTCCCCTCACAATGTGTGATCTTGCAACCCACCTCCTACGCTTACAAAGGACAATCTTGCTTCCCAAAGGGCGGCCCGGCTTCCCTTTACCCGTCCTTCTGTGCCAACTCACATATACAAGAGCGTGGAGATTAAGAGGCCTGGCAGTGCTGTTGGGTAAGCGGTGGGTTGCCACCTGCAGACTCATTGGGCCAACCCCACTAGCTCAGTGGTTCTCAACCTTCCTAATGCTGCAACCCTTTCATACAAGTTCCTCATGTTGCGGTGACCCCCAACCATACAATTATCTTTGTTGTTACTTCATAAATTTAATTTTGCTGCTGTTAGGAATCGGGTGACCCATAGGTTGAGAACCGCTGTACTACTCTGCTGTCTTCTCCTGTAAAGATCGACAACCCTCAAACCCTTACATAGGGCCGCTAGGAGTGAATGGCCAGCAGTTGAAAATGACAGGCCTCTCTGGGAGAAAGGTGACGCTTTCTACTCTGTAAAGAGTTGGTCTCAGAAACCCACAGGACCAGTTCGACTCTCTCTCCTACAGGGTCACTGGGAGTTGGAATGGATTCACATTTTTTGTTTAGATGTGTTGGAATACACTTGATGGTCGTACGTTGCTTTCAAAAACTTCGTTTAAATAAATAAAGCTTTTCTTTTTTTTCTTTTAAAGCTTTTCTAAATATGAAGGACTTAAAAAATTTGATGGAAGAACTGTATTATCTTTTAATTCCATCTTTTCCATGAACTCTTTGAAGTCCCCTTGTAGATAAATATCCATACCTTTCTACTCATAAAAAATGTGGGTTTTTTGGTCATCAACCTATGCATTTGTTCAATTTTTTAAATTAAAATATCATTTTATTGGGGACTCTTACAACTCTTGTTATAATCCATACATAGCTTGCATCAGGCAAATTTGTACATATGCTGCCTTCATTCTTTTCTAGACATTTACTTTCTATTGAACCCTCGGTATCAGCTCTTTCCCCCGCAACCCTCCCCATCTTTCCACCCCGCTCCATAACCCCTTGATAGACTATAAATTGTGCATCAGAAGACACATAACAAAAAAAAAACATATTGTTGAGAACAAAGGGGGTTGAAGCAGAGATTCAAAGCCCATCTGTAGATAGTGGTACAATCCCCCCACAGAGGGGCCACAGGGAAGGGATGAGTCAACCCGGGTGCAGTAAAGCATCAATGAAACACACTATATTCCTCTGGTTCCTTGAGGCTTCCTCACCCCCAACTACCATGACCCCAGTGCTGCTTCTCAACTCAGACTAGACTGGAGCATGTACACAGGTATAGATAAGAGATGGGGGCTCACGACACACAGAATCCAGTAACAGGATGGGAACAGCGATACCAGAAGGGTAGGGGGAAGTGAGGGAGAGGAAGAAAGAAAGGGGGAACCAATTGTAATGATTGACACAACCATACACCCCTCTCCAGGGGGACGAACAACAGAAAACATGAGGGAAGGGAGACAGTGGTCGGCGTGAGCTTTGAAAAAAAAATAATCATTTTTCATTTTTTGACTCAGTGATCCTATAGGAGAGAATAGAACTTCCCCACGGGGATTCCAAGGTTGCAGATCTTTTGGGAAGCAGTTTGATATCTTTCTCATTGAGAGCGGCTGGTGGAGTGTGAACTGCTGACCTTTCAGCAGGCACTGAGAGCTTAGCCACTGCACCCCAAGAGCTCCTTTCTATTGGAGTATGCAGAAGCAGAGCCGTCTTCCCACGTAGTATGCTCTCCTGCAGCTGCCTGCAGCCCTCCTTCCACCACTGAGTCTCCGCCTTGCCCTGAGGAAGCAATGTCATTGTGGGATTTGTAGACCTCACATGTTATCTCGGATAGCCTCATGGGGGAAAAACACTTTTTTCCTGCTCAGTGGGTTTGACTTTGAGAACCAGCCAAGGGACATTAACTCTGATGTGTGATGTCACTGAGTGAAAAGCAAAGGTAATTCCCACAAAAGGTCATGCCCAGAGGTCATGCTTATTGTGTTTGGGGTTTTGATAGCACACTGTTGTTAGATGCGGGCACCTCACTGCCCTGTCCACAGCCTGCACCAGCCTCACAATTAGGATATTTGAACCTATTGCTGTCGCCATTGTGTCATCCAACTCGGCGAGATCTTTTCTCTTTTTTGTTCACCCTCTACCAAGCATGAGGACCTTTTGTGGGATGAGTCTCAATGGTTGACACGGCCAGCCTTTCACCGTCACTGCGCCTAAGGAGCATTCTGGCTGTACTTCTGGCAGGACGGGTTCATTTGTTCTTCCGGCAGCCAGGGTAGTTCAGTCGTCTTTGCCGACACCATAATTCGAGTGCATCAATTCTTCAGCAGTCTTCTTTGTCATTGTCCAATTTCACAAAAGCCTGGGGCAGGAGCACCTCGAGGTGACATCCTTGTTCTTCAACACATTGCAGAGGTCTTGCGCGGCAGGTCTGTCCAAGGCAATACATTGCTTGAGTTCTTGCCTGATGCTTCCTTACGTATTTGATTGTGGATGCAAGCAAAATGAACTACATGACAACCTCAAACTTTTTCCTCTTTATTGTGATTTTGTCTACTGGTCAGGTTGTGAGGATTTCTGTACTTTACGCTGCCCTGCAATCCGTGCTGGAGCCTGCAGTCTTTGAGTTTTACCAGCACATGCTACAAGTTCTGCTAACTTTCAGCAAACAAGGTTGTGCTACCTGTATACGGAAAGTTAATAAAAGCCTCTCTGAAATCCCGATGCTGTGTTCTTCTTCAGAGAGTTCAGTGGCTCGGTCACTTGCTCAGCATACAGATTGTGAAAGACTGCAACCTTGAGCAGGTCTTTTCTGATTTTAAACGGCACCATTTCCTTGTTCTGTTCAAAGGATTGCCTTTGGGATCTGTGTAGAGATTCCCCATCAGCACAATGAAGTATTCTTGGATTCTCTTTCTTTAAAATGCGATCCCTAGTTGGTTATGATTCATGCAGTCAAACACCGTAAAACACGAGTACACATCCTTCTGGCATCCCTTGACTCACGTCCCCTTTTGCTCTAACTTAGATTTCTGGCAGTCCCCTCTCGAGCTACTGGTGCATCCATTTAAAAAAATTATCTTCAGTGAGAAGTCACCTCACATCAGGAAGGGGTGCTAAACAGTGATTACAGGGAACCTAAGGGGACAGTGGTCCAGATTTTATGTTCCTGGGTAGACACTATGAATACCTTTCTACCTAACCCTCAATGGAAGGAAACATGGACTAAACACCAAGATGACCTTGGATGCTGACCTTGCAGCCACCCTGGCATAACCCAGGGGCTACATAGAGAAGGACTTTGCATAGAGGCCCGGCAGAATGAACTGAGCCCCTGCCTCAAAGGTGCCTGCACCCTGGGACTGAGGACTGGGGTACTCAGATGGGGGACAAAGCACGGAGTGGATGCCCTGGGCCTGTGGAAGTGGTGGGCATGGGACCTTGGGGGAACCCCGTTTTGTGGTAGTCCAATCGAAAGGGACCCATCACCACATATTTAGTACCTTGATGCCCCCTTCACAGCAACATGACAGGTTTTGATCTGTTGGGCAGGGATTTGAACTTTGAAGAATTGAGCCAGGAAGTTCCCTCCTGGCACCAAGCCCCATGCTTAGGGTAAAGAGAGCTCAATCGAATGGGAGACCAAGCTGTGTGGAGCGGCAACTCGTGGGTTGTGCTCAGGGTGGAACTGTGCTGGCAGATTCCTCCTGACTGCAGTGTGAGTGATGTGCCATTGGAAACACCGATGTGGTTGCAGGTGCAGCCGCCTTATCTCCCAGGGGGATGAGTGACCATGTTACACTTTTTTGTTGATATGGGATTTTGTTTTCTTGTCTTTAGGTTGCTTGTTATTGTTTGTGTGTTTGTCTTTTGTTGTCTGCTAGTTGGTCTGCTGCTGTTGGCGGGGTAGTTGGTCTGCAGGAGTTTTGAATTGGGCATAATATGACCGCCAAAGTCAACCTGAGTCTTGCATCTCCCAGGGACAAGCAGATGGATTCTGGGCCCCGACTGATCTCTAACCAAAGTCCAAGAATGGTCAGTTCTGATAAGTCACCTCTGCTCGATACTCACCCTCATGTAATGATCACTGAAGGTAAGGGCGCTACAGCAAAGTGTGGTAAAGAATGCAGATGGTGCCCGGCTATCCTTTGGAATAGTGTCTGGGATCTTAAGGGCTTGCATTCAAACAAGCAGCCATCTAACTGAGTAGTCAACTAAGTCCACATGGAAGAAGCTCACCAGCTTGTGTGATCGATCCATAGATGACAATAACAAAAGTTCAAATCTGACAAAGGGGAAAGTATCAGAGTACAGATTTCGAATACCCAGTTTGTAGAAGGCTACGGAGGCCAGTGGGAGCCCAAAACCCATCTGCAGAGCATCTTGTCAGAGTAAGCCTCTGGCAGACGCCCTCTAGCCACAGGCAAGAGTCTCAAAGAGCTTTACTATCAGATAGAGCTTGTAATAGTGATTGTGCAGGAACTGGATAATTGGTCAGTTGACCTCCCTCTTGACCCAACCTGAAATTGTTCTATGTGCAAATATTTCTTGCTTGTTCTGACAAAAATTTCCTCCTTGGCCTTTTAAATATTCATGGTGCTCTTTTCTTTCTTACTCCTTATTTGTTATTTTTTAAATCACTGTATTATTATTTTATCCTTACTTTATCTTGTTTTTTATTGTTTCATTGGGGTTTTCCATTTTGGGAAGCACAGAAAGAGTAGATGAATAGATAAGGACTGTTTCATAGGTTTTATGATAAGGTTTATGGGGAGGTGGTGGGGAGAGCGAGGGTGTTGGGGAAGCAAACAAGGGATGTGGGGGGGAGGAAGCACTAGAACTGATGGTGATTGCATAACTCGTTTTAAAAGCAATTTAACCACGGGGTGGGAGGGGGAGAGAAAACATTCTAAAATTGAGTGTCGTGATGATTATACAGCTCTTCCTGATATGGTCGAATTGTGTGATGTATGGATTAAGTGCCAATAAAACCGTTAAAATTATCTTCAGCAAAATTTACTTGCATGTGATATTAATGATATTGCTCAATAATTTCCATAATCTGTAGGAAGCACTTAATCTTCTCTGGGACACACTTCAATGCCTTGCAGTTCCTGCCTTCCTAAGCTGGGTCATGCTTGTCAAGAATCGGTATGGTTCACACGCAAGAATGTACAAAGACACTTATCCTACTTCTAACTGTGAGGTTATCTGGACTTTCTATTCCCTGGTAAACTTCACACCCGGGAAGTAAGTCCATGTGCCTGGCAGTTGACACAGCTGGTGACGAAGACCAAGCGATGGGCACAGACGTAACAGTGGCGCAGATGGCGCAGGACTGGGCAGGGTTTTGTGCTTCTGTGCACAGGGTTGCTATCAGCCAGAACCAACTGGGTGGCATGTAGCATCAGCAGCAATAAGTCGCACCAGGGCACGGCTTCGGGAGACGGACAGGAACCAGGACGAGGTGTGAACGGCAGCAAGGGCTGCGGGGTATGAAGCATGCTGAGCAATGGAGTTTCATCTGAAGAGAGTTTGGGGTGGGGACTCTGAAGCAGCTGAAATATACTTGGGTGAGGCATTGGACTGAAGTGGAAGGGGAAACCCTTGGGGTACAGAGACGTGTATGTCGGCAGGCCTAGAGTGGGGGCAGCATGGATTTCTAGAATGGGACAGAGTGGGTCTACCAAGTGCAGGATCTGGGTTGGGGATAGGCAGGAGTTGAGGAGTGGAGACACAGTAGAGTACACAAAAGATATTGACCTTGGACACAAGGGCAGGGCGCCAGGAAGTCACAGATCTATCTGACCAGATGAAGAGCCATCTGACTCCCGTCAGCTCAGAATGGCTGATGTTGAGGAAGACTGCAGGGTTACATTACTACTCCATGTCTTATGTTTTTCTCACGTCTTTGCAACCAGGCTTGACACTGCGTGAGGGCAGGTGCTGTGTTTTGTCCCCGATGCCACTTATGTAACACAGGGCCTTGCAACACCAATAGATAACTGAACAAAGCAACCCACAGTGTGTTCCTCTCTAACGTGGGAAGGCTATAGCTGGTCCGGAGTGGAAAAGAACTCAAATCCCCAGGCTTTATCGTCAGACAGGATGCAATGAGTTCTAGAATGACACTTCTCCATCTAGGTGGGTTTTTAAATGCCAAAACACAACAACAACAAAACCCCACACAAACAAGCACAGCCTTCCTGAAGAATTAGTCATTGAGAAGGTCCCTACAAAAAGTGACTTAAATTACAATAACTCTGGCATGAAGTCACTTGCGTATCAGCCCCGTGATATATCATGATGAATAATCAATTTATTGCTAAAGGAAAGCAAGGTGATAGTACGGGTTCCAGTCCTGTTTTGAAAATGAAGACCCAAACCATGCCTTGAGTTAAGGCTTTCTATTAATGGGTTAAGTTGACTTCTGCAGGAGAAAAGTACCATTTCTTTAGTAATCATTGTCATTTCCTCGAAATGGACTTAAAGTTAAGAGGTAATGGAAGGATTAAGTTAACGTTAGGAACAACCTGGTAGCAGTATAACCATCAGGGGAGGGTAAACATCTCTGCACCATTGCCTACTGGGGAGATCAAGTCCGGTTCTTTGCACACGTTACTTGCAATTCTTCCCCAGTAGGTGAATTTAATGTTACAGCTGGGAAGATGGGAGCTGTGGCAGGTTATGTAACGTGTCCATGGTGGTGGTTAGTAAGCGCTGAGTCAAAATTAAATCCCAAATCTGTTTAGCTTTGAAGCCAATGTTATGCTCCATGTTGTTAGCAACTCAACATTTTTCACAGAAATGCAGACCATTGAATGTTCCTTGCCTCTAAGGGCCACTGATTCAGTAGTAGGGGTTTTTTGGTTTGTTTAAAAAAATTTTATGCCTAAGCTGTTATGCCTTATTCTAAATGCTTTATTGCTTTTTGACTCAAACAGCAATGAGCTGGTGGGAGCTCTCTCTAAGGACCCCACGGAAGCGCTCAACTATGTACCACCACGTGAAAAGTCAACAAGAATATGATCCTTGCTTCCCACCATTCACACGAAGGTCAAATGAATTGGGGATATACATATATTTTTAAAGTGATAAAAAAATGTTCAAAGAAAATGTCTTCTATGATTTGGGGGCAAGACACCAACCAGATGATGAAGACCGGGGACCTCTCTGGGGCTAGACTTCCTGGGTTTGAACACCAGCTCCACCAGTTATGGGACCTTGGCTACATTAGTTAACCTCTCTAGGCCTCAGTTTCTTAATCTCGAAAGGGGGGTGATAATAGTATCGATAGAGTGGCTGTGAAGATTGAACTAGCTGAAATAGTAAAGCATTCAGAATGGTGCCTGGTAAGCTTACAGGCATGTGTCAGTTGCTAGTAGCAGAGACAGAAGGCGTGCAGCATTACACTGTGGTTGATTTTAGGGCCATCCAGTCAGTTTGACTCATAGGGATCCGGTGTACAATAGAAGGAAACACCGTCCAGTCTTGTGCCATCCTCCTTCCTATGAGCCCGTTGTTGCAGCTACTGTGTCCATTCATCTTGGCAAGGGTCTTCTGATTTTTCACTGCCCCTCTTTACCAAGCATGCTGTCTTTCTCCAGGGTCTGGTCTCTCCTGACAACATGTCCTAAGTATGTGAGACAAAGTCTCCCATGTTAGCCTCTAAAGAGCATTCTGGCATTACTTTTTCCAAGACAGGTCTTGTTGTTGTTCTTTTGGAGGTCATGGTACTTTCAATATTCTTTGCCAGTACCATATTCAAGCACATTGAGTTTCCAGTCCTCCTTATTCCATGTCTCGATTTCCCATGGATATGGGGTAATTGAAAATACAGTGGCTTGGGGCAGGTGCACCTTAGTCCTCAAAGTAACCTCTTTGCTTTTCAATAGTCTAAAGAGGTCTTGTGCAGCAGGTTTACCCAAACGAGGGACATCATTTGATCTCTGATTGCTGCTTCCATGAGCACTGATTGTGGATCCAAGCAAGATGAAAGTCTGGACGTCAATCTTTTCTCCATTTACCATGACGTTACCTCTTGTTCCAGTTGTGAGGATTTGGGGCTTCTTGGCATTGGATTGCAGTCCACACTGAAGGTTGCCATTCTTGATCTTCATCAGCAAGTGTTGTAAGTCCTCCTCACTTTCAGCAAGCAAGGTGTGTCATCTGTAGATTGAAGGTTGTTAACGAGCTTTCCCCCAATCCTGATACCGCATTCTTCTTCATATCACTCAGTTTCTCTGATTATTTACTCCACATGCAGATTAAGCATGGTCAGATGATACAATCCTGGTGCGCACCTTTCCTGATTTTAAAGCACGGAGTGTTTCCTTGTTCTGTTGGCGCACTGCCTCTTGACCCATGTGCAGGTTCAGCACGAGCACAGTGTTCTGGAGCTCCCATTCTGCTCAAGGCTGCCCATCTTTTGTTATGATCCACAGTCAAATGTCTTTGAAAAGTCAATGACACACAAGTGAACAGCTTCCTGGTATTTTCTGCTTCAGCCAAGAGCCATCTGACCTCAGCAATGACATCCCTGGCTCCACATCCTCTTCTGAATCCGGCCTCAAACGCTGGCAGTTCCCTGCACTGCTGTAACCACTGCTGGATGGTCTTCAGCAAAATTTTATTTGCATATTATATAAAGGATATTGTTTTATAATTTGAGCATTCGGTTAGGTCATCTTTCTTTGGAATGGGTACAGATCTGGCTCTCTTCCCATCAGTTGGCCAAGCAGCTGTTTTCCAAGTTTTCTGACACACAGAAGTGAGTGCTTCCGGTGCTTATCAGCTTGTTGAAACATGTCAATTGGTATTCCATCAATTCCTGGAGCCTTGTTTTTGGCTAACACTTTCAGCCCAGCTTGAGCTTCTTCCTTCAGTCCCATTGTTCTTGCTCATATGCTACTTCCTGAAATGAAGTTAAACCGAGAACAAAAAAGCCCATAATGCACAGTTTCTCAACCTTGGCTCGGTTGCCATCTGGGGATGGGTAATTCTATGTTGTGCTGTGCATTGTAAGATGTATAGCAACATCCCGGACTCGACCTACCTCACGCCAATGGGATCTTCCCAACACGTGATAGCCAACAACGTCTCCAGGTATTGACAGCTGTTCTCAGGAGCAGAACCACTCCTGGCTAAAACACACTGCCTTAAAAAATCAGACTGACATACTTTCCTACATCGAAACATTTTTTTTCTTTTTTCAGCGTGGTGCTATAAAGTTACAAGGCAAACAGCATGACTGATGAAAATGTTTATGGCATATTAAAAAGAACTGCAGTCTTTAGTATAGAAAGAGCCCCTTCCTAGATATCAATGAGAGTGGAGCCTTCAATAAAAAGGGCAAAATATAAGTAGGTTGCTGAATGATCTGTACAGAATCATGTTGCTTTTCTATAATTGTAACAGAAAGCACTTGTGTTTTGCATTTCGTGGTATCTGTGGTATTAATACAAAGGAAAAGACTGGGAAAGTCTAATGCTTCTAATCATGCAGCTGAAAAGCCTCACAGGAAAGGCAGCATGGGATCCTGAACTGGATCCTAGAACAGAAATGGGACACCAGAAAATTGGTGAACTGTCAATAACGGTGGGCGTTCTGCTCACAGTAAGGCACGCCGTTTGGGAGTCTATTGTTGGCGGGGCAGAAGCCCCTTGATTAGATGGACGGAAACAGTGCTTCAAACAGTGGGCTCAGGTGGAAGGCTCAAGTGCTGGGAGGACGGGCTCAGACCAGTGTGCTTTCCTCCAGTTGCACAGGCCACTATGAGTTGGACCTGACTTGACAGCGGCCAGTAACATAGTCAAGTTTCATGGGAACACAGTTGGGGGTGGTGGTGGCGGGAATTGGGTGAAAGGTATACAGGAACTCTGTATTCTAGTTGTAGATTTTCTCAAAACCTAATACTTCAAAAGTATATTTAAAAAGTTAGAAGACCCACAGAGGGATGGGTTTCTCTCCAGGGAGTCTGGGGACCAGCCTTGCCGTATCACTGTGCCCTACCCTAAGACAGAGGAGAACTGATGACATGTGCTTGCCTCTCCTCGGGCCTCCCTGACGTTTCCCCAAAGATGCTGCACAGTCAGGCGCCCTTATTTGCTCACGTCAGAGAGTCTGGCTCCAGAGTCTGTGTCTTAATCACTACGCCAAACTGCCTCTGCTATGCTGAGGGTCAAGTTTCTTTTTTGTTTGCAAATCCCACGGGATGGCCTGGGCATGGAGTCAGCTGCGTTGGATGCTCAATGAGATGGTTAAGTCCCGTTAGAAATGGGATCGTAGCCAGTGATGGCATGCATAACCTTGCACGCCATGGGAAAACCGAAGTCAGCGGGTGTTTTTCCATGTTAATAAAGACAACATTGCTTTACTGCTACAATCGGCGGCAGGCTGTGTCCCAGAAGGGTGTGCTGGTAAACAGAATCTCTTTACATACCGGTTCCACAGTTTTGTTAACTTGTTTCTGAATTTCCAAGAGCATCGCCACACCCTGTAAGCAGAAAAGCCATGATCTTCCACAGCGGCAATCTAGACATTTCCAATGTAAAAACGCACACCAGACACGGCTGTTCTAACTCCAAATGTCTGCTGGTTCCCTGGTCCGTGGACAACATAGTTTACATAATCGGAAATGTGCATGACTCTCTTTAGCCCCCAGCCCCCACCCCTCCTTTCATGCAGTTGATGGCGAATGAGAGGCTCTTCTACCTCAGTAACCTCTCTTCATTGTTTGGGATGGATTGGAGCAAGTTGGTTGGAGCAAGTTAACTTCTTTCTCTTTCAGGGTCCCTTGGCCAACTTAGCGCATCTAGCAGTGCATGTCACAGTGTCTGGAGGAGGGTGAGCGGGTCAATATAAACCCATTACACTTAAAAAGTTTCAAAGTTTGTTCTGATAAAGGTGAGGTCGACACACTAGGAATGCTCAATGCTCTGGTACCCAGACAGCTCAACTGATATTCACCGAAGGAACAAGCCAGGCCCCAGAGGTCTTCCTCGACAGGGGATTGCTAGGACAGTGCCAGCGTCCACTGGCTGCTGCCATCAAGCACTGTACCAGAGTGCCTAGGCCAGTAGATAAAACACCCTCTTCCCCCCAGAAAACAACCTCCACCATGACCAAGGCCTCCAGAATGACTCGCCTGTGTCTTGTCCATGAGCCGCCAGCACGAGCAATTGCTAGATTCGAGTCAGAGATCCTTGCTAAATGTGCTGTGCTTTCCTGGAAGTCTTGATTTCCTCCCCACGTCTCTGGGCCCCTAAGATATTTTTCTCACTTTCTATTTCATTCCCTCTCCCTTGCTATTATAAGCCTTAGGGACCTCAACTGAAAACTTCACTGATGCCGGAGAAGAAATATGTGTAACTGATTGACTGATAAAAAGAACAGGCTGAGATCACATCACCTACTTGCTTGGCACTTAATCCAGGATGAGGGATACAAATCACTTCTTTCATTAAATTCAACTTCCCCGGAGATGACTTCCCACAGCTGGCCAGGGAAACCATCAGCCAGGGCACAGCAAGCTTCTCTGGCTGTTCCTGAAATACAGGAAGAACAAAGGGAATGCAGGCACGGATGGTTTCTAATCACGGAGTTCTGGTCACAGGTACTGACCTGGTTGTACTTCAGGGCTGCGATCCTGACGTAGAGGGGAGTGCTGCCCAGGATGGCACTGGTTTTGGCAACAGCTAGGGACACAGCCCCTATGGCCATGCTGCCGCGGAGAACGGGCTCAGCAGGTTCCTCGGGTGGGATTGGTTTCTCGAGAATTGTATCCTTCCTTCCTGGGGGAAAGCATGTCAGCACACACTGGCATTAAGAAGGTTTGAGCACGATTAAACTAGTTAAATTATGTTTATTGAATAAGTTTCATTAATTTAATAAATTTTTGAGCATAATTAAATCGTTTTTCATGCCTAATTACAGATGTTATAGCCCCATAAAAAAGTAAGGATGAAAACTGAGGTTGGGAAGGACTAATCTACCCCAATCTCCAACTGTTCTTTTTGATTTCACGTACTGTTCCCTTCTGCTCACCGAATCCTTCGCGATGGGATTTTCCTCTCTAAGGAACTCTAGGCCATTCAATAACAGCTCCTCAGCAATCTGTGGAGTAGATGCTGTGATCCCGCATTCCCACACAACTAAATTAGGGATTAGGGTGGCTAACAGTAAGTGTAGGAGGGCAGAATTTGAACCCCA
Organism: Tenrec ecaudatus; assembly: GCF_050624435.1. Classification (NCBI taxonomy): domain Eukaryota; kingdom Metazoa; phylum Chordata; class Mammalia; order Afrosoricida; family Tenrecidae; genus Tenrec; species Tenrec ecaudatus. The sequence continues at coordinate 100,396,701 of NC_134545.1, read as the reverse complement.
TTCACATGCCACATGCTTTGTTTTGCTCTATTCTACCGCAGCAGCCGTGTGTACAACTTGCGGTTGAACTTCGCATCATGAGTAGTAAGCTGCTCCCAACCACAAACCAGTGCCTAGGTTCCTGCCATTGAGGACGTCAGAAATGCCTCCCAGACCCAACCATTCACCCCAAGTCCTTCCCCATGGTTCACTTTCATTTGTTCTCAGCTATCATGTCTGAACAGGCACCACTGAGTCCATTGTGGACTTTCTGTCTTCCCCTCCCCCCCCACCGCCCAATCCTCCCTCTCCCTAGTTACTGCTTTGGCTCAGGTCCTGGTGGAGGTAAGATATGTGAGCACCTAGCACATACTTAGTGTGTAAAGGACTATCCCCTCTTGCTTCTTCCTTTTCCTTAAGTCCCAGTCCTATCAGAAAACAAGGAGCAGCTTCCTGAATGTCCATTGGCGGCCAGTACCTATTATTACTCAGTAGTTACCATCCCTGTTCACCCAGGAAAAGATTGGTCCAGCAGAATGCCTTTACCTTGGTCAATTCTCTTCCCCAGCCTAGAACTGGGAATCAACTTGAGGGCCGTGGGTCTGCATCTCAGCATCTCTTTACAGGACACAAGAGAGCTTGTCTCCATAATACTCTGGTCACTGGTTCTGCTGCTGTCCTATTCCCTGGAGCCCATAGAATTTATTTCCTTGGTGGCTAGTTTATGCCTGGCACCGTGCTAGACCCTAGCAAAGTCGAGGGGACCACAGCATGACCCATGCCCTTAAGGAACATTTTCTAGTTGCAGACAAACCCTATTAAAATACTAGCAGGAGCTTCAGAATGGACGTGCTGATTGGAAGGGGTAGAAAAAAGGATGTCAATTACTGAGATGCTTTAGAATAGCATCATTTTCCAATAAAATTTTTATCAATAGGGAGTAACAAAAGGTTGGTTGTCCATATCAAAGGATACCATTCTATAAAAATGTGGAGTGGCTTTTTGATGAGTTAATAGAAATTTGGAGTGGGAGCTGTTTGAAAGTCTCCCATGCCACACCTGACCTTGTCACTCTTCAATGCAAGGTGTTCACCTCTAGGTGTGTGTGTTCGTCTGGGAAGACTAGCAAAACAAATTTATAGACACTCATGTGTAGAAGAGAGAGCTTTACATATGAGAGTGATTGCATATTGATAAAACATCCCAGTCCAGTCCAGATCAAGTCCATAAGTCTGATATTAGCCTATGTCCAATACCAATCTATAAATTCCTCTTCAGACTCATGCAACACATGCAATGATGCCGAATGCAGGACAATCACGGGCCCGTGAGTGGAAAGTCTTGTGGATCCAGTGGTGATACAAGCATCTCAGCACTGGGAGGGGTCTCCATGTGGCTTCTCCAGCTCTGAGGCTCTGGTTGCCATCAGTCTGTCTCCATGTGTCTTGTCAGCTGCAATGTCTCCCAGGGAGTGAGCCTTGTCAGTAGAGAGTATCCAAGGGAGTGAGGATGTGTCCTGCCTCCCGTGAGCTATTTTTCACCGTAGTGCCTCCAAATGAGGTCATCAAGCTTTGATCTGATTTGACAGGTTAAACTCCACCCTTTCACTCTCAAGCCTCAAATCGACAGCAGCTTATGTAACTACCACAGCGAAAAATATTTTTATCTAACAAAAACAGAGAGCAGAATGAAGCAAAACGCTGCCCACCCAACACCGCTGCTTCCAATGAGGAAGTAGCATGGAGGAGAGATGACACCAGGCTGGGAATGAAACGCGGTCTGCCACGAAGAGGTTCGAACTCGCAAGGCAGGCCAAGCTTCGCCTTTCTTCCTCAGACCAACAAGAGAAGCCACTAACCTTGCTTTTGTCCTTTCTTTTTGGCAGGAGGTGGGGGAGGCGGAGGCGGTACTGGGAATAAAGGCGCAGGCACCGAGTCATCCACCAGAATTTCCAGTGCTTTGGTCTCCTGGTCTTCTTGTACTTTGCTTGCAAAGAACGCCCTTAATGGCAGGAGAGTGTGACGTTAGAAGGGGGTGAACCACAAAATCCAAACTTAACTGCCGCTGAGTTGATGCCGACCCACAGGGACCCTTTAGGGCAGGGTAGAACTGCCCTGTGAGTTTCTGAGACTGGGACTCTCTCTGGGAGCAGAGCGCCCCATCATAAGAACATTTCAGCTTTGATTTTCAAGACCTAAAAAATAACAATGCTCTTGTAAAACTGTGTTCAAGAACTGAAATACATTTGATGATTTCAAGTACTCATTTAAAATAAATTTATTTGAGCCCTCTTTGCAGTGCTAAGGAGAAGTTAAAGATACAATTCAGTTAAAAGCCACTGGACGACTGGATTGTTAAAAAGGAAAAAAAGGTCAGCAAAAGACAAACGAGCCCAGAGCGGACAGTGCGATGCAGTTACATGTCCCTCATGACTGTCCAGGGCCGGGCTGCAATGGACAATGTTCAGCTACAGATCAGAGGAAGTGGGATGGCGAGGATCTGGAAATCTGGAGACCCGGGAGGAAGGGAAGTCTTGATGGTGTCTCGGTAGTTGTCCAAGAGAGGAGCCAGTCTGGATGGGATGTGCACAGGGGTCAAACTCCAAGAGAAGAAAGGGAACGTAGTAGAATTGTTGACTGGCTTGACTGTGAAATTTGGAAAAAACAAACAAACTCCCAAACCCCCTAAAGATGGGATCATGGCAAGGGGATCATAGCTTTTAGGAACTTCAAGATCAACCAAAACTCCCAAAATTCCTCTACAGTAGTTATGCTGCAACTTGGAAGCAAATGAAAATGTGTTGTGCACAACTGGGCACGTGCTTGGTGCCACTTCAGGAAAGGGAATCCCTTGGTCTTCCTTTCGGGGGGGGGGGCACGAGACTGGCACAAAAGGAGAGATCATGCTCACACTTTGCTTGCTGGGGCCCTGAGCAACCCTTACACAGCCCTAGGAATCGAAATGCTGGCTTCGTTGTCAAATGAGAGAGGCCGTCTTCGGGCCAAGCCTGGAAGACTGAGTTGTGGCTGAGGCTAGGCTGTAAGGGTGCGCAGTGGTGATGATGTGAAATGACGTGAGACCTGGGAAAACAGGGCATGCTGGGAATATACATCATTTAGGGCAGCGGTTCTCAACCTGTGGGTCACGACCCCCTTGGGGGTGGAGTGTCAAACAACCCTTTCACAGGGGTTGCCCGTTTCATAACAGTAGCAAAATGACAGTTAAGAAGCAGCAACGAAAATAGTTTTATGGTGGGGAGGGGCACCACAACATGAGGATGTGTATGAATGGTTGCAGCATTAGGAAGGTTGAAAACCCCTGATCTAGGGCATGAGTTCCCAAACTTACCTGGCCTACTGCCCGCTTCTCAGAAAATGAAACAAAAATGTAGTGCCTCCCTAGCTACTAACTTTTGTACTACAGCCTATAATACAAGATAAAGTGCAGGCATCTGCTTGGGCAGCCTCCCTGGATTGTACCAGCATCCCCTGGGGGTGGCGTCACCCACTTTGGGAAACACTGACTGAAATTCTTAACATGGTCTTTTCCCTCAGAATGGATGTGCTGGATTCTAAGAAAGTCCTCTGCATGGAAATAGGCTGAGAGGCCTAATGGCGCTTCACATAGCAAGATTTTCATAACTGGGGTTTCAGACGAAAGAATTATGCTAAATCTAGGGCATCTTACATTGACTTCACAACTCTCCGCTAGAGGTGCCACAGTCCCACCATATCTTCAGGTGAAGGGAGAAGGAAATAAATGGATACCTATTTAGATTTCGCATTTTTGTGCCAGAGCAGAAGAGTTACCTGAGCAAGTGGTCCACCTCAGCCTGGCTGGAAGGCTCGAGGCCCTGAAGCTCCGTGGTGATGGCTCCGTTGACCCACTGCATGGCAGTGCCGACAGCGTCCTTCCGTTCCAGTTCCTCCACTTCCACTAGCTCCGGGGAGGCGTTTTCCCGTATTTCAAAGTGAGACGCAATCACCACAGAACATATGTGCTGAAAACAGTATGTGTCTGCATTGGCCCCAGCGCTCCCCGAAATAGGACACTGAACTAACCCCACTCCTGACTGTAGGTGATATGGTACCACCAGTTTCTAGGTAAAAAGTGAGAATATATAATTTTCTTTGATATCTTTCTATAGCTGTTGAAATATGGTGGGACCCAACTTTAAGGAACATTTAAAGTTATTATCTCATTAAAAGAACTCTGTTGAAGTTCATTTTTTTATCATGGCCTCGTCAGTAAAGAGGTAAAAGAATACTAACAGACTGAATCATCATTCTCCTCCGAGACTGCAGTAAGGTTGTTTCCAATGACATATGCCTAGTAACCACAGAAATTACTGTCAGTAATAAAACCTAGGGAATGTGATGATTCATGTAGATGGACCCACATGTCTATTCACAGATGCTCGTGCATGTATTCGAGGGGGAGTCAAAAAGAATTGCTACTGGGATTCCTTTTCATATATGCACTGGTTTATTCCAAATAAAAACTTGTTCAATGAATGGCTGCAGACAAATTATCTCCTTAGGGTGCCTTCCAAAAAGGAGATTATATATATATTTGTGCCATGGGAAAAATGATTTTGAGGTCAGGCTTTATATAAAATTGTTAAGAGAATTCAAGTGGACTTCTTCCCAAATGACTGAAGCTTGGCAGCAAGTTTATGGGAATGCTGCCCTCCATGAAACAGCAGTTCTTAGATGGATCAAGAGCTTTAGGGAAGGCTGGGAAGGCCTGGAAGATGAATTCCAGGCTGATAGGATCAGCTCGGAAGGCTATGGCAGCTGGTAGCTTGTTATTTTAAACACTGCATTCCAAAGGGGGAAATCTTGATAGATTTTATCAAAGGACACACGATGATCACGAGGATATGTTAGGGAAAACGTTTGAAGAAAATGGAAAAATGCATTGGTGATTAAAAGGCCAGGAAATTTGTCCTGAGGAATTTCCCCTATCATCCCAATGTACCTGCGTATTCATCAAGGAGAGCAAAGGCTGTCCCTGTGAGAATTTTGTTGGGATCCCTTACGGTATCCACCCTACAGCCCTCACCTTATGCTTTCGGACTTCTTTCTGAAAAGTTCTCAGAGCTCAAAGAATATTGAAAAGGAATGTGATTTGGGTCTCTTGAGAATGCCAAAACTTGTTTTTATTGGGGTATAATTCAAAGAGCACAGGAACTATAGGGCAGGGGTTAGAGAATGGAAATACTTTGGAATAGTTGAGAATATGTTGAGAAACAATAGCTTCATGTTTTTATATTTTTGTTTAATGACGATTTCTATGCTTTTGTACCACTGCCTGTCAGTGTGTCGTACTGCGGTGGCTTGTGTGTTGCTGTGATGTTGGAAGCTATGCCACGGGCATTTCAAATGCCAGCAGGTTCGCCCAAAGTGGACAGGTTCCAACAGAGCTTTCAGACTAAGAACACACTACACTGAAGGAATAGACTATCCACTTCAGAAGAATTAGCCCCTGGAAACATTATGGATACAGTGGAACACTATCAAACATGGAAAACCCTCATGACTAGCAGAACATTTTCAGTGGCAGGACTAGCAACTGAGCCCCTCAAGTCAGAAGGCCCTAAAATCTGACTGAGAAAGAGCTGACTTCTCAAAGTAGAGTCAGCCACAATGACATGGACAGAGGAAAGGCAGTGGGGGTAGCAGCCGCAAACTATGCACTGCATCGAGTAAATCTGCCGCATGAGACCTCTTTAAAGTGTTGAAAAGCAAGGATGTTATTTTGAGGACTCAGGTGGTGTGCCTGACCCAAGCCATGGTACTTCAATTGCCTCATATGCATGTGACAATTGGACAGTGAATAAGGAAGACCAAAGAATTGATGCATTTGAATCATGGGGCTGGTGAGCATGCCACGGACTGCCCAAAGAATAAACAAATCTATCTTGGAAGAGGTACAGCCAGAATGCTCATCAGAAGCAAGGCCGGAGAGACTTTGTCTCATGTCCTTTGGACATGTTATCAGGAGAGACTAGGTCCTGGAAGAGGGCATCCTGTTTGGTAGAGGAGAGGGGCAGTGAAAAGGAGGGGGTGAGACTCTTGATAAGATGGATTGAGAGAGTGGTGGTAAAAATGGGCTCAGACATAAGAACCATTGTCAGGATAGTGCAGGACTGGGTGGATCTTCATTCTGTTTTGCATAGGGATGCTATGGGTTGGAACCGACCCAGCCGTCTGTTCCACACGTCTGTAGCAATACTTATTGACTTACCCTTGTATAGGACCCTATAAATCTGCATGCAGATATGGAACTGGTTTCACTGATATTATCAGAATGTAACACGCAGTTTGCCTCACTACCTTTCTCTGACTTGGATTATCTTCAGATAATGGCCCTGTCTGTACCAAAATTTCGCTTAAGGATAAACCAATGTGGGTGACTGTGGTGACTGATGCTCTCTGTACATAAAAACCTGTGGATAGCATTTATAAATATTTCAAACACTAATCTTCAAGTCATTAAGGTCCTTTTCTACAGTTTAAATAAGGTGGTGGTATTAGTTACAGACAATTTGGGCAAGACATGCTGATAAATGCGGTGGGCCAAGACAATAGTGAAGAATCCCTTTACACTGTCTCATACCTTGGGGAAATTTTGAATGGTGCAGAATACTTCCACTTGCAGGGTTGGAAGGCCCAGTCCATCCAGCACGTTCTTCCCCACCACTTTCCATATGGTGGGAGGTTTTGCAAGCTTAGAAAAGCAGTTTGCCTTTAACACACACACATAAAATACACAGTTTATCCTCAAAAGGTCAATCCCATTTTATTCTCTTTAGTTTCTACCAAGCCTCTCTGAGTGTTATTCCTGGTACCAGGGACAGTCTAGTAACTCTGCAGGGAATGCCCTTCGATGCAGTGAGATTTGGATTCAACTTGATGCTGAGTCTCTGGTACACAAGACAATTTATTTCTCAGCAGAAACTTGCATCATTTTGTTAAAGGCCTGGCGTGAGTCTTTACTAAGACTTCTTATAGTCAGATCAGTTCCCTAACCCATCCTTCTGTCCAAGACATAAAAGTCAATTGGTCTCTACAACGCATTCAAACTTAAGAGACCCGCAGTGGACTGCTTTTTATTCTTCCCAGCAAAGCATTTGGCATTATAATGGTGAAGCATGAGGCAGGAGGTGTATTTCACTTACTGCCAGTTCGTGCATAGACCTAGGGGTTCCAAGAGGATTGTGGGGGACCTCCGTAATAGCAGTTTCGCTGATGTGCAAAAGCAGAAGCCGTTTGAAACTACTCCAAGAAACTGAAGAAAGAAAATGAATCTGAGGTAGTAAGCTCAGAGTCTAAATAAAAAAGATTCAAGATGGTGCTTGTATGCTTGGGAGTGAGAGTTATGAGAGAAGGGCAATTGAAGACACAACCTCCTCCCCGTCTTTGTTATCAGATAATATTAGTTTCTTATTTTTCATCCAACAGACCAAGTATGTGACCTTTGAATTCAAAACCCATTGGCCTTTGCTTAGATAGCAAGTCATCTAATACCTATCAGCAATGTGCCAGCTCAGAGGTGACCCCCCAGCAGAACTAAAGGGAAGGTAAAATTTCAAGCCACCCAGGCCTTTTAAGGATGGCTTATATGTTACATAGTACCTAACTGGATTTAAATAACATCAAGAGCAGGAAAAATGTTACCGCACTTCCACTTTGTGTATCACAGTGAGTTCAGGTTATCAAATCTGGAAGACCCACTATATGCTAGATCAGTGGTTCTCAGCCTTCCTCATGCCACCCCCCTTTAATCCAGTTCCTCATGTTGTGGTGACCCCAACCATAAAATTATTTTTGATGCTATTTCATCACTTATTTTGCTACTGTTATGAATTAGGCAATCCCTGTGAAAGGGTCATTTGACTCCCACAGGAGTCACGACCCACAGGTTGAGAACCGCTGCACTAGATATTATATCAGGAGGAAGAAGGAACTCACATTTTTGGGTGCTGAATATATATCTTAAAATAGTGTCTTGCTTATCACTGTAGCACATACCCGAGCCTGGTGGAGCCCATAAATTGTGCATAAATTGATGAATGCCTGAGCACTTTGTATACAATGTTATTAATTTGCAAAACAACGCTTTCAAGGTAGGTAATATCATCTCCATTGCACAGACAGGCAAACAGTCCCAGAGAAGTAAACTGTCCAAAAGGACATAGCCGATGTTTTCATTAGTGCTCTGAAACAGACCATCCCGAAACGTAGTGACTGCTGAAACTACTCATTTGCTCACAATTCAGTAATGCGGGTTGGACTCAACCGGGTCATTCTGCCGGTCTTGCTGGAGTTTCCCAGGCAGATGCAGTCATGTGGAGGCCTGAAAATACCCAACATGGCTTCATGCATATGTCTAGTGCCCCAGCTGGGATGTCTGAACAGCAAGTGGTGGATGGGTCTCTGCCAGGGCCTAGTCTACCATCTCTTGTTCTCCAGCAGTGACTGGACCAGCTCCCAGCGTGTTAACTAGGCTTCCAATTGAGGCAGGGGTGTTCCAAGAGGCCCAGCCTCAACATGCCAGCACTTACCACGCCTGTGGGAATCATGCTCGCCAGGGTCCTACTGATCAAAGGAAGTCCTATAGCCAAGTCCAGTGTCCATGTGGGAGGGGCTTCAGGAGCCTGTCACACTAGAAGTGCAGTTAACTTGAATAGTCTGCCACAGTGGCGAAGTGGCAGAGCCAAGAGTGAAACCCATCTGTTTGAGTCACAATCTCTTCCAAACCCAAGTTTTATGATGAATGAATTAGTAGTACTGCTATTTCCTACAGGGTTCATCCCCGAATTCCTTTCATAAGTAAACGAAACAGCATTACAAAATGTGTAGTATTTGAACAGGCTGAATAGGGGATGGGTCGCGGGCAAACATTTCAAGGACCATCAAAGCAGAAGCCAGGTGGGAAAGGGTCAGCTTTTGAGGGGCGTGGTCCAGGATGGAGGAGCGGACGAGGGGCGGGTAATACACCGGTTCCCAGAGCATCTGAACCCCACACGGAGCTATTTCATCCCCGTGGGCATGTGAGATCTGGTGGCGTAGTGGGTAACGAGGTGGACTGCTGCTGGAAATCCAGCCTTCCGTGGGAGAAAAACGGGGCTTCCTACTCCCAGAAAGACCCACAGCTTCGGTAGTGAGTCTGCGAGGCATCCGAGTGGGAAACGGCGCGTTTCCGCGAAGAGACCGAGGGTCAGGCCTGAGGGGTGGACCACTGCTCAGGCAGCACGGTGCGAATGCAATCAAAGGAGGGTTCCGCTGAGTTAGGGCAGTGAGCTGGACTACCCCAAGGGGTCAGGGTCTGTGTCTAGAGACCCAGCGTCCCAAGGACGCGAGGCCCTGAACGCTCCCCGTGGCAACGAATCGGCCGCCGAAGCAGCGCGGTTGCCCCCTTCCCCGGGCTGCTTCGTTTCCAGAACAACCACGGCCCAAGTCTCCTCTCGGCGGCTCCTTCCTCCTCTCCGGCGGCCGCTCCGCAGACGCGGACCCAGCGTGCCCCGCGGCGGCGCGCATGCGCGGCGCGTCCCGAGTTGCCGCAGCGCGGGGCGGGGGGGCAGGGGAGAGGGGCGGGAGGGAGGAGCGTGCCTGCCCCAGGTCCCTACCAGGTGCCCGTAGACGTCGTCAGGCTGGAGGTAGAAGGTGGAGTTGAGCAGCTCTTCCAGCCTCCGCGGAACGTCGTTCTGCCGGTAGTACTCCATCGCCTGCTCCTTCCGCTTCTGCAGCTCCCTCGTGGCCTCACAGCCGCGGCGGCCGCCGTCTTCCCCCATGGTAGGAGATTGGAGGCGACGAAGGGGGTTAGCCCGGGGGCCGCGAGCGTCCTGTCTGTCGCTAGGCAACGCAACGAGATCCCGACCCCAGATCTCGCGAGCATCCAGACCCCGGGTCTTCCCGCGGCCGAGCCGAGCGCTCTCGGAATTGGGGGAAGAATGGCTCCTGCGCCCTCCGCCCGGCGCTGCCCTGGAGCGTCTGGGCCGGGTCCCCTCGGCTCGGAAGGGCTGCCTCTCCCAGCCTCGGTTTGCATCACTGACCCCCGACAACCTTCCACTCGGGGCACGGCCTCCTGACTCTCGTTTCAGTTTCGAGGCGCCTGTCCACGCACCTTACCTGTGGGCTCGTAGCTCGACCACCCCCGGAGGCGTAGCGTCGGCGCCGGCTTCCCCGCCGGGCCCTGCGCTCGCGGGGCTCGGGAGCGCCCCGGCGGCAGGCCCGTGCGGCTCGGTACGCTCCACCGCGGGAGCGATGCCAGCTTGATACCGAGGGGCCTCCGCAGTTAACTGGGGAGGCCCCCCAAGTGTGCTAACCCTCCCACCTGAGTCGTGCCAGCCAGACTGGGCGTTCTGGGACGCCCGGGAGACTATCGGTTCGGTGCTCGCCCTGGGAAGATTTGGGTGGGTAAACCAGTGGACGGAATTCCGACCCACTGTGAGCCCAAAGTATTGGGGTTAGCCTTAAGGGATGGTTAGCGTTTGGGTGGAGCAGGAGTGTCCTTGAGACATGTTCCTTTCAGAGCGGCTTTATAAAACCCAGGCTGCCCGCTCTGCCTGGGTGGCATTTGCAGCTGGAGAACTTTTTTTAGCGCGCACCTTCTGCTTCTGGGATGGCCCAGAGGGCACCGCGTTCTCTTCCTGGCTTTCCGTGTCCCTGACCCAAGCGCACCTTCAAAGGTTATGCTTCCCTTGGCCTGTCTGGAAAGTGTCCTTGTACCCATTCTCCCAGCTTCATTCCATCTGAAATGAAAACGAAGTGAGAGCGCACTTTGGAAATGGTAGTTAATTTTAGTAGCTGCCTGGTGCATGGATGTACAGACTGTTGGATGTAGATGTATATAAATACATAGGTGATCTATAGATACTGTTCTGTGAACCCAGCACGCACACCCATCTGAATGTCCCCTCTACCTGGATCTCTGTGAAGGTGTTTCTTCCTCCCTGTGGTGGTGTAGGCTGGTGCACCGGCCCCATCCTTTGCACTAGACAGAAATCCCTAGAGGCCAGGAGTTGAGTCTGAGTCATCTTTGTATTCACTGCAGAGCCGGGGGCTCCACAAGGAGAAGATCACAGTCTCCACAGGACAGGTGTTGCAAGAACCTTTATCCTAAACAAGCCTGCGCTCTTGTTATTGTTTCCATTGCACCTGTGCCTTTCCTGGTGGTCCCTTGGGTGGGAGGACTCCCTTCTCTGTCTATTATGTAATGCTTCAGGCCAACCCCACATCCTCCAGGAAGATGTGTTCCCCATCTCTCACCCTGCCAGCCCTTCCTTCCCCACTTGCAGCCTCAGTTTTAGCACTCAGCAGTCTTGACTCATTTAACATTGGAGTGGAAGAATGGAAGTACCTTGGCTTGGATCCACTATGTCTTGGATGTCTCCCCTCTATAATCCATTGACTCCCAAACTTCAGAAGGACAGGAACTCAGTCTGCCGTGTTCACTGCTGCCCTCAGCATTAGTGTTTACAAGGAAGCTTCAAGGAGTTCATGGAAAAATGAAGTTAAAATGGAATTTTTATTTCCCCATAAACATTAAAAAAACTTGTCAGTTAAGTGAAGGCTTACAGATTAGATAATTTTCATATACAGTGACATCAAACTTCCCAATCATTCTTGTTTTCTTGTTTTGGTCCATCTCCCTCATTATAGAAGGTCTCCCCCTCCCCTAAGATAACACCTGCCTACCCTCTATCCTATTATTCCCCTCCTTTCCTCTATCACCCTGGGAGCCATCAAAATCTGCTTCTCTTCTGTTTTGTATTTTTTAATCATTTCATTGGGGGCTCATACAACTTATCACAGTCCGTCCATCCATTCATCCATTGTGTCAAGCATTTCTGTACATTTGTTGCCATCATTCTCAAAACATTTTCTTTCTACTTGAACCCTTGGTATTAGCTTCTCATTTTCCCCCTCCCTTATGAATCTTTGATAATTTATAAATTATTATTTTTTTATGTCTTACACTGACCAATGTCTCCCTTCACCCACTTTCTGTTGTCCATCCCCTTGGGAGGGGGTTATAAGTACATCATTGTGATCAATTTTCCCCTTTTCCCCGTTACCTTTCCCTTCCTAGTGTGGCTACTCTCAATATTGGTCCTAAGGGGTTTATCTGTCCTGAATTCCCTGTGTTTCCAGCTCTTACCTGTATCCATGTACATGCTCTGGTCTAGCTAGATTTGTAAGGTAGAATTGGGGTCATGATGGGGGGAGGGGAGGAAGCATTAAAGAACTAGAGGAAAGTTGTGTTTCATCAGTGCTATACTGTACTCTGACTGGCTTGTTTCCTCCCCACAACCCTTCTGTAAAGGGATGTCCAGTTGCCCACAAATGGGCTTTGGGTCCCAACTCTACACTCCCCCTCATTCACAATGATGATATTTTGTTCTGGGTCTTTGATGACTCATACCTGGTCCTGCCAACACCTCATGATCACACAGGCCAGTGTGGGCTTTGTTGCTTCTGAGCTAGAGGGCCGCTTGTTTATCTTTAAGCCTTTAAGACCCCAGGCACTATATCTTTTGATAGCTGGGCATCATCAGCATTCTTCACCACATTTGCTTATGCACCTGCTTTGTCTTCAGCAATCATGTTGGGAAGGTGAGCATCATGGAATGTGCCAGGTTAATAGAACAAAGTGTTCTTGCATTGAGGGAGTACTTGAGTTGAGGCTCAATGTCCTGCTACCTTAATATTAAACCTATAAATATATGCACATAGATCTATTTCCCCATCATCATATATAAATATATTTACATATGTACATGGCTGTATTAGACCTCTACAAATGCCCTTTGCCTCCTAGTGCTTTACTCTATTTCCTTTTACTTTCCTCTTGTCTCACTATCATGTTCAGCCTTCATTTGAGTTAAAGTAATTCCTCTTGGTTACATTGCCCTTGATGAAGCTCTACCAGGCCTCCTACACCCTCCTCGCTCTAGATTTTAGATCACTTGTTCCCTCTTCCCTGGGTTTGTTAACACCCACTTCATTCCCCCCTTCCCCTCTCCCATGTACCCCCCCCCCCAGAACTGTTGGTCCTGTTGTTCTCTCCTCCAGATTATTTATCCCACCTAGCTTATCTAGATAGACCTGCAGAGATAATAATATGCACAAAAACAAAACAGAGCAAAACAAAGCAAGAAAAGAAAACAACAAAAACCCTTTTCTGTTTTCAATAGCAGTGATCTTTTTGTGGTAGACCAATTTCACTCAGCAGAGGATGCTCCAGCATCACCCGTTAGGAGGCATTTCTCAGAGTCGTCATTATTCTTTACTGTTACGTAGTATTTCACTGTACCTTGGACTCTTTGAAGTCCCCTCATATTTGCATCACAACATACCAAAAACCAGACCCACTGTCACAAAGTCAATTCCGACTCCCAGCAACATTATATGCCCAATAAATAATTACTGAAAGAATGAATCTTTTTTTCATTTTGCATAATGGATGTTCAATATATGACTCAAACAAATATTTCTGAATTGGATAAATAATGGGCACACCAGCCCAGCTAGAGCAAAGGGTTTGTTTTCAGAAATAATAAATATGAATGAGCAAGTAGCCTGAGGTTAGCTTGTGAAGGGTCTCAAAGTGCCAATCTGGAAGACTGGGAAACAAACACATTTCTGAAGACGGGATGGGCACGGTGAACGTGCCTGTTGTAGGAACTGAGCCGAGAACAGCCAGTGGGATTGGTGGGAGTAGTGTGCAGCCACACAGAAAGCAGGAGATCCATTGAGAAAATCAGAGAGATGTGGAGACCTAAACTAACGGACAACTTAAGCTAATGGTCATAATAGCTGAGAGGGACACACATAGGAAGGACAGAAAAGACAAAGGAATTGGATGTGAGGGTTAGAGAGCCGTAGAAAACTCCTGAGGACAACTCTTAGAATTCTGTTGCAGTTGACGGACTAGAATCAATGAGTTCTTTGATGTTGGTGGAGGGGACCTGCTGGCCTGGGTTTGAGATGTATAGAGTTTGAGGTGTGTGGTAGCCCAGAGGAAAGGAAAGATGGAAGATTCAGATATAAGTCAACCACATAGAGTTTAAGGTTGCAATAAGTTTAGATAAATTATCTTGTCAGGAAAAGTCGGACTCAGGACCTAAATCCTGGAGAAGCACGATAGGGCGCAGGAGGAGAGCAAGGAGCAATAACAGGAAACAAACTGGCTTTGAGAACAGGGAAAATCCAAGTCATAGAATGGAGGGCAGGCAGTCTTGGGGAATGTTCGGTATGTGCGTGTGCACACATGCACGCATGGAATAAAGTCTGAGAGGGCATAGTTCAGTGTGCTGTGTGCTATCTTCAGGTAATGCGTTCATGGAAGCTTAATTTTCCTTTTCTATATTGGCGGTATCTGATTTTCCTACAGTGACTATATTAGTGGTACAACCCATTGCCATTGAGTTGATCCCGACTCATAGGGGCTACAGGACAGAGCAAGACTGCTCTTTGGGTTTAACGGCTTTACAGGAGCAGCCAGCCTTTTCCTTGACGAGGTACTGGGAGGTTTGAACTGCTGACCTTGACGTTGGCAGCCCAGTGTTTATCACAGAGCAGTCCCATGGCTCCTTGACAAGCTCCATTCGAAAAATAATATGAGAGGAGAAAGGGGTATCCGAGACGGGGTATAGCTGTGAGTGTTTGCTGTGTATGTGCTAGGCGCTTCTGTTGGGAGGAATGCCCCACGATCCTCCTCAGGGAAGGATGGTAAGTGTTGTAGGAAGAGTGAGGACTGAAGAGAGACCACTAGGAACTCCTTGGTGCCCCTTTTAAATGAATCCATCTGTTTTCTCAAATACAAGTACAACTGTTACCCTAGTCACTTCTCCCAGCCAGGGGAAACCCATTTCCAGAAGGTCTCCATGTGCCAGGCTCTCTTGTAGGCACTGGGGAAATACCAGTGAACAAAATCAATAGTAGTTTTCTTCACGACACTTACATTTCAGTAATGCTTACATCCTAGTGAGCCACCGAGAAGGTCATCTGCAATAATAGACATGAAGGCATTTTTGAAAAGTTGGTATGATAGGGATTCATTAGCAACCCATTTGTGCTTGATAGATCCAGAGTAAATAAAGTGACTGTCATAAAATATTCACTTTCCTTATTTCCCACAGCGATTAGAAGCACCAGGGTCTTCGACCGTAAGATGCATTTATTCATATGTATCATTAGTACACATTTAGCACATTCCTTGTTTTAGTACCTTGGTGAATATATTTCCATTTCCTATTAAGAACTGTTTCAGGGTGCTTGCACAGTATCTGTGCTTGCACAGTATCTGGAGTGTGGTGTCAAACTAAAGTGTAGGATCCCTTGCCTCTTGGTCTCTACCCAGGTTATCACACTGGAGATTTGGGGTGGGAGTCAAAGGAAGACGAAGGAAAGGAGAGGCTTAGGGATGTAGAAAAGACACGGAGCATACACAGAGAGTCAGGTAGGACTATTGGAAGAAATGCCCCCCAAGATCCTCGTCGATCTCCTGGGCCAAATGAAGGGGCTGCACTAGACCAATGTTTCCCTACCTTTTGAGTATGAGGAGACCTTTTTTTATTAATCATTTTATTGGGGGCTCATACAACTCTTATCATAATCCACACCTACATCAATTGTGTAAAGCGCATTTGTACAGTCATTGCCCTCATACTTCTCAAAATATTTGCTCTCCACGTAAGCCCCTGGCATCAGCTCCTCAGTTTCCCTCCTCCCTCCCTGCTTCCCCCTCTGTCATGAACTCTTGATAACTTATAAATTATTATTTTGTCATATCTTACAATGTCCAACGGAGGAGCCCTTTTTAATAACAAAATCGATACCTCCCTTTTGTGATAGTTGTATGCCAATTTAAACCAAAGCAGCTGCCACTGATTTGACTCTCAGTCTTGGTGACCTCACGGGTACTCTGTCAAGTTTTCAGGGGCTGGGATTTGGGAAGTAGATTACCAGGTCTTTCTTTTGAAGAACTTTTGAGTGGCTTTGAACCTCCAGCCGTTCAGTTAGCAGCTAAGCCTGTTAACTACACCACAAGGGGCTCCAGTAATTAAAATTGTGCTTTTTGTTAAATGCTACTGAATTCATTTGCACTCATAGCGACCCTACAGTACAACACAATGAAATACTACCCAACCCTGACACTAAAGTCCTGCGACATCCTCCCCATCATTCTTGTGCTTCAGCCCATTGTGACAGCGACTGCGTCAGTCCGTCTCAGTGAGGTCGTCATCTATGTTGCTGAGCCACTATGGTACCAAGCACGATGTACTTCTCCAGGGACTGGTCTCACCTGATAACATGCCCAGAGTACGAGGAATGAATTCTTGGCATTCTGACTTCCAAGGAGCATTCTAGCCACATGTGTTCATTGGTCTTTGGCAGCAGTTTTGCATAGTGCAGAAAGCCTCCTGGCTTACTGCTGTTTCCATGGGTGTTGACTGTGAAATCCTTGACAATTCCCATCTTGTCGCTGTTTATCACGATACGGTCTATCGGTCTAGTCGTGAGCTTTATTGTCTTTACTTTGAGCCAAGAGAGCCCATCCTGAAGTGTTTCATCAGTAGGTGCTTTAAGTCCTCTTGGCTTCCAGCAGCCAAGCTATGTCATCTGCATCGTGTGGGCTGCTCATGAGTTTTCCTCCAGTCACGATGCTGCGCTCTTCAGGTTGCCCAGCTTCTCATAGTATTTGTTCAGCTTGCAGCCTGAAAAGTATGGCGAAGGAATATGACCGTGACGTACACCTTCAAGATTGTAAACCATGTAGAATCCCTTGCCTCTTGGTCTCTACCCAGGCATCACATGAACACAATCACGTGTTCTGGCATTCCTGTTCTGTGTTACCAACGTTGGTTATGCCGCGCACAGTTGAATGCCTTTTCACGGTTAATAAAGCACTGGTATGCGCCAGAGTATTGCGTGCTTGAAACCAGAGCCCAGCTGACATCAGCATTGTTGTTGATGAGTTCTGCATTGTGTTGGATCCCTCTTCCTTGGATCCCTTTCTGAGACTTCGGGAGATATGTGTCTGCCACACACACTTTAGGGGCATAGATGAATGAGCACTGCCACCATTGCACTCAGTTGTGGAAACACCGCAATTGGAATTCTCTCACTTCCCGGAACGTTTGTTTTCACCAATGCCTTTAGTGCCACTTGGATTTCTTCCTTCAGTACCATGGGCTCTTGCTCATATGCGACCTCCTGAAATGATTGAACAGTCACGGATTCCTTTTGATAGACCGACTCCGGATGCCTTTCTTCCCTCTTTTGATGTGTTTGCATCATTCAGTATTTTCTCAATAAAACCCCCAGTGTTGCACCCGGAGGCTTGGGTTTCATTTCCTTCAGTTCCTTCAGTTTGAGAGATACCGAGTGTGTGTTTCCCTTCTCATTTTCTCAGTCTGCATTTCCTTTTAACAGCTCACTCTGTCTTCTTAAGTTGCCCTTTGAACTCTTCTATCCAACTCCTTCTTATCATCATTGCTCCCATTGGCTTAGGCTGCACTCCATTCAAGAGCACATCCAGTCTCTTCTGAGGCCACTTTGGCCTTTCCTTTCTTTGTCATGATCTTTCACTTTTTTCGTGTGTGATGTCATCCTTCAATATGTCTAGTCTTTGGTCATTAGTGTTTAGTGTGCCGATTCCATTTTTGAGATGACCTCTAAATCCAGGTGTGATATATTGATTTAAGGCCATACTGTAGGCATAATGGACTTATTTTAAGCTTTTCTAAAAAACATTTTATTAGGGACTCATACAACTCTTATCACAATCCATACATACATCAATTGTATAAAGCACATCTGTACATTCTTTGCCCTCATCATTTTCAAGGCATTTGCTCTCCACTTAAGCCCTTTGCATCAGGTCCTCTTTTTTTCCCGTCCCTGCTCCCCTTCCCTCATGAGCCCTTGATAATTTATAAATTGTTATTTTGTCATATCTTGCCCTGTCCAACGTCTCCCTTCACCCCCTTTTCTATTGTCCGTCCCCCAGGGAGGAGGTCATATGTAGATCCTTGTAATCGGTTCCCTCTTTCCAACCTACTCTCTCTCCACCCTTCCAGTATCGCCACTCACACCACTGGTCCTGAAGGTATCATCCGCTCTGGATTCCCTGTGCCTCCAGCTCCTATCTGCACCAGTGTACATCCTCTGCTCTATCCAGATTTGCAAGGTAGAATTTGGATCATGATAGTTGGGGGTGAGGAAGCATTTAGGAACTGGAGGAAAGCTGTATTCTTCATCGGTGCTACATTGCACCCTGACTGACTCATCTCCTCCCCTAGACCCTTCTGCAAGGGGATCTCCAGTGGCCGACAAATGGGCTTTGGGTCTCCACTCTACACTTCCCCCTTCATTCACTATGATAAGATGTTTTTTTCTGATGATGCCTGATACCTGATCCCTTTGACACCTCGTGATCGCACAGGCTGGGCCACTTGTTTATCTTCAAACCTTTAAGACCCCAGATGCTGTATCTTTTGATAGCCAGGCACCATCAGCTTTCTTCACCACATTTGCTTGTTCACCCGCTTTGACTTCAGTGGTTGTGTCAGGAGGGTGAGCATCATAGAATGTCAATTTAATATAAGAAAGTATTCATGCATTGAGGGAGTACTTCAGTAGAGGCCCAATGTCCTTCCGCCACCTTAATACTAAACCTATAAATATAGGCACATAGATCTATTTCCCTATCCTCATATATATTTGCATATGTATATGTCTTTGTCTAGACCTCTATAAATGTCCTCTGCCTCCTAGCTCTTTCCTCTATTTCCCTTGACTCTCCTCCCGTTCCACTATCATGCTCCGTCCCCAACTGGGTTTCAGCAATACCTCTTCGTTACCTTACCCTTGCTCATTCCCTACCAGGTCTGCCATACCCACCTCACCTCCAATTTGGATCACTTGTTGTCCCCTTGTCCCTGGGTTTTTAACACCACTTCCTTACCCTCCACCTCCCCCTATCCCATGCCCCCCAGAACTGTTGGTCCAGTCTATCTTATTCAGACAGACCTGTGGAGATAATAAAATGTACAAAAATAAGACAGAGCAAAACCAAGCAACAGTATACAACAAAACAACAAAAACAAACCACTTACAAAGAACAAAACAAAACACAACAAGAAAGAAAAGCTTGTAGTTAGTTCAAGGATCATTTGCAATTCCTGTGTAATCCATCTGGCAAGGTCCATATGTATAATTATTACTTGTTGATAAAAGGTATTTGAGCAGATTGTTGGTTTTGCGAAATTCTATCATGCAGTCCCGTGTCATTTCTAGGTCATATTTTCCAACTACTGATCCTTCTTTGTTTCCAGTTTTGCATTCCAGTCAAAAGCATTAGTGCATCTTTGTTGGATGGGTGATCACTTTGAGTCTGTAGAAGTTGGTAAAATATTTTTCTTTGTCTTCAGTGATAGTAGTTGGTGTATAAATTTGAATACTTGTTGTATTCACTGGTCTCCCTCGTAGAAGAATGAATATAATTCTGTTTTATCCTTTCATGGATGGTGACGTACTTCAGGATAGTGCTTGACGTGTCATTTTGGGTGAATGTGACTCCTTCAACTTGGCATTCCCAGTACAGTCGACCATGTGATTGTCCAGTTTTCATCCATTTCAACTCACTAATCCAGTTCATTTTTGATGACCCTGGTTTACCCAGGCTCATTCTTTGTTCTTTCCCTGTGCGGATTGTTACGGATGTGTGCCACGGTTTCTTCTCATTTTCAGTTGTGCCAGAATTCACGTATGGCCTGAGAAGGCACTGTCAGCTTCACTGCATCCACACCGCAGAGCTTAGCGTCCAGCATCACAACACGCACGCCACCGCAGGTCCACACACGCTGCACCGTGAATTCAGGAGTCCTTCAGGGGCCTTTCTCTTTATTAATGGAGAGAAAAGAACATGCCCGTGGCAAGCATTTCTTCATTGTCCAGTGAGTGCTGGGTGGCGTCGGGTTTGTGGTTCCCTTGCCCAGAGAGAACCACAGGCTTCAGGCGATCTGAACTGGATCTCCCCACCTTCGCTCTTTTCTATTTCACAGGTCCGTACCAAGATGGAATCTTAGCATGCAGTAGTTAAGTCCAGCCTGCTAATTGAAGAACCATTTTTAGAGTAAATTGACCTTTTTTTTTAATGCCTGACATTTCATAAATGAACGAGGCTAAGGAAAATGTAGTTGTTCCATTTATTTCCCTTCATCCTGTCCAAGACCCTTATTCAAATTGGGATTTATTTGCTCGGCTTTCTGTGTTCAGAAGTGATGATCCCGGTGTTATTTGGGGACTTTTATCAAGGGCTTGTTAACTCATCTCCCCTGCATATGACGTCTGTGTTGAGTGTAATTTTCCATGAAGAACTAATGAATAGTACCGCAGGCACCTTTAGTGAGAGAGTCAGAGACGCCATAGACCGGTGGAAAGGTGGCCTTTTCCTCATCTAGAAAATGGGGGTAATGCTCCCCTTCCTCACCCAGTTGTTAGGCCTGAGAAATAGGATTTTCAAGCTAATTCCAAATACCAGTGGCTGTGAATTCAACGCTAGGTAATAAAGTGGGCTTGATTTTGGGTTTTTGAGTCTGGTATTTTCTCTCCGGACATATTGGACAGTAGCCATTACCACTGGGGACCAATCACAGAGCCACCACGAAGCCACAGCAGCAACGCCCACTGATTGACCCCTTTTACGCACATGAGGCTTTTATCCATCGAGTCTGCAAAGCAGCCACCAAAAGTAAGCGACTTACCCAAGGTGACACAGCTCATCCACAGTGGAGAAGGCAGTGGAATCCAGGTCTGGCTGCCCCTAATGCCCATTTGTGTCCTGGTGCAACCCCCCTGCCCACACTGCCTCTCACATAAAACGTTCTCTGCGAGTTAAGTTCTCTGCTGTATTAGGTTCAGCCATTGCTAGACTCATGCTTTCTCGCTCTGGAGCTGAGCTACTCATATTGAGGGCTTGGAGACAAGAGTGGCTAAGCCATTGTCTAGGAAACCAAAGGGTCTGGAGGTCGAAGCCCTCTCACCTTTCCCCAGGAGAAAGGTTACTAAAGAAAGAAAGACAGTCGCCTGCCTTTCGTAAGAATAGCAGGCGTGGAAATCCTCCTGTGAGGTGGTTCCACTCTGTCCTACAAGGTCTCTCTGAATAGGGAAAGAGAGGATTCCGTGGAAGCATGTTGGGTTTGGTGTTAATCACCTGGCCTCTAGTTCTCAGTCCGGCCGATATACCTTAGAATCACTTGGGGATTCTACTAGATCCTACTAGCAGCTAAATGCCATTAGACCTTCAGGCCCATGAAGAGAGAGTTGTTATTTATTTTATGCCCTGCTGGCATAATGGTTATGTATGGGCCTGAAATCTGCAAGGTCAGCAGTTCAAAACCACCAGCTGCTCCAAGGGATAAATACCTAGTTTTCTACTCTTGTAAATGGTTACAAACTGGGAAACTCACAGGGGCAGTTCTACCCTGTCCTATAGGCCGCGTTGGCTCAACATTGACCCCATGGGAATGAGTTCAGGTTGATATTTTTTCTGCCTCCCCCCATCATTGTTGAACATTAGTAACACGTGGGTCCTACCCCAGACCTATGAAGTCAGAATCTCCAGGGGTAGGACTCAGACAGAGCGTATTATTTTTGTTAATATATGATGATAAGATATAGCTAATGTTGAAGAACCTCATGGCATAGTGATTACACATTGGGTTATTAACTGAAAGACCAGCAGTTTGATACCCCAGCCACTCCATGGGAGAAAGAAGAGGCTTTCTACCACCATAAAGAGTTACAATCTCTGAAAACCACAGGGGCGGTTCTATAGGGCCCTATAGGGTCCTATAGGGCCACCATGATTCAGAATGAACTCTGTGACAGTGAGTGAGCTGAGGTTGAGAAGCACTGCCGTAAACCTCTGCACAGGTGAGATCCAAAAACGAATAGCTAAGGCTCCCTCCCGTGCAGGAATGGTCTGATAACGCGTGTAGCCAAGAAGGCCGAGAAATGCTGAGAGCTGGCATCCGACTGCGTGCCTTGCAGTCCTGCTTCTGCTGGTTCCCAGCTTTGTGACCTTGTACAAGTTCCTGAAGTTCTCTGAACCCATTTCCCCATCTCCTGATCTTTACCGTTGTGTAGGATTGCTGTGAGATTTAAGCTGAAACATCTGCATGTTTCTTGCCATAGTGCCTGCATATGTATAGTAAGTGATGTCCTTATTACCAAAGAGATTAGGGACCAGGCAAATAGAGCCGTTTGAGCCGTGCGGCAGTATTTGCCCGAGAACCTGTGACTCAGTTGTGCACAGGGACTCAGACGGAATGGAGATCAAAAAGCCCTCTTTGAAACACAGTGTTAGTGACCTTTGGAGGTCACCAAGCCACCCGCTCCCTTACTACTTCTATTTTAACCTCGAACGCTGGTGCTGCGTTAGAAGGTTGACGCGTTCTTGCTCTCTCGCTTCCCAAATAAAGCAGAATACCCTGGTCCTAATGTGAGAGTTCAGAGCTGGCATCTTGTCAAAGCCTGTTTCGGATGCAGCTTTGTGGTCACGTGTTCAAAGACCTTTGCCACCAGAGACCAGAAGAGACTGCCGGAGGCTTTGCGGCTGGCAGTTTAATTGGTATTTTCCAGGGTATGGACGCACGATCTATAGGCAGAATGGAAACAGGGCAATTATCCAGCAAATTCAGACAGCAAAGAGAAAAGGAACAAAACCAGGCCAAAAAAACTCGTCATGAAAGCTGTTTTGCCATATTTTAAGTGGATAATTTCTTACCTTTCCAGAAGTAGATACAACTTAGGGGTATTCTTGTGACATAATTACGGGGCTAATAGAGCAAAACGAATACCTATACAATAGCCTACAAGAGCCGGGTTTGGAACTTTGTACCTTTCTTACTCTAAAGGTAGCAAAAAAGTAAGTACAACCACGGCTGTTCCTGTGAGCGAAGAGCCTGCCCAACAGCTCTCCCCATAGGGGGCAGCAAATAAAAAAGAGAGGACGATGGAGAAGGGCCTGGGAGGCCTGATCAAGTTAAGGCTGAATTGTTCCCTCTGTCGCTGTGGCACCTACTGATTCGGTTTGTTTCCTGGCCCTGAAGGTCTGTGCCGACCTATTTTGTTGTTGCGCTTGAATGAGAGTTAAGAAATTGTTTGATTTTTTTTTTTTGCAATTAAATTTAAGAACCTGATTGAAGGGGATTTACACGTCCCTGAAAATGCACTTTAAGTAATCTGCTTAAGAGGAATTACCTGTTTCCTAATAGCAAAACCAAAAGATTCGGGTGAGATGCCTGTAACAAACGGTTTCTGCAGGTCTGGTCAGGAGTCTTAGGGCTGTGATAAACCTTTGGAAAATGATTTAGGGCATTTCTAAAATGTGGTGGTCAAAATGCAGGATTTGGTTCTTCACATTTACTGTTGGCTGCGTGTAGGGCTTTTGTTTTGTTGGGTTTTTTTTTTTTTCATTTGTGGGGGGTGTTCTTTTTCTACCCCAGATTGCTTTTTTTTTAACACATGCTACCTAGTCTGCCTTGTCAAAGAGTCTGAGAATTCCAGCTCACGGAGGACTCAGACACAACAGTACTAGTCGCAGAAGCAGAAGCGGGATGCTTCTGGGAGGACTGCACTCGGAGGGAGTGAAGTCCCAGGACTTGCTGGCAGAGAAGGTCATTTTTGGGTGGGGGAGGGCAAATCCTCAATGTGGATTCGATTGAACTGTGTTCTTGAATATGACAGTTCTGTAGGCATTCTTACCGTGGGAGCCCTACATACTTTCAAAAAGAAAATGGGATGAATTTTTAATGTCAGTGTCGAAGTATTACATTTCCCTTTAAAGTTTCAACAAATGCACAACACTGTGCTGTATGTTAACAAGAGATCCTGCGCAAGATAAGACAATAATAACTTGTAAATTATCAAGGATTCATGAGGGAGGGGAGAGCACGGAGGGAGGGGGAAAAATGAGGAGCTGATACCAAGGGCTCAAGCAGAAAGCACATGTTTTGAGAATGATGATGGCAACAAATGTCCAAATGTGCTTGACATGATGGATGGATGGATGGCTGGATTGTGATAAGAGTTGTATGAGCTCCCAATAAAATGATTTTTAAAAATACCGTTGCTGTATTTTGTCACCACGTTTGTATATTATAAGAAGCGGTAATGATCAGGACCCGCGTCTCAGGAGAATAATGCTTGCGCTAACCCTCGAAGGGGAAAGTAGTGTGGTTGAAAGGCCGAAATATTACTGCTAAGCCAGAGATGCTTTGAATATTTATGAGTGATTCTTATCAGCCCCCGGATGTGTTCAGCGCTGTCGTCTGGGCACCGAGAGGACTAGGAAAGGGGGGATTTGAGCACAGTGTATCCGACAGGAATGAAGAGTCAGTGCGTTAGGGTGATTGTGTGTGAATGTACACTTGCTGAGGCACAAGAGAGGTTTGGCCCAGAGTGTCAGGCCCCTGGCCTGGTCCCTGTTTCTGTCCATGTGGGTGGGCAGCATCAGGACGGCGGCAGCAGCTCTGCTCTCCTTTCCCCGCCCTTCCTGGGGTTGGTCGAGGTCCCCGGAGGAGCTGTGCCCGCTCTGATAGCAATGACAACGTGGGAGTGTGCTGTGAAAATCTGAGTCGATTGATGAGCAGCTGAGCGGTTTTAATCAGCTGGCCGAGGTCATCACCCTTCTCAAAGGCCCCAGCCAAATACTTGCACCTCTGGCCCTTCCTGAAATTTCCTGTGAGTCTGAAAAACTCACCAGGCAGGGGACGGCCCAGAAAGGGGCTGCCTGAATTAACCTTAGGCACCCGTACCTTCCAGAAATCGTGAGTTCCCTGTTCACACTGGCTTCCCTTCTGATGTCGTCTTCTTCTGGACCAGCGTTCCCGGGATTTTTATGAGGAGGTACATCTGACCTGCATTTTGGTTGCCTGATCCCAAGTGCTGTCTCTTCTTTGTAGGCAAGTTAGCAGGACATTCAAGAAAAATGAAAGTTACTGAGCTGATTCTCAGAACACGAAATCAGAGCCTGTGGGTCTTAGAGTAAGAACAAAGGGTCCTGGCCATAGGCTTCATTTTAGAGAATGAGGTTTGAGGTAAAATGTGTTACTGTCCATTTATAACCATTAGAATGAAGAGTGGCCTACATTTCATCCTTTATTAATATGCTGGAAATATAGTCATTTGCAATTCTTAATTAGAAGACCCACCCTTGCCAGAAAAATGCTATGTTCAGCGAGTGATTTCTGCTACCCTCCCCCCAAAGACCCTTTATTTCTTACAAGCCTTTTGTTGAGAAGTTTTCTCTCTCAGAGATAAGTATGAGTCTCCAAAAGCACAAATTGCAATCTAAATGAAGAATTAAAAATTGCAAAAACTTTTCTCATTTTGATTTACAGTGACAGTCTCCACACATCATTTGTTAGAGAATAGAAAGAATCACTCTTAAAAAAAAACCAAAAAAACTAAGAAATAACCGGGGTTGACTCTAAGTCACTTGGGCATGCCTTGAACTTTCCTGCCTCTTTCCCAAGCTCTCGTAATAAGAAAAATGCACTTTCCTTCTGCACGAAACCAGACCCTGGATGGTGGATCAGAGCCTGTCGCCTGCACGCACGCCCACATCCTTTAGCGACCAGGCTCAGCACTCAAGTTACGGGCTACAGAGATGGCTACATTTCTGCGAGACCCTCCTTGCTGCCCACATTGAGAGTTGGGGATTATACAGTCTGCCCACCCCATTGCATCTGTTTGGGGCAATCTGTGTCGGCAAAGCTTGAGGCTGGCTTATGAAAGGCATCTGTACCCTGTCCTTTGGAAGGACCCATCCCGCTGGCAGTGTTGATTTCTAAAGTGTGTCTATTTCAGTGGCGTATTCCAAACCCAGCCGTGATGCTGGGAGGAGGTGCCTGGAGGGAAGGGACTGTGAGCCTGCATCAGACAGACAGAAGCTCGGAATGCCGGAAAAATGCCTCTGGCTGCCTCGCGTGTGCTGACGCCTGAGAGAAAAGCAACTTGGCAGTACATAGTTCTAAGGAAACGGAAGGGAACGAAAAAAAGTAGAGCAGGGCTCTCCAAGGTTGCGTTTGAACGTGTGTGTGTGTGTGTGTGTGTGTGTGTGTGTGTAGCCTGTGTGTGATACTAGTTTCTGTCTGCTTTTTCCTCCCCCAGAAATATGTAGCTGAAAATTTCAGTTCACTTACAACCATCCCCGGCACTCTGCAGAGCCCCAGGGAAATCCATTTCTTCTCTTAGCCAATGTGCCTCCCCCACCCCGCTCCAATTCTGGAGCTCTCTGTCAAGCGAAGTTCAGGCGGTTTATCTCGTGGACGCAGGCATTTCAACAGGTTCTTTCAGAAGACTGCTAACCTTGCTGTGCGTTCACGCCCAGCAGACGAGCTGTGTGCTGGTAAGCAAAGCAAGCACGCGAATTCCCAGAGTGAACCAAGCGCTCGGGGGACGTGTGTGAGACTCTTCACTGTGTGCGAGAGCAGAGGAATAAATGTGAGCTCTGAAGAACCTGCCAGCTAAGTCTGGGGTGTCGTTATCATCACCCCCTTGTGTGCCCGGCAATGTAGATGCGCGGTGCCTCGCTTTTAAAATGCTCTCGTTTCTGAAAAACAGAAAAAACAAAACAAAATCACATGCCCACCACCATCCTTACAAACTGCATTTAAGATCAAGTCCAAATAAACTTTCACCAGAGGTCAATGTATCCGTTGCAGAGCCAGGCGCTTTAAAATGGGCTGTGACAACCCACACGGGGAGTCCCGTGTGAGGCCTGATTTTTGTCTCTGAACTTTGGAATTCTCTCAGACCCCTTGTGTCCTGTCGACTAAGTCAAAGAGGAAGGCCCCCTCCCCCAAGTACAACTAGTCAGATGGTTGCCGGCAGATTCCACTTTCGCTCCACTGACCCTGTGCCACCTCTGCTCGTTTCTCTTCTCTTCAGGTGTTCCCCCACTCCCCACGACTCCCCCAGCGCCTGGAGTTGGTAGCACGGTGTTGAAGCAGTGCCTGCTTGAACTCACTGTGGGAGTCCATGCCAGGAGGTGCCTGGAGGGCCCCCCAAAGCCCCCATCCATGAAGGGACCTTTCCTCTGTTCCTCTAGTGTGCGGCTGCCTCCTGTTCTGTTCTTGGAGAGGGGAGCCCCTGTATCCAGATGGGATCATCTAGGCCCTCCCGGGTTTGCCTGCCGGGTCACCCTCACTTTTGCTCTGCCTTAGCCACCTACCCCAAAGCAGCACAGCTAGCAAGGGCCCTGGGAGGCATTTACCTCTCCCCTGTCTGTCTCTCACGACGGACTCTTACAGTGTTACAGTCACAGAGAACTCTGGCATCTACGTTCCCTGTCCTCATTAAAAACAAACAAAAAACAAGCCCTTAGAAATCCTCTTAAAAGCAGATAAGGAAAGCTATTTATAAATAGGAAAAAATAGTTAAAGGCCATCAACATTCTTCTTATCCAAGGCTCTGTTTGTGTAATGTATTTACGTTTCCAGGACTCCCCACGCCCTTTCTTTTTCACTGTATAGGTAGACAAACTTAAAAAGAGCTTTTATGTGCAAAATATATTTGTGGAGAGTATGTAAGTGCCCTAACTGAACTTTTGTGTACATTATTACCACATTAAAATATTTTTAAACCAAAAGGCTGAAAATCCTAAATGCCAAGGGTGTGTGTGTGTGTGTGTGTGTGTGTGTGTGTGTGTACAGCCTCTCAGAGGGTTCAGACCTAAAAAGTCCTATGGCTTTCTGCAGAGGTATAATTTTAAGCGGCCTTTTAAAACTCAGCTCTCAACACTCTTGTTTGTCAGCGGGAAGATGGTTCTGCCCTTTAAAAAAATAGTAATAATAGCAGGACTCTCACAGTCAACCTATTCAACTGCACCTGCTCCTCCCACTTTGGCAAATACCCAGGGCTCATCCCAGCCCAGAGTGATTCACCTGGAGCTTTGTTCCCAAATCTGTACAGCAGCAGCATTCCCGGTCAGCAACGGGTACTTCCCACCCATTAAATCCAGACATTCTCTCTCGGCCTGGCTTGAACTTAGGCCTTCACCTGCCAGAGGAAAAAGAAACCAGCCTGAGCAGCTGTTTATTTCACTAGTCGGCTTCATGCCTCAATAAAGGGGTCTCCAGCCCCTTCCTCCCACCCCCAGGTGAATTCCTCTCCCCCACCGCCTGGAAGTGCATCTTGAATCAAGCTGTTGATGCAAACTTAAAAGTATGTGGACCGGCTTCCCAGAAATGTGTCGCCGCCGCCGCCAAGTGTCAGGTCTGGGAACTGCGCAAGCCATAGTTAGAGTGTCAGCTCCTCTCGCTGCAGCGGCCCCTGAGGGATGGCTGGCCAGAGAGAAAGCAAGACCCCATACCACCTCCAAACCACCACTGACCTTGGCCCCTGTGGTGTCCCCCTGAGTTCACACCTGCTGAGAAAGGAATGGCTCTGGTGCTATACCGAAACCCCACTGCTTTCTCTGAACGTGGCTGATTGTGGGTGCTGGAGGCTGTCAGCGCGTTTGGCTTGTGTGGTTTTTCCAGCCTCTCACCAACCCTAATCGCCACAGCAACCACCACGGCATGGCATGCTAGCCCACACCCTGCTATACCACAGGAGAGGACAGATCTCCTTCCTATCCCCTGCCCCCACCAAAAAAGCACACTTCTCTCTGGGCACACACAAGACAGTTCTCCGTAGACCCCTTCTTCTTGAACGGCCTAAGAGCTTTTCAATTGCCCTGACATTTTCAGCCAGGGAAGCGGGAGTTGTTGCGGAGCAATGTTTTACAGGCAATTACTTTACATGATCAATGGAGCAATTCCCCCTCCAGAAAGGAGCCAAGGCGATCAAGTTAAATCATTAAGGAGAGAAAGAGGGAGCTGGAGAAAGGATTCATCTCATTAGCAGGTGCCCGGGCTGCTGGGGGCCCCTGGCTGCACACAATGTCACTGGCCCTTTAAGACAATGCCTGGCCCCCCCCAGCTCCTGCCACCCCCTCCCCGTAGCTGTTGACAGGTCTAAACCTCCGGAGCAGCCCATTGTGGCCGCAGTAGGAGGCACCTGCAGAAAATGTGCCAAAACCAGGCGGGGAGCAAGAGCTTTCAATAAGCCGCGCAGCTGGAGAGGAGAGCCGACGCTAAACAACCTGACTTGCAGCAGCCATGTGATGGGAATAGGGGTCAAAGCCAGACCCCTCCGGTCGGCTTTCTGAACACCGTGCCGTTCAATTTGCTGACATCTTCTAGCCAGCTTTTCTCCATTTGCTTAATATGCTGAGGTATTTAGCTTAAAAGCACTAAATATTCCATCACCACAAGCAGGTCTCTCCCTTTCCCATTTACTGTTATTAAGGGCGGTGCCCAGTATTTCCTGCCTCTCCCTTTCTCTCTGCCCCAGCATAGGTGGGTTTCTTTGGCTCCTCTCTCCGCACCCTCACCAGCTACAGGCATCTCCCAGCAACCAGCCTCCGCCTGGCCATTTGGCTTTCACACATCTTTTAATTCTAGGACAAGTGAAGCTCCCCACATTCAGGGAACCCACCACTTCCCCCCCCCCCCCCCCCCGCCCAAGTCCTCACTGCGCGCATCTGCAAAGCCGTGCGGTATTTCAGCTCACCGAGCACTTATGGTGCGCCTACTGAGTACCACCCCTGTTCTGGGCACTCCCAGAAATCCAGAGACGATGGAGACGCACTTCCCCTCAAGTGCTGTCCGGCCCTGCAGAGGGCTACATTGCTAAACCCCAGTGTCAGGGTTCTGCCAGGGAAAGTCAGAAGGTATCACTGCAAAAGCAGTGGGCCCTAGAACTCTCCCTTAAACAAAAGCATCCAAACGCTAGGGGAACATTTCTCAGCATCTGGGCCGACCGACGCTCATCAGAAGTCCGTGTTTCCCTCTCTCTCTCCCCCTGTCCCCCAAAGAATACTCAGCTCTCCAAACGGTACTTAGGGCATCCTCGAAGGACTCCAGTCATGTTCCTTTGACATGTTCTAGGAATTGGGGGGACCGAGATAAGCCTGAAGGGGCAAGGGTAGGGGTGTTGGGAGGATGGGGTAAGGTTTCTCTGTGAGATTCTGAGACGCCGTTGCTTGCTGCCTTAAAGGACGGCCTTGCTGTGTTATGATGGAAAAACAAGCAAAAAACAAGAACCAAACATTCAACAGCACAATGCTCCTGGCCCTGTTTCCAAAAATGCCATTTTCATTGTTCTTAAAGCTTCTTCCTAATAAGCCCCATGATCATCCTGTGTGTGTCGAGGAAATCTCTCAGGATGACCGCTTGGGAATCCCCCCCAAAACACAATCACCATGACCTTCGGAGCGGACCGCTCTGCCTTAGACGTGACCAGCCTGGCAGATCCCCTCAGAAGCCACCGCTTTGATTGGACAGGGTTTCTTGTTGTTGTCTTCAGGCACCTCTAGAAGACATGAGTCAGAATCGACTTGATGTCAGAGTTGTGTTTTTGTTTTTAATGAGACTAAGACCAGTGTATGACTGGTCACGGAGATGCCTTTGGACGTTTCGTTTGCAGTACGCCCAGGCAGGTTTGACCTAGAACCCTTGTAGCAATACTGCTTGACTTGCTCTGGTGTGTATATATGTTACAACCATACCTTTCTAGGGACTGTGTGCCACCTTGCCCTGTCAGATACCTACAGTCCTTTTGATAGTGGCAGGGGGCAGGGAGCAGGGGAGACCCACAGTGTGCTAATGGGTCCAGAATGCTTTGAGAAACAAAGAGGACCGAGTCTCCACGTTCTGTCCCTAAGACCCTGTGACAGATGAGAACATGGCCTGGATCAGTTAGGGCAGCAGGCTCCTGGGTAGATACATGTTGCCCAGTGGTGCCCCGTGCGTCTCCAGCAACGTTGCTTTCACTTGGGGTGGTAAGACATTATCTCTGTCTTGCAGACAAAAGCTCCTGAGACGCAGGGCTAGGCCCCTTGCCAAAGGCCATCCACAAGTAGGCGGTAAGTGTACGTATGGCCTGCCAGGTACCCGGCTCCTCCGTTGCCCACCGAAACCTTTGCTCTCTTCACCCCATGCTGCCTTTCACAACTGCCCCCTCACCCCCACCCACCGTGGAGACATACCAAGTGGCACCCACAGTGAGACCCTTTGTTTTCCCCCCCACAGATGGAGAGTGTCGGCATGTACAGCTTCTGTGGGTGCAAAGCCAAGAGCAAACTGAAGTGTGAGTCAAGGTGGGAAATAACCGCTGCAGGTAGGACTCCAAGTGGCACCTGAACCGGCCACCCAGGACTGGGTTCCTACAGAGGGGGTGGGCCACGCTGGCCACGGGCAGTCTGGGAGACCCCCTCCCTACCCCCCAAGGGCCAGGCGAGCATACAAGTAGGCACTAAACAGCTGCCCATTCCCAATGGCCACGAGTGACTCTCAAGGGCATCTTTGAGTTAAGGTTCCCACCTGCCCCATGTCTGCAAAGGCCCTGCTGCCCACCCAGGCTGCCAGGCTGACGCTGGGGGCCATGTGCCGCTCGGGTGGCCCTGGGAGCGGGCCCCACAGGGGCAGGAAGAGCTGTTCTCCTGGCTCTGCTGAGCTTGTTTGCGCCTTCCTCTGTCTCCCCTCCCAGAGGGCCGGCCTCTTCCTCCATCTTTCTCAGCCCCTCCCTCCAATTTCAGAGAAAACAAGTGGACTATTCATGTAAAAAGAGAAAGAGTGAGCTGTGGGGGGCAGGAGTACAAGGGACTGGGGTGGGGGTGGGGTGGGGTGGGGTGGGGAGTGGTTGGGGGGGTGGGAGGGAGATACCACCCCGACAAACTCCATTGAAAGCCACTGGCTGTTCATTTACATTCACACTTTTAAAAATGTTAACTAATGATGTTAAATGATTTGCCAAAGGTCCTGGCAGGTCACTTGTAGAAGTGTCATTTCTGCCTAATTAGGGCTCTTGTGGCTGCCCGGGGCCTCCCAGTGCAACTGGTGACAAGCGGAGAGCTGACAGCTTCAATTGGTGCCAACAGGAAGGTTGGGCGCTTCGTGTTTTCCAACTCGGCCAGGTGTTTGCTGAATGGGGGAGGGGGCTCGCCAGGCTGGGAGCCCTCCGAGGGGCCTTTCTCCCCGGCTCCTCCCTCCCAAGCCCCTCCCCTTCGCCTGGCCACTCTTGGGTCAAGGTCAAGAATGAGCTTTGCTAAATCAGCAGTTGGGGTTATCTCTGGGAGGTCATTAGCAATCGCTGGTTCGGGCTCCAGATGCTGGGCATTGCCCCCACCAGCCTCTCTAAAAATCAAGGAGTGGGAAAAGAAAGGAAATAAGGAAATGTTTTAGGGAGAGAACAATAGTAGGGGACACACACACACACACACACACACACACACACACACACACAGAGCGATCTGCATAGCCTTCAAAGCATCAGACTTCTAAAGACATTCATCCTAATAAAACTGCTTGGGGAGAAACCAGCCGAAAGCATCCTAACCAAGGCTTAACTTTTGTTTTTCCGAAGAAGTGAAAGCAGTGATGGGAAGGAGTTCCAGCCCGTCCAAGTGGATAGTTCCTGCCCCATAGTAAATGCGCACCAAATGATTTGTGCTTTGGTTTAATTACTCGGGAGAAAAGGGATGGGCTGAGAAATAGGGAGCGATTGATATGACCCTGCCCCCTTTCCAGGCCCGCTTTGACTGTTTCCACCATGCTCTTTCGGTCGGCCCTCGAGCACACGCCAAGTTTCAATACCACTTTCCCGTATGGCTGTTCGATGTAGGCATGACAGTGCAGGCTGGAATGAATAGACCGCGGGGTTTCCCCGCAAGCTTTCTGGAGCCCCCTTGTATAGATCAAGTCAGCACATGGATTTCCACCTGCTCAGAGGCTGGAAGAGTCATGCTCCACATTCGCAAGGCCGTGTGTTTCCTCTGCGTGTGTCCACATAGACATACACACCTACCAGGGTAAGTCAGAAAGTATCGCTGCTGGGGGATTCCAGTCCCTGCACACATGGGTTCATTCCAGGAGAAGCATGTCGAAGCGTGTCGAAGCGTGTCAAAGCGTGTCGAAGCATGTCTCTGTTGTCGGCACTGGACTGCCAAGGAAGATCAGCCGGGCATCTTCCATTCTAGACTGAGAGGTCCGCTCAGGAGGTCATGGGATAGATATTTCTCAAGACGCACACAAGACAATCCTAGGGCTTTGGGTGTTAACTTCTTCTTATGAATTAGGTGAAGGTTAAGGAGCAGGTCATGGGCTGGACATGGAACAGTTCATACACACTTTATTTCTAACACCCCCATTGCAGTCCCCTCAGGGCACCCATCTCTTACCCCACCTCTGCCCCAGGTGCCCTATTTCCATCCCTCCCCTTTTCCTAACCCTCTGTCTTGGGGCAGATTCTACCACAGGGCTGAGTTTGTTCCACAATTTTATTTTCCCTCACGATACCCAGGTCCTTCTAAGGTGCGCCATTTCAGAGCGGTGGGGGCTTATTTCCAAGAAGTTTTAAGGACATGGAAACGGCATTTCTGAGAAAAAGCACAAGAAAGTTCCCCCAAGGTTGGGGGGGTGAGTCTCCCCATCACCACGGTGTACCTGCTCATTCTTTGAGGGTCACAAGGGCTATGCTAGGGGAACATCATTGGGAAGCCTTACCCCATCCACCCTACAGCCCTGATCTTGTCCTTGCAGACTTTTTTTTTTTATTCCCGAATTTTCAAGACCAGCAAAAGGGAACAGACTTGGAGTTCCTTGAGGATGCCCTGCCTTGTTTTGAAGTGGTGTAGACCAGAGACTGTCCAAATCTTTGGTGGGGAGTGTTAGAGCGAAACGCTGCCTTCAGGAGTATATCGCCCTCAATGGAGGACACGTTGAGAAATAATAGTTTCACGTTTTGATATTTGTTGAAAGAAAGGTTTGTATGATTTTTACAGCAATATTTATTTTGTCTGCCCTCATCTGTCTATGCTTGCCACCCACTCCACCCTTTTTCTTTCTTTATAAGAAAGTTAAACAAAGGAGCCCTAGTGGCAGAGTGGTTATGTGTTGTGCTGCACTTCTCAAGGTCGGCAGTTCGAAACCACCAGCCACTCCTCAGGAGAAAGATGGGGCTTTCTACTCCCATGAAGAGGTACAATCTGAGACCCTCACAGGGGCAGCTCCACCCTGTCCTCTACGGTCACTACAGGTCAGCATCAACCTGATGACAGTGAGTTTGTTGGTTGATTAACACAGACAGTACAGGCTTCAAGCACGGCACCACAGACAGGCAGTCCCATGCTCACAGAAGGACCGTTGGGCCAGAACTTGGATCTGCTCTCCCAGCAAAAGGAGTCTTGGAGGCAGAGTGGGTTTTGAGTTGTGCTGCTAACTGCAAGGTCAGCAGTTCAAACCCACCAGTCTCTCTGAGGGAGAACAATGAGACTACCTTCTTCTCTAAAGATTTCTAGCCCCAGAAGCCCCATGGAGCCGTTTCACTTGGGCCCACAGGGTCACTGTGAGTCAGAACTGACTCGATGCTGGCATTTGGTGGGTTGGTTGGTGCTGACATGGGCTGCGGGAACCAGGACCCATCCCAGAACCATTGCAAGCACAACATGCTTGCACCCGGCTCCACAGCTACGTGTCGGGAATAACACTTGGGCATCCGGGGCAGCACATGCTCAGTCGGAGGAGGGGGGAGTGACCTGGATAAATGCGCTGTTTTCTTGATGAACACCCAAGACCCCGTTCCCGGGTCACAGCTCAGGGCGTCTGAGGTCCAGTTCCCTTTCCTCACCCGTGGAAATCATAGCACCCCTCCCTCCAAGCCGCTGCAGGCTTCTGAGACGGGAGCTCTTTATGGGAGTTGAAAGCCTCGTCTTTCTCCAGGGGAGCAGCTGGTGGTTTTGAACCACATACTCGGTGTATATTTGAGGAGAGAGAACTGCTGATGAGATGGAGCTCAGGCGTGGTGATTGATGAGTGAACAGAGGGCCTGGCAGTAGTGTTGGGTTTGCCAGGGATCTGTGTGCACGAGAGACTAGCTCACCTTCCAGGAAGTAAAGAGAAGTCCTGGTGGTGGCGTGGGCTCCTGACTGCTAACTGCCCCGTCACTGGGAGAAAGATGAGGCTGGCTGATCCAGTAAACACTTAAGGTCTTGGGAACCCACGGGGACAGTTCTCCTCTGACTTATAGGGTCACAGTGAGCCTGAGTGGACTCGATGGCATTGGGTTTGAGGGTTTTTTGTTTTTTCTTTGGTGTAGCTAAGGCCAAGATCAGTCTGGGCAGTGCAGTGGTTAAGCGTGCAGCTGCTAACTGGACCGGGGGCAGTCGGAGCCCACAGCCATGCGACCGGGGAAAGGTGTGGCCGTCTGTGTACGGATGGTCAGTGTGGCTGTGTGCCTTGGCAGTTCGATTCCACCCATAGAATAGAAGGGGCGCAGAGGATTCCTTCGGCATCGGTCTTTGCGGGGGCAGGTCACCAGGTCCCTGTCGAGCCTGCCCCCCACCCTCGCTCAGGAGGCACTGGCAGGGTCCAACCAGTGAGCTCCTGGTTAGCAGCTAAGCCTGCCAACAAACCCTACTAGCAGCCCTAGCTTGTCCTCTGGGGTCACTATGAAGTCAACAATGGGCTCGGGAACCATGGTTTGGATGAGAAAGGTCCTTTGGAGTGCTTCGTGCTGCCCTTGTCCCTTGATGTGTCCCTCTTCTTAGTCACATGCTGACTAGGGCTGGGGCAGGGGGACTAGGTCGTCACGTGACCATTTCTGCTTCTCCGCTCCAGTAAGCTCCAGCGGGGGTGGGCTCTGCAGCTCCGGCCCCTGCAGGGCTGGCGGGGGCTCTGAAAGTGTGGCGGCAGCAGAGGCGGTGAGCCAGCAGTGTTGGTGGCACCTGCATGATGGCGGTGGCACCAGCACTGGCGGCACCTGCTCAGCAGGAGGTGGCTCTGCATCTGTGGAGCGGACTCAGCAACAACACAGCAAATGTGGGCATCTCTGGGCAGCGCCCTCACCCTACCCCTACACATGGGCTCTGGGGTGACAGAAGCCTGGTCAACAGTGGGCAGCAGAGAGCACGAACCATTGGAGGCTGTCCTCTAAGAAGAGACCCTGGCAGCTGGTGGGAGAGGGAGCCAAAAAGTCTCCATGACCTATGAACATGGTCCTATTTCTGGCTTTGAAAGAGAGTCATCCTGGGAGACAGGGGCAGTGTAGCTTGAGTGTGTTTGCTAGATAAGAACCAGCCTTCCAGCTTAGTCTTCCTTAGCGTGGGATTTGAGCATGCATCCCTCCCTCCCTCCCTGCATTTACTCATTCAGTGTTAGTCTGGGTACCTTAGAGAAACAAATCCACAGAAACTCATATGTATAAAAGAGAGTTTTATATAAAGTGTAAGTTACTTGCACATAAAAAAAACGCCAACCCAGTGCTGCCCAAGCACACAAGTCCAACATTAGCCCATATGTCTGACACCAATCCACAAAGTCCTCCTCCATCTCACAAAACACACACAATGATGCTGACTGCAAGAGGAAAGCCAAGTCAGTAAATGTGTAAGCATTTCAGCACTGGCAGGGGTCTCCACACGGCTGCTCCAGCACCCAGAACTGCATCGGGGTAGGTCCATGTGGCTTCTCAGGGATGTCTTGCAGGAAGTCAGCCTTTCCACCTGAAACAGGGAACTGGCTAAGGCAGCTGCACCCTGGTCCGACCATCAGAAAACAAGAGACCCCAAAACCAGAAAGGTGAGGCTCACTGAGCCGTTTATCCCTCTGCTCTTCAATTAACCCCACATGTATTTATTGTCAAGGTTGACACAATAAACTAACTACCTCACCATCTTTAACACATGAATAATGCTTAGTTTCTACCTTACTGGAGGTGTGTTTTTGAGAGCCAAATGAGTGTGAAGTGTCTAGTGTAGCATCTGCAACAGATGACACATCCAATGAATGTGAACTGTGATTAAAGGTGGTGGGACGTCCAGAGATGCCCAGGTACAGAGAATCCCTGCCTTCAGGTTTGAAAGACAGGTTCATACTTGTGACAAGCTAACGCTGCGTGCTAACTGATGTCACAAGGTCATATATCGATAAGTGCTGAATGGATAGGGGAAAAATGTGCTATGGGTTCACCAGAGGAAGAACTGTCTACAGGTTGCATTGATTGAAAAGTGCTTTGGAGATAGAGAGAAATTATAGATGAATCTAAGGAGCCCTGGTGGCATCATGGGTTACACAGGGAGTTGCTACCTGCAAGGTCAGTGGTTTGAGTCCACCAGCCGCTGTGCAGGAGAAAGGTAGGAGGTCTACTTCTGTAAATATTTAAAGTCTTGGAAACCGAAAGGGGCAGGTCCACGCTGTCCTCCAGGCTCAGTAGGGGTCAGGCCCAATCGATGACACTGAGTTTGGTTTTGGCGATCTTCCAGGAGGGCTTACCCTGTATTGACTCAAGGCGGGTGAGTAGGCACAGGACCCCAGCCATCTTTTACCTCCTACACACTAGTTTTACTTTATAAAGCACCTTGACCTATGGTTTCCCCTTTGACATTTTCTTAGAGATCAAAATATTGGCTCACTGAAGGATCCCCAAATTAGAAT
This sequence comes from Tenrec ecaudatus, assembly GCF_050624435.1. Taxonomy (NCBI): domain Eukaryota; kingdom Metazoa; phylum Chordata; class Mammalia; order Afrosoricida; family Tenrecidae; genus Tenrec; species Tenrec ecaudatus. The sequence continues at coordinate 100,359,161 of NC_134545.1, read as the reverse complement.
GGGGTCCGGAATGACCGAGTTCAATGATGTGAATCTGAAATAATTAAAATGAACATGCGCTTTCATTCAAAGGGGGTTTCCCCTCCTGGTAGAAAGTACCTGAAAGGAACGATTAGAGGAGTGTGCAATAAACAAGGATGTTCTCCCTGCAGTGTGGTCTCTCACGCAGCGGCCCCCCCACAAGGTCACCTGGTAAGGTATTGGCTACCTATTGCTTGTCCGTGCAAGGAAGTGCCACCCGACCCTAGTTGAGAGGAACATGTGAAATGAACTGTGGGTACCCACTTCCTACCACAAGAGATGATAGGTGATTTGACAGACTTTTCCTACCTGGGGTTTGGAAATTTCCCAGGGTCTATGAATTCTGTATGCGCTTCTGAAACAGAAAGGTGGGGAAAATTCCTTCCTGCCCACCTGTCTGGAGCCTTAGCTTGCCTTAATCCATGGCACCTCTGCTCATTGATTGTTTGAACAGCTCTGATGATGGATGGAGCACCCTTGGTTAGCTCTGACCCTCAAGACCTTCCTTAGATGGTTTGGGTGCAGTTTCTGATAGTCATTCATTCATTCAACAAACACTTGAGTAAGCGCGTCTTCAGGAGCCCTAGAAGCGGCTCAGGTGGCACTGTTGGATAGCATTGGACTGCTCTCTGTGAGTTGGAATTAAATGGTTGGGGGCTGGTGGCTAAGTTTGGACTGCTCACCACCAGCTCAATGGTTCAAATCCACCCGCCACTCTGGAAGAAAGTTGAGGCTCTCGGCTCCAGAAGGATTTACAGCCTCAAAACCCTACACAGAGTTTCCGAGTTGGAAACGACTCGGTAGTGTCGGGTTTGGGGCTACATGCCAGCTAAGGCGCCTTGGGGGCTTCACGGGCTAGGGGTTGGGCTCTACCAGAGAGGACAGGGGTGGGCAGCAGGTTCTGAATTGTGAGGTGGCTCATGGCCCAGCTGTAGTTGTGTGAATGGGCCCTTCCCCAAATTGGTACTCCTCTCGATCCTCAAAAAAGCATTATGAGAATGAAGGCCGTTGATAAGAAATCTCAGGGTTATCCTGAGTTAGGACGGGCCCCAAAACTGGTGGTGGGTATCCTTTTAAGCACAGACAAGAAGGCCTTGCAAGACAGAGGCAGGGATCTGCGATAGGTCTACATCAAGGAGTGCCAGGGGTGGCTGGTGACCAAGAACAAGCCAGACAAGACTGCTCTTGTAGCAGTCAGTATCCAATTGGCTGTGCGGTGAAGGTCACTGCTGTGTTTCTGGCCTGGACAGCTGAGTCGAGGGTGAGCCTAACTCCTGAACACCCGAGAGAACACAGTGGGGTCATCTTGTACCATCATTGTATTTTGTAGGTTATCTTTAAGGGCCCTCATTTTTCAGGTGGTTTTTTTTTTTTTTTTTGGAGTCGGGGTGGGGGGTGGTGGTGGCATGGTGCCGGTTGTCTGTCTGAAAGATAGAGAATTTATCGGGATTCTGAACTTCAATTCACTCTACTGGCAGCCTGGCATTTTGCTGGGAGTGGTGGAACCCTCCCGGAGGGATCTTAGAGAATCGCTTCTGGTGGCTATTAGCGGGCCATCTGCCCCATGTGGGTTTCCTCTGCCAGGCTGGGGAGGGTATGAATAGCAGAGCAGCCTGTCCCTGACCTCCTAGGAGTGGCTTGTTCAGATCAGCCCAAGGGGCCAAGTTGGAGGTTAGCACCCAGCATGGGAAGCCCACACCTCCCCTTCCATTGTCTTAAGTAAGATAGCTGACTTTGAAGCCTGCCAAGGTTCATTCACTATAGACAAAGCCTCGTTAGAGAGGAGCTTTGAGAAGGCTGGGAAATCACTGACCACTGGCAATGAGAGCTTCAAATCTCTATCCCTGGGTATAAACAACCTATGAGGTCTTTCCCTTTGTTCATCACACATACACACACACACACACACACACACACACACACACACACCACCCCACCCCACCCCCTTCGATATGAACTCACTGTTCTGGGCCTGGTGGAAAGGAGCCAAGAGTACTGATGAATCTCCCCTGCCTCGGTCCAGCATGCAGTTGAGAATCAGCCGTCACATACTTCTAGAAAACCAGGTGTTCAACAGCCAATAAGGACAGTCATCATAAAGGAGCAAAGATATTGACCATGGACATCATGGCTGAGTTTCTGAGATAGTGTTTGCGCCCTCCTTTCCTTAGGGGCCTGGGGTTTCTTCCCCCACCAACCAGCCCCATCACCAGCTTCCTTAATCGAGAAGGTAATGCGGTAGCAATAAAACAGCCTAGTAAACGTGTAATTGGAAGCCTTTTGTAACCTGCAGCCTGAAAAAATGAAACAAAAGGAAACTCACTGCTGTTGAGTGAATTCTGACTCATGGCGGACCCCATGGACAGAGTAGAACTGCCTGGAGGGGTTTCTGAAGCTGTAACTCTGTATGAGAGCAGAAAGCCTCATTTTTCTCCCGTGGAGTGACAGGCAGGTTTGAACTGCTGACCTTGTGGCTGGCAGCCTACTCTGCCACTGGCGCTCCTCAGTTGCGTGAGTCGGAGGTCCAGGCAGGATGGCACCTTCTCTTGTGAGACTCCATCAGACAAAGGCATGGAGCCCCTTCTTGGGGCGGCTTCAGGTGAATTCAGCACGGTGAGGTTGAGGGCCGGGGCTTGCTGATCTTGGTGATGCATGTGCCTCTGAGAAAAGGTAGAATGTGCATTGATGAGGCTGTAATTTGGAGCATCTTTTGACTGGCACCTGGCCAACCTTCTCCATGCCAGATGTGGAGGTGCTGGAGCCCGGCCGGGGGCACTCAAGATCCTGAAGGTGGCAGCTGAGCAGGGAGAACAGTGGTTTTGGGCTTGGTACAAATATCCCCTTTGTCAGGGACCAAATGTTGTGGATCTGTGAGCAAGAATGAATCGTGTGGAGATGGGAAGGGCTTCAGAGATCCCCCAGGCTGGGAAAAGCAGACGGCAAGCTCCTGCTCACTTGCCATCAGACCGTCTGGGCCCACAGTTTGGACGATAAACCACTTCCTACCGTGGGGCCAGGGCTAGCGCTTTCCCCAAGGCCCGTCTTCTCTTTCATACAACAAAGGGACTAGCATCCACCTGGCAGGTTTGGTAAGAGGGTTACTTGAGAGGACACTTGTAAAGAACTCTGCCTAGGCTCTGGGGCCCCGGTGAGCGCTCAACTGCTGTTCATTGTCGTTGGGTTGGTCTGCACTCACAGTGGCCTCAGATACACTGAAATAAAGTGCCATCAGATCCTGCACCATTTTCGTGACGAGTTACAGATGAACTGCTAGGATCCACAGGATTTCCACTGGCTGATTTTTGGAAAGAGTTCACCAGACCTTTCTTCCTACTCTTAGCCTGGAAGCCCCACCAATATCTGCTCTGCATCACAGCAACATACAAACACGTGATTGGTGGCTGCTCCTGAGGCTCGTTGGCCAGGAATAGAACCTGGGCTTACCTGTACGGGAGGCAAGGGTTCTACCCTCGAAGCACCGATGTGCACTGAGTAGTATTTGTTAATGGAAGTGGTCCCGCGCCTGCGTCAGAGGGGTGTGGAAGCCAAGAGCCAGAGCAGAAACAGGAATCCTGATCACTTCAGCAACAACCATTCTGGTTTTTTAGCACCATTAATAGCAGGTGTTCAGCAGAAGGTGGCATGCTGTGCCCTGAGAAGTGAGGGTTTGCGATCGGAGCTGGCTCTGGGCACTAGGAGGGAGCGGTCCAACGGAGAGTGGCAGGATCTTAGTTCTGCCCACCTTACCGTGGTATTAGAAATGGCATGGAGCAGGCAGCGTCTGAGCTCCTCCGTCTTCACAGGGAGCAAGGAGGCAAGTCACCATCAACATCAGCTGCCCCAGGCTGGTGCCTAAGAGGGTAGACATGCCTCTGCCGTCCAACCTTCCTCACCACTTCTGATACCCGCTGCGCTTCCTACAGCATGCTCGGGTGCTCCACTGGGCTCAGTAACTCAGTGCAGTGGCCACACAGAACTCATAGACAAGACTCAAAATTATGGGACTTACTCAAGAAGCTAAGTGCCACCCAGCCTCAGAACTGTTCAGGTCCCTGTTCTCTGAGTTAGTACAGCCTCTTCTCAGCAAGGCTGCACAGCAGGCTTCTCTCTGGCCCTCGGCCCCTTGTCTGCTTGAGCAATGTTATGAAGCTCTGTCAGCACTGCTGATAAATGCCCAAAGGGCACCCCACTCCACCATGAGCCACAACCCAAAGGTGCTCAGCTCTAGCCCCCCAATTAAGTGCCTGGAGGCCTCCCACTCCGGTGCCTTCTTGTGCTGTCTCTTGATCCTACTGCTGCTGCTTCTCTGGTGTCACCACTTTCTGCCCCTGGATCAAGGAGGTTCAAAGTACAAGATCTCAGGGTTCAAAGGATGGACACACTCCACTCCTGGCTCTTCTCTTCGTGGTAGCACAATCGCGCCCCACCCCCACCTTCCGAGATGGCTCGTTTTATACCTAGCAGCATAGCAAAACAAAGCAATCCTCACATTAGATTTCCAAGTGTTCGCAGTCACAGGGAGGTGGTAGCAATCACTCCTAAGTCATATGTTCATATCAGCATCTTCTTACCCAGAGCCACTAGGAAAAAGTGGTTTACTGGAGGCTATAAAGACGACAGCTGGAAGAGCCACATCCCACCCATCACCACACCTGCTGGATTGTAGTCAGCGCCAGTCATGTAAAATACAATAACAAGATGTTTGTTTCCTCCAGGAGTTCTTGCTTGTTTCATTTTAAAATTGTATTTTGGATCTGAAGTAGAGGAAATCTACTCCCCTGGCCACATTTACAAGGGCACCTGAAGTTTGGGGGATCGTCCCCCATTAGATTCCCACCACATGCTTGTACATGCTTGTTGGACCCTTCCATATGTCCCTTAGTTAACATAGATCGTTCCTGTCATTTCTCTCATGGCCCTCCTCTGTGCCTCAGAGTATTTCCACTGATAAGTCTTCAAGCTCACAGATATTGTCTTCTCTGTCTAAGCTGCTATTAAAATCATCTACTGACTTCATTTTTTGTTATCTTTTTGAGTTCTAGGATTTACATTTCCTTAAATAAATATGCTGAGTGACCTGATAAAATACTCCATCTTTTGAAAATCAGTTTCCTCCATCAGTGATTCTGTATTCTCGGACATACTGATCATCTGTTCTAAAGTTCTCGTGTGCTATTTCCAATGTCTGGATCACCCGAGGGTCTGCTTCTATTGTCTTTTTGTCTTTTGGAAGGTGGCCATCTACTCCCATTAGCAGACATGTCTGGCTCTTCTCTTTCATGTATAAAAAAGTGAAGAGGCTCTGAATGAACCCTTGTCTTTGTGGCAGAAAAGGCAGCTCCAGCTGCTGTAATTCTATCAGAATTTAGCTCTGCTTACCTTTGACATGTTACTCTCGGTATATGATTTCTGACCTTCAGCCAGATTGTAGTAATAACTTGAGAGTGGTTATTACTTTTGTGCCCATTTTACCAGTGAGATAACTGAGGCTCAAGGTCATGCTTAAATGACAGAGCCTGCCGTGAGCATAGGGAACTTGACCCCTTTCATCATGCTACCTCACTGCCGCATGGCCTTGTCTTAGGCAGTGAGGTGTTTGACCACGTGAGAAAGAGGAAAAGGACACGGATGCCATTTAACTTTTTGTAACATCACAAGGGGATGGAAAAGAATCATCATTATCAGCACCAGTTGGCCAAGACCAATACTTACGGGCAAAGGTCAGACTTGCCCCTTGTCTCCACTCCTTTTACCCCATCCTCACCCCAACAGTGCTTCCCATAGCACCCTACTTCTGTGGCTGGTTCGAGAATTCATTGCGATGGCCACACAAAACTCAAGGATAGTGCCTACTCCTATGGGGTTTACTAGGGAAGTTATAACTCAAGTGAGAAATGCTCAGGACACATTTATTCATTCAGGACAGTTTCTTCTCTGCTGTGTCTGCAGGCAGGCTTCTCATTGACATCCCTACTCTGATAATGTTATAAATGATAAAGTTTAGCATTGCCAATAAATGTCCAAAGGACATGCCACTCCGCCATAAGCCTCAACCTGAATGAAGGTACCTCGCTCCACTCTGCAGGTCAGCAAACCCAGCTCTCCCAAGGAAGTGCCCAGAGGCACCCTATTACACAAGCCAGCCTATGGCCCCAAAGCACTCAGCTTCACTTGCTCTGTGGGCTGAGAAGTGCACTGTTCTGTCTCATGCTCTGGATCCTGGTTGTGCTGCTGCTGCTTCTTTGCCACGAGCCTGATGTCACAGCTGTTACCTAGATCAAGAAGATTCAATGTGTAGGGATCTTGGGGTCCAACGGACACACTCCACTCCTGGCTCTTCTCTCTTGCTGGTAGCGAACTCCTTCCTGCTTCTGAGGTGGCTGATTTCATACCCAGCAGGGTGGCAACCACAATGAACCCTGTTCACAGAGCCTCGGAGCTCAGACATGTTCTCCAATCAGGATCTTCCCTCACGGTCTTACCCAGACCCATTAAGAAAACAGGTCCTTTGGTGGGAGGGACAAAGGCTCCAGCTAGAAGAGCCACATGAAAGAGTTCATTGCATTGTAGGCTTGGACGTAAAAGGGGACAAAGAGTAGGGCGAGTCGGCTGGTGATTGTCCTCAACAGCCTGAAGAGAAGCATCGAGTTGAGGCCGACAGAAAGGAAGCTCAGAACTGTTGTGCCTCCCCTGGTTCCGGAGGGTCCACAAGGAGACTGGACTAGGGTCAGGCACAGAGGTCTGAAGGCCCCTCCGGCAGATGGGGTCTTGCAGGGGTGACCCAAAGTTCAGGAGAACGAGCCTTCACACCTTGGGGGAGTTGGGTGCCAGGCCCCCCAAGGCCCTGCTTGGCCTCAGACTCTGGTTCTGATGCTGTCGGTTTTGGGGCAGGGCCAGAACGTGTGCCTTTCTGGCAAGTCCCAGGTGGTTTAGCTGCTGCTGGTCGGGGCACTGTGCTTGGAGACTCCCTCTGGGTTCGAACATTCGGAAGGGAAGGGCAGCGCTTCAGCACTAATCTCTCTCCATTGAAACAACAGCAGCTGCAGCAACAAAGAAACCCTGCTGTCTTTTCATTCCACCTGTCCACGCAATCTCTGAAGCCCCCTCGCTTCGTAAGTACTGCACCTGCAGACACGCCATCTCTATAAAGGCAGGGCATGCTTTGAAACATCATCCCTTTACCCATAAATCAAAGGGGGGAGGGGGGTTGGAGGAGGAGGTGGTGGTAGAAGGGAAAGAGAGGCTCAGAAAGCTTCCCGGAAGCAGGAGGGATTAAGCGTAGTTGAGGTTTAGGACTAGGACGAAAGGCCGGTTAAATGGAAGTGCCCGCAACCACAGCAACAACGACGGGGCGCAGGGCCGAGCCAGGCTCCAGGAACAATGCTGGAAAATGAAGCGTGGCCGTGGCCTTCAAGAGCATTTCCCGCCAGCCTAGCATTTAATCTCCACCTCGGAGGGAAAACCAGAAAATTGCAATTAAGAGGGGGAGTTCAGAGTCCAAACAGGGTGGGGTGCGGGTGGGGGCAGCCTGCGTGATGGTGGGGGTGGTGTTGGGGGGGAGGGGAGAAGACAAAGCAAAAACAGGAACACCTTGTGACAAGAAAACACCCCCTGACCCCAGAGTCCTGCTTCCTACCCCTGGATGCTGGAGTCCTGCCTCTCACTTCTGGCTGGACGCTTTCTTTGGGAAGTATTCCTGGGCGTGCATGCTCTTCCTGGCCATGCTGGGGGTCAGGCATTGGCTGTCCACTATACGATCGGCGGTTCAACACCTCCAGCTGCTCCTCGGGAGAAAGAGATGTTTTCCACCCACGTACAGAGTCACAGTCCCGGAAACCCAGAGGAGCAGTTCCGCGCTGTTCTGTCAGGTTGCCATGAGCCTTGGCTCACTGGCAGTGAGTTTGGGATTTTTTTTTTGGGGGGGGGGCATTTAGTTGTTAACCATTTCCCTTGCCCGATACACTGCCGTCCACAGACCAGCCCATGTCTGTGCTGAGGGGTGGTGGTGGGTGGGTTTGGGGTTCTTCTAGAATTCGAACAAAGCACCAGCTGAAGGACAGGCTCCTCCCATCTCTGTGGGAGACCGTGTTTGACTCCCAGCCAACGCACTTTAAGTGCCACAACCATCCGTCTGTCAGTGGAAGCTGGTGGGTGGCTATGATGCCGGAGAGGTTTCGGCAGAGCTCCCAGACTGAGTCAGATGGACCCAGAGCAAAAGGACTGGCAATCGAGTTCCAAAATTAAAAAAAAAAAAGCCCAGATCCAATGCCCCAAGATCACTCTTCAGCCTGGAACAAACACTGTCCCGCGACGTCATCTTTAAACTCAACAGCATTATGTTATATCTTACATGTTCACCGTGAGCACCAAGCTCTTTCTCAAAGACACTCCTGTGGGACGTTGAAGGGACACCAGTAACTGAGACACTTTCAGGGCAGAGAGTCCAAGTGAGCGGTGCTGGGACAATCTGGGCAGAGAGAAGGCGAGTGGGGACGCGGTCTGACGTCCACACCATGGTCAGGGAACTGGGCACGTGATGTCGTTGCATGGGTGGGTGTATGTTTTGCTCTGCTTTCACTGCAGTAAAAGAGTAACACACACAGATACATGCCACCAAACCCACAGCACCCGGGGGTCACCAGGGTCCAAACCTTTTGTGCATCGGGCTGCCCCGAGCCAGGGGTCCCCTGGAGGACGGACAGCTAACCACAGCTGTAATGGGATCTGAAGCACTGTTTCCCTCCACGACAGCCGTTAGCCAGCTGCTCACTCTCTCTCCCATACTATTCCCGTTCCAGCTGTGGCCACGAGGAAGCATCAGTTAGCAGTGTGTCTTCACATCTCTCTCAGAGGCCCCAGCGCGTCCCCCAAGGGAGTTGCACTCGGAGGGACCAACCAGCTTAGGGAAGTGGCACAGAGCTAAAGCCCTGGAAGCCCATCCTGGGTACATAGCACAGGTTTGAAGCCCACACCCTCCCAAATCCCAGGACCGAGACCATTTCCTCTGTCAGCAGTCCCCTGCTTGGCTGAAATGGGATGCTGAAAATATCATCATGTTGTCACCATCATCATCCGCAGTAACGTCAGCGGACTCATTGCTATGTGCCTGACACTGGCCTGGTTACCGGACTCTCCATTCAACACTCACCTTTTGCTGCAACCACAAATTCTATTTTCAGTGCTTGTTTTTTTTAAAGACATGCATATATGGATGCATTGAGCAGTTTACAAGGTTTGTGTTAATTTTATTTTTAATCTTTCATTTTTATTGATTAAGTACCTGCACAAAATCCCAGGAAAGGCAAGCACAGAAACAGCCTTCAATTATACTTATAAAGTACTAAATGACTTATTAGACAATATACTTTATAGCTACAAAATTGGAAACAACAGAACAATTTACTATAAGCACATAGCCAAATATGAAAAATACTCATAATGCAAAATTAAATGCACACATTGCAATGCACATAAAAAACAAAAAACAGAGAGACATTGAAAGAGTAAATATGGATTTGACTGAATAAGTCACTTCAAAATTGGAATTTGGATCAAATTAGGAAAATTGTTGACATAAGTTAGACAAATTCAAACCTTAAAAATAAGATATCACAATAGTATGTCATAAAAAATGTGTATTCCAGTTAAGAGGCCTTCCTTAGGATCCTTTTTGGGAAAGCCAACATTGAAGTTAAAATGTTGAGTAGCAATGCAGCGATACATTACATATATGTATGTAAAGATGTTCTGAAATGTATGGAGGTCAGTGCTGTTTTTATGGATGACAAAGAGAAATGTCTAAAGCTGACTGGATTCAGGCTCAGAAGGGCACATCCGGGTTGGGAGCCCAGCTGCATCTGTCTCTGGAGCTTCTGTTTCCGAAGGGGCAGAGCGCTTCGGTCATGGTCAGCTTGGCAGAGAGCTGGTCAACGGATAGGCAGAGGGATTTGTGATGATGGCTTCCCCACGCCCACCTAACCATGGCACATCAGCGTGTCAGGAGAAGCCACCACCACAGATCCTGTGAGCTGGTGCCCCAGCCCTCTGCTGTGTCACTTCCTCACACCTTCCTTGTTCCTAGAAGTGGGTGGTCAGGTGCAAAGAGGAGAGAGCTGACGAAGAAGTGAGAGGATCTTGGAAGGGGCCCCCTCTGGAGCTGCCTCTGCTCAGCCAGCCTCAGTGGAACCACACTGAATGACTGTTGACTGGGCCGGAAGGTGGAGACATGGAAGGGACTCCTTCCTGACCAGGCTCGACTCAGCCCCAATGGGACCGCTCTGAACCACTGCCTGCCGGGCAGGTGGTTTCTTAGGACTAAGTCCGCATCAAGGGGTCTGCTCAAAAAGGTTGCTCCTGTGTTCGTATCCGGCCGCCCTGCCTGTTTCTCGGCATTCCTTGGCTTGTAGGTGAGTCTTTCCACACTAGATGGCCCCTGTGTGTGAGTCTATAAACATCACTTGCAGGAGATTAGGGTGAGAACCTCCTCCCCTGGTATGACCTTGATGATAGAAGGAGAGAAAACTCCTATTTCCAAACAGGTTCACTTTCTCAGGAATGACCGGGTTGGACGTTTTTTGATCATCTTTTTCAGGGGACACCATTCATCGCTAATACCATGTGGGTCTGACCATGGCTCACTGAAGCCATGGAGAGTGGCCACGAATAAACCCTGGACAAGGGTGTGAGCTGCTGGGAGTCAGATGTGCCAAAGCCAGACCCCATCCCCCCAGATATGAGAGCCCACCCGTGCTCCACACGAGGGCATCAAACCAGGGTGAGGATAAAGAAAGATGGTGGCATAATGGTGGATCTTGTCATGAAGGGAATTGCCCTGTGTGGCCGTTGCATAATCTGTCAGTTTGTGAAGGGGTAATCTAGCCTGTCAATCAGGTCATAGCTTGATGACCTCATTTGGATGCGTGACAGAGAGAAATAGCTCACTGGAGGCCACGCATACTCTCTCTGCTACACATTCTTGTTGACAAACCACATGGAGATACACTGATGGAGCCAGAGCCCTGGAGCTGGAGGAGCCACATGGAGACCTACGCCAGCACTGAGGTGCTTCCATCACCACTGGATCCACGAGACTTTCCACCCACTGGCCTGTGATCTTCCTGCATTAGGCGTCATTTCATGTGTTGTGTAAGTCTGAAGAGGAATTTATAGACTGGTATCAGTCATATGGGTTAATAGCAGACTTTTGGACTTGATCTGGGCTGGGATGGGATGTTTTCTCAATGACAATATTCTTTGATAAAAGTTCTCTGTTGCACATATATGAGTGTCTATGAACTTGTTTTTCTAGCCCACCTGGACTGACATGCCATGGAACTTTCAGGGGGTCCAAAGCACGGTAATAAGCCAAGCTGTGAACAAAGAGGCCATGGAAGTTAGCAGGTTTGGGGAGATGTGTTGAAGTCCTTAGGCCTCATGCCCTTACAACATACTAGAACCAGTGCTGTGCGGATAATTGTAATACCTTCTTAAAATCAGCCTCACACCACATCACATCTAAATATGCAGCATCAGTCAGCTCCCAAAGAATCACAGTGATAGGTAAAAATCACAGTTATTTCCCCTGAAGGTGTCATAGGGCAGCAGACAGAAGAACATGCCGTCACCAGCTCACATCGGAAGGTCCTCAAAGCTCTCCTTTGGTTTCCTGGTGTCTCTGCAAAGTCTGTCTCCCAGTAGCAGCGGACACGTCCTGTCCCTCTCTTAGCTTCTGCTAGCCAAGCTGGCTCCCTCCATCACCACCACCTTACATATATGGCTTCCTCTGCTCGTGTTTTTCATTAGCAAAACCAAAGGTGGCTTGGCCCAACTTCAAATGCTTAGTGTTCTTTCCACAAACCCTGAAGATACAACATCCAAAGAAAGCAATGTTGTAATCTTGAAACCTACCAGAGCTATTCTGTGAGATCATGACCTTGAGATGAGCAGATGACATAGCAAAGAGAGGTCACCTTGCCCACGATTGCAACTCATGACTGATTGTGTGGCCTCCTAGAGAGCTGATCCGGGGAAAGATCCCAGGACTGGGACCCAGTCTGAAAGCTTATCATGATTGATTAGTGATGTCTGCCATGGCAGTGGAGGAAGAGGCATTGGCAACTTGAGCACCATGGATTTCCATCAGTGGGCCTTCAACTTGGTCTAGGAGAGACCCTAGAAGTGGAGCTTCAAGGGCCACTTTGTGAGTCTTGCTCTGCTCCAAAGCTGCCACATAGCCGTCATGAAGGCAGTTCACTTCTAGGAGCTGCAGCTCCCTCCCGGTGGCAAAGTAGCACATAACCATCACCCTACATTACAGAGAAATTGTGAGGATCCACCAGCCTGGTAAGAGACTAGCATCCCCAGGAGGCCATAGAAGCATTTTTATCTCATCAGACCAGGGAGTCAGGGTCTGACCAGCTTACACATTCAGCCTAAGAACCTTGGGGATGGCTGAGCCAAGCCACCTAGTACAAGGTATGGGCAGGGTGTGTGATGGGACCCAGGACTAATACCAGCAGGACTGATGTCTGCCATATGTCTCAAAGGGAGAGAGGAGGGATCCATTTCTGGGACCCAGAGCAGAGAGAAGTGTGGTCACCTTTGGACTGAGGGACATGCAGTTCACAGTGACCCCATAGAAGGGAGTGGAAGTTTCATCTTTACCTGGCCCTACTCCCTGCCTCCAATCTCTACGCTGGCTGAACCAAGCCAGGCCCTGAGGAGCCCATGGATGTCGTCCATCTAGTTAACATCGTTGGCAGAGAACAGGGCAGGCACACGGCCAATTGGAATAAATGTCTTGTGGCTGCTGTAGCCAAGTGCCACAGACAGGGTGGCTGAAAGCAGTGGAGACATAGCCATTCTCTCACAGCCCTGGAAACTAGGAGTCTGAAGTCAACACGTCTGGAGGCTCTGTGGGAGAATCCTTTGCCTCTTCTAGTTTCTGGTGGCTCCAGGAGTTACTGGGTATGTAATACAATGCGACACTCCAATCTCTGCACCCATCTTTGCAGGGCTGTCTTCCTCGTGCCCGTGTATCTCTTCGAAAGACACTCGTCATTGGATTTCAGGACCATGAGGCTTTATCCAGACTGATGTTCTCGACTCACGATCTCTAAGAACATCTGCGAAGATCCATTTCCCAGATTAGGTCAGATTCACAGGGTCCAGGGACTTCGTATGATTTATCTGTGGTCACTATTCAGCTTGCTCCACCCACCTCCCAAGTTCAACGCTTGTTACGGAGATGGCTTCCGTGATGGCGCCTTTCAGAACCTGGGGCACCCTTTGCTGTGTCGCTACATCCCCTCTCCATATCTGCTCTAAATAGACAACAAAACTCGAAGCTCACTGCATCACGTTGCTGCCAACTCATAATGACAGGGTAAGAGCTGTGAGTTTCGGTGACTGTAACGCTGTCATTCTCCTGCAGAGTGGCTGGTGGTTTCAAACTGCTGAACTTGTTGATCACAGCCCAATGCACAACCACGAAACTACTGGGGCTCCTTCTACATAGGCAAGGATCCTCGTGCATGGGTATGTGTGTGCATATTTTTATAGTTTTTTTGGGGGGTGAATTACGTGAAGTTTTACCCTCAACAGTTGGGCATTTAACAATCCATCCATGTTTTGTCTCAACTCCTCCCTTGCAATACCCTCAATGTACCATCTCTATCCCACCTCCTTCCCATGTGTCCTGCTTCTCCCTCCTGCTTTCCTATCCCTTGAACTTGCCCTTCGGTAACTGCTGCCCCTTTTGATCTGCAATGGTTGATTGCTCTCACACAGGGGTGAGTGTAGTTCCAGAACTGAGAGGTGACTAAGGACCATTGTCTTGGGGGGATCCCACCAGTCCCTACCAGACCAGTAAGCCTGGCCTTTTTTGATGGCTTTAAGTTTCATTGTACATTTTCCTCCCACTCTGTTTGGGACCTTTGGACACGATCCTTTTCAGAGAGTTGGTATTGGCTGTCGGACACCCTCTAGTTGTGGTCTCAGGGTTGTTCAGGCTGAGGTTTGAGCGGTCTCCATGGGACGGATTGTTTCCAAGTGTCTCCTGATTTGCATGACTCTTCTTTCTTCTGGACCAGGAAAGACCGGTAATTGGGGTCACGGTGCATGTTCTCTTTGACAGTATGGCTTTCTGCGAGTTTTGGAATCTTCTGGAGCTAGTGCTTGACATCTGTGAACTGAGCTGTCCAGACAGAGCAATGTCTTAAATAGCTTCTGTCTCTAGAACCCTGTGACAGTCACACTTCACAGACGTTGGGGTTCAGTTCCAGGCTACCACTGCAAAACAAAGGTCACAATAAAGCAAGACAGAGGTATTCCTTGGGACTTTCCAGTGTCTATATTGTAGTCTATCTAAGTGTGCAACACCCGCCCCCCCACCCCAAATCCAACCAAACTCACTGCCATTGAGTTGATGCCAACTCATAGCGACCGACACTATAAGACAGGGTAAAACTGTCCCTGTGGGATTCTGAGACTGTAACTCTACGGGAGTAGAAAGCCTGCATGTCCCTTCTGGCGGGGTTGGTGGTTTTGAACTGCTGACCATGGGGATCGCAGCTCAACAAGTGACCACTATGCCACCGGTGCGATAGTATGATGAAAACGTTGGGAATATTCTAAGAATGGCCAAAAATGGGACCGAAAAGCACAAAGTGAGCAGGAAAGTGGAAAAGCGCCAGTGTTGGAAAAGTGGCTCCTGCTGACAGTGACTCAGCCAGGAGCAAAGACCCGGCAGTTGGCTTCCACGGGACGAAAGCTTGTCCACATCACTCAGGCATCAGTTCAGGGCCGGGAGCATCTTCCAGCTCCCCAGGTGCCCTAGTCTGGAGGTCTCTCCCTGGTGATGTCCTGCATCTCCTGCCCGGCCACCAAAGGCCTGCAGCAGCCCTGGACCTCCCAGGTGCGACAGGGCCCTGCCGCCTGGGGCATCTCGGGTTAGCTCAGCTCCCAGTCAAAGGATTCTTGAATCTTTTCACACTGGTGATGCATACCGGTGACACAGCGACACCTTTCCTAATTGTGTTTTAATTGAAAAGACTTGATTTGATTATGGAAGCCTACGCTTCCGTTGAAAGGCTTGTTAAAACACGTCTTAAATCCCAAAGATTGCAACGTGTGGCTGTGTAATTATGTAAACAGTCACACAAGTGGGGCCCTTTGCAGCCAGCAGGGACTCGCTCTCAATAGCACAGTGGCAAACTCGGGGAGTTGATCAGTGACAGGTGAATTTATTTTATTTTTCAAGGACAAACACAAGCTGGTATCCACTCCCCCACTCCCCACTCTCCTCGGCCCCCGTTCCCCCCCCCCCGCCCCCACGTTGGCAGGGCCAGCTTTTCATATTCTCCCTTTGTGAACATTTTCTTCCTCGAAATTGGTGATGATTTTCAGTGAATGCTACCGTGTCCTCCGGTGTGCATGGATTTCCAACCCCCCCTCCGCCCCTGCCCCTGTCATTGTCATGGGAAAGTGTCTCTCAAATATTTAGATTTCTTAGCAGCAGTGGCAACAAAAGTGATCCAGGCATTTGAAAAAGGAAGAAGGGAGGAGGGGGGAACCCTCCAGTGGAGTGTTAAAAGAGGCAGAGAGACCTTAAAATTCCCTGCAGGTTCATTGAAAGTGTCCATTAAATTTGCTAAGGCTAAAGGAGTAATTTGCCTCCCGCCCCACTCTCCCTGCCTTCCCAAAGTGCCTAGGACGCAGGCCTATCTTGTTTGAACTTCACAGTCAATGAAGCATTGATCAGGGCTGCCACTGAGACGTGGCCTCTCCCTGACCATCACTTGCTCGGCCTGCCTGCCCATCACTTGCTCTGCCTGGCCTCTTGGGAGGAAGCAGGCCCCACAGTCATGGTTTGCTCCTGGCCTCATGAAAATAGGCGCTGCAAATGGGCTGGCGAATTATGTTTTCAGTGGGTTTGAAGGGAAGCATTTACTGAGGGAGAAAATTGTTTTAATCTTATAACAACCGCAGAGGAGAGTTTGTAAAAACACCGAACACCTACACACACATGCGCGCACGCGCACGCGCGCGTACACACACACACACACACACACACGGACTTGATTTTGTTACATAGAAGTACATTGGAACACCACAGGAGGAAGGCCCCATGCCAAAGGCAGGGCCCAGAGGGGACCCTGAGATGTTATTTCCCAGGAGTCAGCCTCTCAAAGAGCAGGAGGGGAGGTTTGGGGGGCTGCTCGGTGCCCAACCAGCATCAGCTGCACTTGAGCCCATTGAGACCCCCTGGTGAGCCCATGTGTTCTGGAATAGAACTATATGCCATAGGGTATTCAGTGCCTGCGAGCTTCCTTTTGTAGACCACCAGGCCTTTCTTCCAAGGCACCCTTGAGTGGGTTGAAAGCACCTGGTGGCGCTGTTGAGTAAGCGATGGACTATTAACGCTAAGGTCAGTGGTTCAAACCGCAGGACAGGTTTACCAGTGGCTTTGTCCAGACCAAGACAGAGAGGAGATCAGCAAGAGAAAGACGAGGCTGTCTGCAGTCTTGGAAAGTGGACTCGGGTCGATGGTTCTCTTTAGGTAGTGAAGTGTTTCATTGTTCACACCCAGAGTGGGCCTTTAATAACTTCATGCCAACTCATTGCCCTGTAGTGTTTCAGAGCTGGTACTGTACCAGAGCAGATGGCCACATCTTTCTCCCAAGGAGTAGTGGTGACCCGTGGGCTCCCTGTATACACTTAAATCAGTGCACTGCCAGGGCCCTCGGACGGAATTCCCCTTACCATGACCTTGGGCTCATTCCCCTAGAGACCAGTCTTTCTCACAAGGCACTGCTGGTGGTTTCGACTGCCAACCATTCAGATCTACTCCACCATTGTTGTTTGGTGCCATTGAACTGGTTCTGATGCATAGCGACCCGATGTACAACAGAACAAAGCACTGCCCTGTCCTGCGCCTTCCTCACAATTGTCTATGGCCATACCACCCTGGATGCACCTGATCTTGTATGATCTTGGAAGCTAAGCAGGGTCAGACCTGGTTAGTATTTGGATGGGAGACAGTTGACCTTAGGATTGAACCCATTATTGTTGTCCCTGTCCATCTTGTCGACGGTCTTCCTCTTTGTTGCTGACCCTCTACTTTCCCAAGCACAGGATGTCCTTCCCCAGGGACTGGCTTCTCCTGACACCAGGTCCAAAATACGTGAAATGAAGTCTCACGATCCTTATCTCCAAGGAGAATTCTGGCTGTATTTCTTCCAAGGCCTTAGCCAAGGATCAACCCCAAACCAGAAATTGACATTGGTATTCTATTAACTATTAACTACCTTAGCATAGCCCTTGTTAGAATTTCACCTATTTCCCATTCACTTTTCTTATTGCTTCTATATGAGTACATGCTGTTAGGTCCCCTCAGGTCAGTTCCAATACATGAGGACCTTCTGCATAACCCAATGAGGGATCCCTCTGTAAAACCCAATGAGGGACGGGACCCTCTGCACAACCCAATGAGGGACCCCTCTGTAAAACCCAATGAGGGAGGGGGCCCTCGGCACAACCCAATGAGTGGGACCCTGTGCACAACCCAATGAGGAGACCCTGTGCACAACCCAATGAAGGGGCCCTCTGCACAACCCAATGAGTGGGACCCTCTACACAACCCAATGAGAGGACCCCTCTGTAAAACCCAATAAGGGACGGGACCCTCTGCACAACCCAATGAGAGGACCCCTCTGTAAAACCCAATGAGGGAGGGGGCCCTCTGCACAACCCAATGAGAGGACCCCTCTGTAAAACCCAATGAGGGAGGGGGCCCTCTGCACAACCCAATGAGTGGGACTCTACACAGCCCAATGAGGGGATCCTCTGTACAATCCAATGAGGGGACCCTTCAGCATAACCCAATAAAGGCATCCTCGACCCAACCAAATGAGTGGGACCCTGTGCACAACCCAATAAGGGGGCTCTCTGCACAACCCAATGAGACACCACCCAGACGGCCTTCCTCCTTTTTCGCTGCCCCTTCCCTTTACCAAGCAGGATGGCCATTTTCCAGTGACTGATCCCTCCTGATAACATGCCCAAACCACATGAGACAGAGTCTCATGAGACTCAATTCTAAGCAGTATTCTGGTTGTATGTCTCTTCCAAGACAGACGTGTTCATCCTTCTGGCAGCCCTTGTTAGAGGTAAGATGCTAGACCAGCACCACAGTTCAAACGCAGCAGTTCTCCTTTAGTCTCCTGATCCATCATCCAGCCTTGGCACACCTGTGAGGAAATCGAAGGTGTTCTGGCTTGGGTCAAGCGCCTGCCCCTTGGTCCTCAGTCACCTCTTTGCTTTGGTAACACTTTAAAGAGCTCTTTTGCAGCAAATGTGCTCAATCATTTGCTTTCTTGACCGCTGCTTCCATGAACATTGATCGAGGATCCAAGCAAAACGGAGGCCCTGCCAACTTCCATCCTTTGTTTGTCACGATGCTGTCCATTGGTCCGGTTGGGAGGCTTTTGGTTTTCTTGATCTTGAGTTGCCCTGAAGGCTGCAGCTATAGTCTTGGATCTTCATCAGCAAATGCCCCAAGTCCTCGCTTTCAGCAAGCAAGGCTGTGTCATCTGCGTATCGCAGGCTGTTAAATTGGGATCATAATTGGATTCATGGATTTTCCTTGTAGACATATGACTAGGCCTATAAAATTTGATTGTATGTCTAGATTGGCCACAGACCTTAAAAATATATATTTTAGGTTTGCTTGTAGGAAAGAATTGGTGTACTTTGCGTTTGCCACACCTTTTCTTCTGAGTGATGGGAGGGTGGAATCGCCATCCAGCGTGATGTGACCAGATGCTAGAAATTTGTTCTCCAGCCTTCTCGTGAGCTCTGATGGAGTCCGTTCAGGGGCGCTCACCTACAGGACCACCGTCTTCCTGACCTCTGCAGACACCAGGCTTCTATTGTTCCTACAGTATGAAAATCCCAGCTGGGAGTTTCCATCAGCAGCCTGGTTATTTAGATGTGAAAATCCATGATCATGTCATGGTATGCCACACACACTTCATGGGGGCATTAATCTCTAAGAAGTGTAGCACGCCATTTCTTTTTATTTAGCAACCGGGAAAAAAAAGGATGAAAATTAATGTGAGTGCCTGCACCTCCTCTATGTTTCTACACGAACCCCATTCACTGAGAATGAAGCCATTATGCGTGCGTGTGTTCTTGATGAAAGGAACCCAGCATTAGACCGGAAATGGGACGCGTTGAAATCAATTCAGTGTCAGCCACATCAAGCCTTCCTAAAATTGTAGGTTTTGCAGAACTTTAAAACACAGCTTGTTTATTTGGTGGAATTTAACTGTGATTCATAGTTCCCTGAAACAGATGAAAGAGACAGACAGTCAGAGAACATTGCAGGTGGGCTGTGTCCCGGGCACCGAGATGTGGTTTCTGAAGCACCTGTGCTCTATGGAGTGCCACCCCCTCTGCCCACGCCAACCCCTCCCCCTCCCCCCCGCTGGGTTGTGAGGTGAAATGAGACATTTCCAAGGCTGCAAATGTGGATGGTGCTCTTGCTTTCTGTGGCCAGCCACGGTCCTCATGGGGGCTTCTGTTTGGATGGTCCAGACACACAGCCTGTTGGGTGATGGGTGTCGCTGAGCCCCTGACGCCTTGGGCTGTGGGGCCAGGTGCCTGGCACCCTGATGTGACTGGACAGCAGCCCAGGAGGTCCAGGATGAGACATGCTTGAGCTTGGGCGTAAGCTGGGACTCAGATAGGAAGAAGGATGAGGGACAGGACCCTCTGGGGCTGCAATGCTGGGGGCAGTCAGGCAGCTGCCTTGGTTCCTGTGGGTAACACAAATGCTACACATGGAGTGGGGGAGGGGCTTCAAGAACACCATTTGTTTTCTCAAGGTTCTGGAGGCTAAAGTTACCAGTCAGGGTCTCAGCTGCACCCACTCCTTTCTTGCCCATTGCCCTGTGTTCCTTGACTTGTGCACAGTCCTCAGGCCCTGCCTCAGCTCTCCACCACCTCCAATACGCTGCTTCTCCGTGTATCCTCTGCCTTTTTAGCTTGGAAGTGATTCGTTGGAGCCCACTCTACTGGGGCCTGCTGGGATTAACATAACAAAGACATTCCTTTTGCTCCACAGGGCTGAGCCAGGACTCTCAGACCACCAGCTCCTGGCTTCCTCACTTATGAATTGCCCAGCTGAGCTGTGATCACAGGGAGAAACTAAGCTTGTGAGCAGCAAAGTGAGTGAGTGGCCTCACTGGCTAGTGGCTTGCCCAGGTTTGCCTGGGATTTTTCCTGCTTTAAAATCGTCTCAAGCCCTGAAAACTATGTTGGCCCAGGCAGACTAGATGGCTTGTCATCCTGGTGCCCCGCTTGCTCGCAGGCCACTTCCTCTGGTGTGGCCACCCAGATCATTGCACTGACCTCTTCCCTGGACTCCTCACCTCTGCCACGGTCCCGCTTCTTAGCCTTCCCACCCCACTGCAGACTAGTGACTGGCTCATGCATGCCAGCACCCTGCCGAAAGTCCCCAACCCAGCGACCCCCCTGGTGGCCTTCCACCACAACATCAAAGCCCAATTCTTCTGCTTGACCCACAAAGCCCCCACCCGAGACCCATCCTGGGCTTCCCAAACTCTGAGCTTTTTGCTCAGACTCACGGTCCCACTGCTGTCTCTACCCGGAGGGGGCCTATGGCTGGGAATGGCCTTCTACTGGACTTGTCTTCTGGCTCAAGCCCGTGGTTCCCCACAGACCCTCCGGAAGTCTTCGCCACTCTCCACCCTTACAAGTCGATGATGGCTTGTTCCTCCCTTGTGTCTCTGCTCCACTTGCCATCATTGTAAGGGTTTGGTTCACCTCGGTCTTCTTCCCCCCCCCCCCCAGCCCGAGAGTGAGAAGGAGCCCCAGCTCATTGCTCACCCTTGACAGTCATGGAGACTCCAATGTCTCCTAGGTCACTGGTCACCTTGCCATCCCAGTCAGGCAGTAAGCCCCTTGGTCAGGGACCATGGCACACAGCCACACTAGGCCGTGTCAGCGCAGTGCACCAGCCAATGAAGCCCTCGGTTTAATAGACCTGGCGGTCTGTTTCACAGTGCCCCACCTGCCGGGGCCTGTCTGCTGCTCTGCTTTCCGAAGGTCAGGGAGCTTGCAGCAGAGGTGTGCTGGGCTCCAAAGTGAAAGCTGTAGCTCCCCCTGGTGGCTAAGGAGAGTCAGTGCTCTCCCCCAGCTCCCATGCACAGAAATGCTTTTCACCTTTGGTGGGTGTCAAGGGGCTCTGGTGGCACGAGGTTATGGGTTGGACTGCCAACCACAAGGTCAGCATTGAAATCAGCAGCTCCTGGGGAGGAAAATGGGGCTTTCTACTTCCATACGGCGTGACAGTTTCGAAAACCCAAACGCACAGTTCTGCCCTGCCGTACAGGGTGACTATGGGTCGGCATGGACTTGATGGCATTGAGGTCTGGTGGGTTTCCCCTCTGTGAGGTTTCCTTGGAAGGCCTCACGAAGAGCCCCTAAGGAGCAGGAACAGCCTCCAGGGAAAAATAAGGACCGGGATGACTCTGCCCATCATCTTTGGGGAGCGAGGACAAAACGTGTAGTTAGAGTGTGACAAAGATACATTGGAAGTTTTCTTGGTGCAAAAAGACCTCGAATACCCAGAGGTACCTATCACGCTTTTAAATCACAGAGGCCAGTTACCTGCCAGCCCTACGCCCAGCAAGGTCATATTTGGTTTGGGGTGGCCTCTCACTCAGGCTGAGGGTCTCAGCTCAACAATAGGCTGTGCCCTGGGACTGGGTGCCCAGTTGGAATCCTGCCAAGTGCCCAGGGGAGGACTCTTCTTCCCGTGTTACAGGTGTCTCCCATTTAAGTGAAGCGTTTGGACTTGAGGAAGCCTCTCAGCATCTTTATCCCGCTCCCTAGCATGGGATGAGTTTCCCAGCAGCGGGGCACCTGGTCTTGATGGAGGTGGTGCAGCAGGAGCGGGTCCAGTGTGTGGGACAGGAGCCACGTGGACCCAAAGCCCTGCAGCCCCAGGACAGGAAGACCTTCACAGAGGGTAGAGGGGGATGTGAAGGCCAGCCTTTTCTGCTGTGACTTTTGCCGATGGTTTGCGCCTGACATAAAGCTTACTTTTGGAGGCTTCCTCAGCTCAGAAGCCCCCGTTGACTTGCTAGCTGCTGACGGAAAGGTTAGCGGTTCCAGCCCACTCAGAGGCCCCTCAGAGAAAGACTGGGGCATCTCCTTCTGAAAGTTCTCTTTGACCCTGACGGGCACCTGGCTGCCATGAGCCAGCAACAGCTCTTGACCACTAGTTGCATTAATAAGGGGGGAGGGGGACAGAAACAATGTTTCCCAGATTTGAAGCCTCCAAGTCATAATGATGCAGTGAAAACACCAATGGGCACTTCTTGGGTTGTCATTAAATGCCAGCGACTGTTCAGGTGCCATTTGTGTGTTTGGGTTGTCCACTGGGCATTCCTGTACATTGAGTATCATGCATTCCATCCTTACAGTCATGCTATGATGACCAGGAACTCTGGACTTTTTACGGTTCAGAAATGAGAATGTCTTGAGCCAAGTCCAATGATAGGATTCTTTACTGAAGATTTTCCTTTGAATTTCACCCTCTCAGTCAATGCATCTATTTTAAGAGGAAATGAAATTTCACTTCTCTAGGTAGAAAACCAGCCTTAGCTCTATCCTTAAGTATAAGGGAACCGTGCCAAGGAAGCCTATTAAAACAGTGATGTGCCGGGTCAAGGGTTCTGGTGGTGTGGGGGGTTACGAGTTGGGCTGCTAACTGCAAGGTCCAGAGTTAGAAGCCACCTAGAACTTTCTAGTCCCGCAAAGAGTTATAGTCTCAGAACCCACAGGGGCAGTTCTACCCTGTCCTACAGGGTCGCTGTGAGTCAGAATCGACTTGATGTCAGCAGTTCTGTGGAAGAAAGATAGGGCTTTCTATTCCCTTAGAGAGTTACTGCTTGTGGGTGCCCTCGGAAACCACCCTCCACACCATCAGCGGGCAGCCTAGCCTGTTTGGGGTAGAGAGGACGCTGCCCAGGAGGAAGCAGGCCTTCTGCGTTTGGGGTGTGAGCGTGACCTGAGGTCCACAGAGATGTGCTTTGAGAACATCTGGGCTTACTCTACCCCGCTTTTTCCTGTTTCCACTTTCCTCCTTTTTCATTTTTAAAACTAGAAGTGAGTCAGGCTCCCCTCTTAAGGTTTGAGTGGAGCATGTTCTTTCTTGTCCCCCCCCCAAAATATTTTCTCGATTTTTATTCATGTTTCTGATTACAGGGCTTTTTAGAAATATGTGTTCGTATATAATTCCAAACATATGCATTCTTAATATATCTATTTTCTTTTACCACGTATTTGTACTATAAATGACGTTTGGTCAGAGAATTCGACCGGCATGAGAGAGTTCCCAGCCATCACCTCTCTCTCTGTTGCTTCTGTCCTGATCACTCTCTTTCCCTTCCTGGGTCTCCCGCGCTCCCTGCCTCTCACCTGCTTTCGTATTTCCAAATGGTGTCCATCGATCGATAATGGATATGGAACGGTTTTCCAATGACCAACTCCCGCTTTCAGGACATTTAAAGTTTTATGCTGTTTTTCAGTTCTAGAAATTCTATTTGGTCCTTTTGCAGAACTGTGTGGTCCTTGCTCCCTGCTCATACCGCCAAGCTAGTTTTTTAGTAAGTAAAGCTGCTTTATGGCGTGCGCCTGGCAATTTCAGAAAAAGAAGAACCACGGTCCAATTAATTTGATCTGAAGTACCGCCATCATGCCCTTAGGAGGCGAGCAGGCTCGGCCCCTGCATCATGTACCTTTTCATGCCACTTTTAAAAAAAATTAAATACTTTTATGGGGGCTCTCACATCTCATCACAATCCATACATTCATTCCTTGTGTCAAGCACATTTGCCGCCATCATCATTTTCAAAGCATTCTGTTCCCACTTGAGCCCCTGATATCAGCTCCCCATTTCTTTCCCCTCCCCTACCCGCCATCCCTCATGAACCCTTGATAAGTTATAGATTATTATTTTCCATATCTTACATCATCCTCTGCCGCCCCTCATCCACTTTTCCCGATGTTGGTACCCCTGGGAGGGGGGTTATATGTTGATCTTGTGATCAATTCTCCCTTTCTTCCCCCACCTTCCCCTAATCCTCCTGGTATCTCTACTCCCATTGTTGGCCCTGAGGGGTTTATCTATCTGGATTCCCTGAGTTGCAGGCTCTTATCTGTAGTAGTGTGCATATCACATATCCCAAATGTGGCATGATTCCCTAGAACCGGCGGTTTTCCATCAAGTACATCCCCTGGATTCTGACTTGTTTTGCTTCCTCCATGTTCCCACCATGTCCCTATGACATGGAGACAGGAAGAGTTGGGTTTCAATACCAACTGCCATTGAGCCAGTCCTGACTCAGAGTGGCCCTATGGGACAGACCAGCACTGTCCCCAGAGTTTCTGAGGCTGTACATCTCTGTGGGAGGAGATACACTCATTTTTTTCCTGTGGAGTGGCAGATGGGTTGGAACTGCCAGTCTTGTGGTTAGCAACCCAACACATAACCCATGCACCGCCAGGGCTTCTTCAACTCCAGAGAAACCAGCTAAAATGTGGAAGGGGTGCTCTGGAAGCTTTCTAAGTACCTGGGGCCACAACAAAGCTCAGATTTGAAAGGGAGTGGGCCAGGGAGCGGGGGCTCCAGTCAGCTCACTTGCGAAAGGAGGAACTGAAAGGATAGTTAACCAGGGCCTTCCATGCTGAGTAGCTACATAATCTCCTGTCAACTTGCGAAGGGGTGGAGTCTAGCCTGTCAATTAGGTTGCAGCTTAATGACCACATTTGGAGGTGCGGAGGAGATTTGGAGGTCCTGGAGGCTAGGCTCACATTCTCTTCCTGCGAGGCATTCCTGTGACAAGCCACATGGAGCTACACTGATGGAGTCAGAGCCCTGGAGGAGCCATGTGGAGACTCATGCCAGTGCTGAGATGCTTCCACCGCGCCTGGATCCACAAGACTTTCCACCCACTGGCCTGGGATCTTCCTGCATTCTGCATTATTGCATGTGTTGCATGAGTCTGGAGAGGAATTTATAGACTGGTATTGGACATATGGGCTAATATTGGATGGTGGACTTGATCTGGGTTGGGCTACTTTTTCAATATACAACTGCTCTTTCATATGAAGCTGTTTCTCACACACATATGAGTGTCTCTGGATTTGTATCTCTAGTCCACCCAGACTAACACAGGGTCCGAGTCCGGGAGTCGGTGAGGGGTGTTGCCCCGCTCTTTGCTTTAAAGACTTACAGTACATGGAGGTGCATGGAGTCATGCAGATTGAACCAAGGAGGCAAGTTCATTCTCATAGTGCTCCAAAGCACACAGATGCTCCAAAAACACGTCAACTGCTGTCAGCACTGTTGTGAAGAGTCCTGGTTTTCATCCTGTTCCCAGGAAATACTGCTCTCTCAAGGTCACATTTCCAAGCTGGGTAGATCTCTACAAGGACAAGGATCCTTGGGCAGGAAGAATTTGCATCTTCCACCCAACTGGCAGGCACTCTGTGTTCGGGAAACATCTGTGCAGGAGTTAGAACCAGGGAGAGGACCGGCAGGCAGCCACCCCACATGTCTAAGGGACACACGAGGCTTTCCTAAGGAAGAGCAGCGGTGAGCCCCAGGGACACTGGGGGCCGGGGGATGGTGGGCGGTGATGAATAGAAGGTGCCAACTTTTTCTTCACCATTTTTGTTACATTTTGGGGGGAGTCGGGGATGAGGGCTGAGGAGGGCCCCTATGATGACAGCCTGAATTGGGTAAAATTTAAGGATAAGGAATTACTAATTAGTAATAAGGTGGAATACTTAAGTGTATGAAATGAATAATATGTAGCTGAAAAATAATGATATAGCATTAGGCATTTGAGACATGTGGACTCGAAGCAATTAACCTCTATTCTTCTCCTGAATTGCAGTGCACTAATTGGCTCCTTCCCTCTGACGGGGCAATATTAACCTTTCTGTTTTTCTAGAAAGGAGCAAGGACGGTGGTAGATGTGCTACTCTGGTTTGGAGGAAAGGTATTTTTTCCCTGAATAATAACCTATTTGCATTTCCCCCGCCCTTCCACCAAATTGTTGCATTCAAAAGGTCCTGTCAGCCTTACCCGCGAGCATGCCACCGAGAAGGGAAAGACCATTTAAACACACCTAGCCTCATTCGGACAGCCCTGCCTTACCTTAACAGCGTCTCCTCCGTTTGAGCAATGGCTACTCACTGAGGGGCCCCGAGTGCCCACCCTGCCCCGGGTGCTGGGGACATGGCCCGAGCAAGACAGCCCCGTGTTCACGGAGCTGATAACCTAGCGAGGGCAGACCACTGAAGGTAAACCAGCATGCAGAATCTCCTGAAAGCTCAGACTCGTGCAGAGGACAGAATCTGGATCCGAGGACTGAGTGTGGGAGGGGCGAGGCGTTCGTTAAGGCGTGGTGACCAGCAAGGTTCTCAGGGGGTGAAACCAAGCCCAAACCCAACTCACTGCCAAAGAGGCCATGCCGACACAGAGTGACCCCCTCCCCCTCCGCGTGGGTTTCTGAGACTGCACCGGTGGATGGGAGTAGAAAGTCCAGTCTTTCTCCTGTAGAGCTGCTGGTGGTTTTGAACTGCCAACCTTGTGGATCGCAACCCGATGGGTCACCGCTGCACCCCCAGGGCTCCGTGGGGATGAAACACATGGGCCGAAGTAGAAAGGAAGTGATGGCAAGAGCCGCAGGGCTGTGGTTTGGTGCCCATGAGTACACCCTCGCTCATGGCGACCGACGGAATGTCACCTCATCCGGCGCCATCCTCAGACTAACAGGTCTCTTTGAGCCCAATGTTGGAGCCCCTGTTTATGTCCATCTCATGGAGGGGGCTTCCTCCTTCTCATTGACCCTCTAGTTGGCCACCCATGATCCCCTTCTCCAGAGACCGGTCTCTCCTGATAACATGTCCACAGTCCGTGGGCAAAGCTGCTCCGTCCTGCCTTCGAAGGAGCCTTCTGGCTGGACGTCCACCAAGCTAGTCGTATTCGTTGTTCTTCCTGCAGCCCACAGTCATTTCGGTGTCCTTCACCAATGCCCCAGTTCCAGGCACCGATTCTTCTTCGCTTCTTACGCTGTTAGGGCGGTCTTCTCCCGCAGATTTGCCCCGGGCGACATTATTTGATTTCTTGACGGCTGCTCCTATGGATATTGATTGTGGATTCAAGTCTCGGGGGGTTGGATTCCAGGCAGAACGAAGAGCAGGTGCAAAGGCCGTCATGTGCTTGGAGGGCCAGAGGAGGTGGTCAGTGGGGGAACAGATGGGACTGGGAGGATTTTCGGGGATCATGGTGCAAGGACCTTCGGTTGATCTCAGTGGAGCCAGGCACCTCTGGACTGATGGGCAAAGACTCTCCCTTGCTCTTGTGGTTGCGAGGAGCAAAAGTGGCCGTAGGCATGGAGGAAAGACATTAAGGATATTCTCAGTATAGATCAAGCTGAAAGAACGGAAGAAAAAATTTAAGCCTGGAGTTGCAATATTAAAAGATTCTATGGGAAAAAATTGACGATGCAGGAAGCATCCGATGAAAATGAAAGTCGACAGAGTCCATCAAGAACTAGTCGACACGCAACCATTTCAAGAGGTAGCCTATGCTCCAGAACCAGTGGTGCTAGGAAGGCGCCAAGCTGCACCGAAGGCAGTAGCAAAAGACAAGGCCCCCGAAATTAATGGGACACCAATAGAAACATTTTATTATGCTGCTGAAGCCCTGGAAGCACTCGTTTATTCCAAGACATTTGGAAGACAAGTTCCTGGCCAACCGGCTGGAAGAGATCTATATTTGTACCCATTCCAAAGGAAAGTAACCCTACAGAATGTGGAAATTATGGAACAGTGTCATTTGAAAGAATCTCATCCAAGTAAAGTTTTGCTGAAGACCAGTCCACAGCGGTACCAGCAATACATTAACGGGGAACTGCCAGGATTTCGAGGTAGATTCAGAAGAGGACAGGGGACAGGGTATCTCATTGGTGACATCAGATGATTTTGATTCAAATCAGAGAATATCAGAAGCATGTTTACTTGTGTTTTATTGATGAATGAAAGGCATTCAACTGTGTGGATCATAATCAACTATGGATAGTGTTGAGAAGATTGGGAATTCCAGATCACTGAATTGTGCTCACGTGGAACCTGTACCCGGATCAAGAGGCAGTTACGAGGCAAGAACAGAGGAGTTTTGCCTGGTTTGGAATCAGGAAAGGTGTACGTCAGGGTTGTGTCCTCCCACCACACTTCTTCAGTCTGTATGCCGAACAAATAACCCATGAAGTTGGACTCTACAGAGGAATGTGGCATCAGGATCGGAGGAAGGCTTATTTACCTGTATATGCAGATGACACAACTCTGCAGGATGAAAGTGAGGAGGATTTGAAGCACTTGCTGATGAAGATCAAGGACTGATTACAGCCTTCAGTATGAATTATAGCTCAATGTAAAGAAAACAGAAATGTTCACAACTGGACCAATAGGTACCATCATGGCACATGGAGAAAAGACTCAAGTTGTCAAGGATTTTATCTTGCTTGGATCCACCACCAATGCTCGTGGAAATAGCAGTCAAGAGCTTGAACAACTTGTATTGGGCAAATCTGCTGCACTAGATCTCTTTAAAGTGTCGAAGGGCAAGGATGTTACTTTGGATACTCAGCCCATGGTATTTTCACTCGCCTCACACGCGTGTGGAGGTTGGACATTGATTAAGGAGGACTGGACACCAATCAACGCATTGACTTGTGGTGCTGGTGAAGAATACTGAAAGTCAAAAGAACAAACAAATCTGTTTCAGAAGAAGTACAACCAGAATGCTCCCTAGAGTCGATGATGGTGAGACTTGGTCTGACATACTTTGGACATGTTGTCAGGAGCGGCCAGTCCCTGGAGAAGGACATCATAAAGTGGCAGGGCAGTTAAAGAGAGGAACCCCTTCATGAAGTGGATGGACACAGCATTGCAACAATAACAATGGTCTCAACTATAAGAACAATTGTGAGGATGGCAAAGGACTGGGCGATACTTTGTTCTATTGTATGTGGGGGTCTCTGTGAGCTGAAAGCAGCTGGAGGGGGCCTAATGACACAATACAGAAGAGGAAACGTGGCAGCTGGATGTTTCGTTCGTCTCCTAGCTAGGGAATCATAGTTTGTAAGCATTTTCCTCCTCACATGATCATTTAAAGCTAAAATAGGATAATTCTGTACCCATTGTTTTACATCACAATTTTTCTCATTATATGATACATCTTTGACATATAGCCACATCAGCATACTAGATCTCTGCCCTCGAGTCAATGCTGACTCATAGAGGTCCCCTGTGGGCTTCTGTAACTGTTTACAAGGGTAGAAAACCTCGTTTTTCTCCCGAGGAGCTGGTGGTGGTTTTGAACTGCCGACCATGCAGATTGCAGCCCAATGTACCCATGACACTACCAGGGATCCTGGACATTGCAAAGCTTACCTCACTGCCCTCGAGTCCATGCTGACCCACAGGGACCCCCCTGTGGGTTTCTGAGACTGTAACTGTTTAGGAGAATAGAAAGCCCAGTCTTTCTCCTGAAGAGCTGCTGGTGGTTTTGAACTGCTGACCATGAGGATGCACACTAGATTAGTAGCAGCAAAGCTTTCCATTGGGTATAGCATCAATTCACTCAACCAATTTCCTATAGAATTTTCCCTGTGTCCACTTCTTTGTCCATTAAGCTTGGGTGTATGTTCACAAGTATAGCTTTTGTAAGGAGCCCTGCCTTCTCGCCTGGGTACTTGTATGGGTAAGTGCTCCATCTGCAGCTAGAACCTACCAGCTGCTGTGTGGGAGCACGGTTGGGCAGTCTGCATCATCCATGCAGGTCACAGCCTTGGGAACCTGGTGGGGCCGCTCTGCTCTACCACGTAGTCACTGTGAGCCCAGTTTGACTCACTGGCAACAGGATAACATTTGCAATTCAAATCATGAGAAAATGACAAGGAAATCTTTTTTGGGAAGTGCAGATGTCCACACTGTATCACTGAGAGAGGAAAAAACAAGGTTACAAAATAGCTTCCGATCCATAGTCCAGTCACCAGACATAAACTTGGAGCTCTCTGGGTGTGAGCCTATTTACAGACAGTCTGGAGAACTCTGTTCTACAGCCTCATGATTGTAGATGGCCCTTAATTCTGTGTGCTTCAGTCTTATGTACTGTTTTGCAATCTTTAATAGGTAAAACCCAAACTTAAGCTATGTTATTTTTATTTGCGTTGGGGGTAGGGGAGTTAGCTGTAAGCTGGTCCTTCCCATATGTTTAAAATACAAATGTTGTGTCTTGGAGCTGCCCTTTTCTTACTGAATAAGTGTACTACGTTGTTTTTTTTTTTTAATCAGAAGCAAATTAGACTGTTTGCTTGTCCAGTGTAGTGGTTACTCATGGGGCTACAACCTCAAGGTCAGCAGTTCAAAACCATCAGCCTCTCCCTGGAAGAAAGATGAGGTTTTCTACACCCATAAAAAGTCACAGCCTTGGAAACTCCCAAAGGGCAGTTCTGTCCGGTTCTATAAGGTCGCCATGAGTCGCAATCCGGAATCTACTCAATGACAGTGAGTATAATTTTGGTTTTAGTTCCAAGCACATAGTAGCGCACTTCACCGTTTCTATCACCAGAGGGCGGTGTTTACAGGCCCTTCTGAGCACAGCCGCCTGCCACTGAGCACCAGGGCCCAGTGTAGACTTCTGCCGCAGGATGTGCTGCTGCCTTCTGCTTGGCTGGAGCAGAGACGGGGTCTGTGTGCTTCGGAATCCGTGGTGCGCCATGCTTGGAGACTTTCCCTACATTCCGTTCTGGCGTAAAATATGCAACCCCCAGAACAAGACCCTAGCTCCTCCGCCCCTGCCCCTCTTCCCCTTCAGCCTTGTCTCTGCACCCGCTTCAGCTCGGAGCCCGCCAACTCCTGCCTCCAGGGCCCCATGGGGGGTCCGGTATCTCCCTCCCACGGAGAAGCTGCTTCAAGTTCTGGGCCCCACTGGTGACCAGAGCCCCCCTCGCCGTACCCCCTGTGCCAAAAAGCTGTCCGGTCTTCTTTTCCCTCCTTCACTTCCAGATCCCATGTCTGCCTCTTCTCCCCATTTTTTTCCCCCGTAAAAGAACGGTAATCCACACGCATGACAAAAATTCAATCAGAACAAGCAAAAATAGAAGCCTGGAACCACGAGTCTCTCTTCCTCCCCGCCCGAGCTCCCAGCTAGGTCTCCACAGCACTCCCTGTTCCCTGGGTTGAGAAATGCTCCGGCCACCCAGACGGGTTGGAGGCCACCTCGGTACGGGTGTGGGTGCCAACGCCACAGCCTGTGCGCTGCTCCAATTCCAACAGCCACGTTCCCTGCTGAGCACACAGAGACACTGACAGGGCTTTTCTCCTGGCTGCCGGGATTCATTCCAGTGTGTGCCCCACGGGCTTTACGGTCATATCTGGGGGCATTTTGGCTGTTCAAACCCTTGCTGTTTGGAGCAGTGGGCAGTGAATAGCCTGCCTGCACAGGTGTTGGAGCCAAATGCTAGACAGGACTGTGTGCCAGCATCCTCTAGGCATGCGTGTCCAGTGGGCACTCCTGCCCAGAAGGAGGACGGTACAAGCCCAACGCGGTGCCCGATGGGAGGCCCGTCCTTGGCGGACCTGGCAGGTCACTGCTGACTCAGGCTCCACTCCCAATGACTCGGGTTTTTTTTTTTTTTTACAAAGCCTAAGCCATGCTGCAGACTGATTACATGAGGACCTGGCCTGTGTTTGGATGAGGAGGGACACGATCATGATGTGGCAGTGGCATCTAAAATAAATGTCCCTAGGAGATTCTAATAGGCAGGCAGGGATGGAAACCACCCAGAGAGGTTGAAAAATCTCCCATTGACTTAAATGTGCATTTCTTTAATTATCAATGAGGATGGACATTTTTCACTGACGACAGCCACTAGGTCCTTTCACAGACCCCTTGGATAGTCTAACAAAGCGCGCATCTTCCCTCTGAAAAAACGCTCACACACGCACACATCCATGTTTGTCTTCAATGAAACCTGGTCACAGACTCCTGGAGCTTCCCTATGCCATTCCCCGGAGCCCAGCCCCCACCCCTCCCCCCGCCCCAGGGTGCTTCCCTGATTCCTGCTCCACCTGCAGCGTGGAGTTCCCCATCCTCACCCCCACCCTGCTCTGGGAAGTCTTGCCTGGTTGGGGCCAGCTCCCGGTCCTCCCCGCTAGTATCCTGCAGAAAACGCCCCCGGCATGCTCCGTGTGGGGTATCCCTGATGGCAGCCACTTAGGGGGCTTCATAACACTCAGAGCCTGCTGTCAGGGTCTGGGAGGGGGTCTGCAGGCAGGTGGACGTGTGTGTGTGTATGTGTATGTGTGTGTGTAGAGAGAGAGAGAGAGAAGAACCCACAGCTGTGGGCAGCGAGCAGAGGCCTGATATGAATCCCTGAGGCCAGAGGGTGAGCACTGGAGAGGTGCCATGAGGAGCTATTGGGGAGGCAGTGGGGTCTGGGTGAGGGGGCAGCGGCCCTGGAGTGCAATAAGGAAGCTTCTCTCTAATGCTCCACCCTGATGCCAAGCTATGCAGTCTGCCAAGATGGCCCAGCAGCCAGGTGCCCACCCCCTATCTTAGTAGACCGAGGTCCCAGCCACTCTCCCCAGGGAAGCACCTGTCCCTGGCAGCAGGATGGTGCTTTGGCATGCCACCATTTCTCCCCGTTGCCCCAGCTTTATCCTCTCCTGCTCAGAGAGAGACCCCATTTATATTGAAGTCTGTTTATCTCATGTCCATGCGAAGATTCCAGGGAAGGGTCTCACTGGCCCAGCTCAGTGGGATGCCGACTTCTCAGCCGGAGCAAGGCCCCATTTCAGTGCATGGGAACTCCACAGACAACAGTGTGGATGGCGAGTGTAAGAGGGAATTCTTACACTTCAAGGGTTGGTGGCTGGGCAATCTCATAGGCGACATTCACAGCCAGCATGACTTTCTAAACACATTTATTACAAGTTCTCCCTTCCTTCTATTCATCCATCCATCCATCCATCCATCCATCCATCCATCCATCCATCCATCCATCCATCCATCCCCCACACACCCATTCGTCCCTTCAACAAACCTTTCTTGAACACCTAGAAGGTCTTGAGCATCCTGGGTGCTGGGCAAACAGAGGGGAGACACCTGCCAGCCTAGAACTTGCCGCCTCAAAGGAAGAGAAAGATAGGCAGCCACGAGCAATGCTCAGCAGAACGTGGAAGCTGGTGGTTTGCTAACACGGGGTGAGCAGGAAGACCTTGCCTGATGGGTGCCCATCGTGCTGCCGCCGGACCCTCAGGGACAAGTCCTCCTGGACTCTGTGGACACTGGGAGGCGGGCACCCCCGGCGGTTTCATTGGAGCAAACATCCTACCCACCAGCATGGGGCATCACCAACCCCTGTGGAGTCACCATGGCCCCTCCGCTGCCCTGACCACCCGGCGCCATCCTCGGGGCTGTGTGCTTTCCTCTTGCCTTTAGCCCCATGTGTGAGCCTGGCCTATCCAGTATATTTAGTTCCGTTTGGGTCGAACTCTGAAAAATGGTACCACGTCGTACGATTGGATTTTTCTCTTACTCAACATTTCAACCCCGAGAGTCACTGCCGTGGCCGCGGGCGCCTGTCACCAGGGCCCTTTCTGTGCTGTGTAATATTCCACCACGCCTGCACCACGGAACCTTTCTCCATCTTCCCTCCCCAAGATAGTCCATCTTTCTCTGGAGCTGCCTGTGAGGAGCTTGGGTGTGGCGCTGGGTGCTTGGGTGCCAGAGTCCAGCTCGTCTTCTTTGGCACTTTTACAGATTTTCAAATTTCTCTCCAAAGAGGTTGAGCCAGCCGCCCTCCTAGCAGCTGTGCACGCAGGTTCCTCACCCCCAACCCATCTACACCAGCCCGTGGGGCTGAGTGGCACTGTGGTCTCAGTTTGCATTTCTCTGCCCACCACCCCTCTCCAGTGGAGCAGCCTCGGGAATGTCCTTCTGCCACACTGCGATGCACCTGCCCGCCACTGCCGCCTACTTCCCCAGGTCGTCACTCCTCTGTCTCTTACTGCTGTGCCGTTCTTACTCATCCTGATGCCAGCCCTCTGTCTGTCCATCTGTCTGTCATGGGGGTGAGTGGATCATCATCGCTCAACTTGCGACTCTTTCCCTACTTTCTGGTGTCTCTGGGGGAGAAGCCCTGGTGACGCTGTCAGGTTGGACGGCTAACCAAAGCTTGGTGGTTCAAACCTGCCAGCTGCTCATCAGGTGAAAGATGAGGCTCTTCACTCTCATTAAGCCTCACTGCTCTGGTTTAGCTGGATTCTAAGGTAGAATTGAGGTCATGATAGTAGAAGGTGGGGGTGGGGCGTGGAAGCATTAATCCGGCTAGACCAGAGCATGCACACTGGTACAGATAAGAGCTTGCAACACAGGGAATCCAGGATAGTTAAACCCCTCAGGACCAATAAGGAGATTAGAGATACCAGAGGAGAAAGGGAAAGTGGAGGGAGAAAGGGGGAACCGAGCACAATGATCTACATATAACCCCTTCCTGGTGGGATGGAAAACAGACAAGTGGGTGAAGGGAGACAGCAGTCGGTGTAAGACGTGGGGGAAATTTTATAAATTATCAAGGGTCCGTGAGGGAGAGAAGGTGTGGGAGGGGGGAGAGGGAGGAGCTGATATCAAGAGCTCAAGAAGAAAGAAAGTGGTTTGAAGATGAGGATGGCAACATATGCACCAATGTGCTTGACCCAATGGATGGGTGTATGGATTGTGATAAGAGCTGTAAGATCCCCAAATAAAATGATTTATTAAAAAAAAAAAAAAGAGTCACCCGCTGAGACCCTCACATAAGGGCACAGTGAGTTGAAATCAACAGGACGGCAGTGGGTTTTGAGGTTGATGGTGTCTTTATGGAGCCCTGGTGGTGAAGAGAGTTAAGCACTGGCTGCTAACCCACAGGTCTGCAGTTAGAACACACTGCTCCCTCCACGGAGAGACACGGCACACGGCTTCCATCAAGGTGTGCTGTCTTGGGAACCCTAAGAAGCCGTTTTGCAGCACTCGTTTATGCACGAGCTTCCAGAAGTTACTATCTATCAAGAAGATGTCCCAGCCCTGTCCAACTCAAGTCTGCTACGAGTCCTTGAGTCCCTCTTCAGACTCACACAGCCACATGCCCGAGGCAGAATGCAGGGAGAGAAGGCCACACCCACAAGGGGATACCAGGAGGCTGGAACCTGACAGGTTGGATTCCACCCCTACACTTTTATATCTCTTCAAGTTACCTACAAGGATAGAGCTATCACAGTCGCTATGAGTTGGAATCCACTCCATGGCTGTTGTGATAGGCAGGTTTATTGTGCGAACCCGGCCAATAGGACCATGTGGGATTAATCAGGTCACAGTTTGATTGGAGGGAAAAGAGATAAATGACTCAGCAAGGTCCCCCCCCCCCTCTCTCTTGCTCACTGGTGATCAGACCAGTATGTAGCTGCTTTAGCTAGTTCTCTGCCTCAACTTGTGAGCTACACTACCTGTGGGACAAGCCAACCCGAGGATCGTGTCACTAAAGCTTGAGGTTCCCTTGAGACCTGCTTCACCACGCTGCTGGTGTGTGCATTGCTTGAGCTTGAGGCTAGTGGATCCTGCCGTCTTGCACTGCTTGGGTTTGATATCCCATCTGGGCCTTCTTCGCTAAGCTCCCGAGCTGCTGACTGTTGGTGACCAGCCCTGCTGTTTGCTGCCTGTGGGTGGACTCTGCCTGCATTGCCCGAGGGCAGACTCAGCTGTCTGCTTCCTTGACCTTAGACCCGGCAGTCCTTGTGGGTTGAAGGACTTCCAGTATATTAACTGTTCCGTGGGAGTGAGTTGATCTGAGCCCTCTGTACTGCTGTGTGGACTCATTAGCGGTTAAATTTCTTCGTGCTGTATAAACTTATCATATATATAATCATAAATGTCCTGGTTTTGTAACTCTAGAGAACTCTGCCCAACAGCAGTGTTTTATGCTTTTCATGGTATCTTTTGATAAAATTACATCTGCTCTTAATTTTAATGTACTCGTTCTTGTTGTTAGGTGCCACAGGGTCAATTCCGACTCCAGGTAACCCAGTGTACACCACTGCATCCAGCCGTCCTGTCAAGGGGCTTCCTCTGTTTCACTGCCCATCCACTTTACCAAGCATGTTGCCCTGACCCAGGGACTGATCTCTCCTGACAACATGTCCAAAGGATGTGGTGAGACAAACTCTTGCCATCCTTGTCTCTAAGGAGCACTCTGACCGTGTTTCTTCCAAGACAGATTTGTTTGCTCTTTTGGCAGTCCACGGTACTTTCGATATTCAATGCACATGCATCGATTCTCCTTAAGTCTTCCTTATTCAGTGTCCAACTTTCACATGCATACGAAGTGAATGACAGCTCCATGGCTTGGGTCAGGTGCCTCTATCTTTTTAAAATTGTTTTATTAGGGGCTCATACAACTCTTATCACAATCCATACATACATCAATTGTCTAAAGCACATTTGTACATTCATTGCCCTTATCATTCTCTCTCCACTTAAGCCCCTGGCATCAGGTCCTCATTTTTTCATCTTCCTCTCCCCCTTTCCCCTCCCTCACGAACCCTTGATAATTTATAAATGATTATTTTGTCATATCTTACACTGTCCAACGTCTCCCTTCACCCACTTTTCTGTTGTCCGTCCCCCAGGGAGGAGGTCACATGTAGATCCTTGTAATCGGTTCCCCCTTTCCAACCCACCTTCCCTCTACCCTCCCAGTATTGCCACTCACACCACTGGTCCTGAAGGTATCATCCGCCCTGGATTCCCTGTGTTTCCAGTTCCTATCTGTGCCAGTGTAGATCCTCTGGTCTAGCCAGACTTGCATGGTAGAATTGGGATCATGATAGTGGTGGTGGTGGTGGGGAGGAAGAATTTAGGAACTAGAGGAAAGTTGTATTTTTCATTGTTGCTACATCGCATCCTAACTGTCTCGTCTCCTCCCTGAAACCTTTCTGTAAGGGGATGTCCAGTGGCCTACAAATGAGCTTTTGGTCTCCACTCCTCACTCCCCCCCACTTATTCACTATGGTAAGATTTTTTGTTCTGATGGTGCCTGATCAGGTGCCTCTATTAATCCTCAAAGTAACACCGTTGCCTTTCAACACTTGAAAGAGGCCTTGGTCAGCAGATTTACCCATCTACAATGTGTCACTTGATTTCCCGATGATTGCTTCCATGAGTATTGGCTTCACTTAGGTCATGTGGCTCCTTCCCCCTCCCTTCTCTGGCTCTCCTGACTGCTGCCCTAGAGACATTTCTTAGTGACAGGCGTTGTCTCCCCAGGAGGGAAACTGATAAAGAATCAGGACCCTTCGGGGTATTGCTTTAGCTCGGTGCCATCGAGTGGGTTCTGAGCCACAGTGACTGTGCACAACAGAGCGAAACACTGCCTGGTCCTGCGCCAGCCTCACCCTTGTTCCGAGGCCAGAGTCCATGGTTGGAGCCACTGTGCCAATCCATCTTATTGAATGTCTTTCTCTTTTTCACTTCCCCTCCACTTTACCAAGCGTGATGCCTTTCTCTAGTCACCGGTCTCTCCTGACAACACATCCAAAGCCTGTAAGGTGAAGTCTCACCATCGTTGCCTCTAAGGAACTCTCTGGCCTTGCTTCTTCTGAGACACATCAGTCTGTCCTTCTGGCAGTCCATTTTGAGAGTACCATGGACCCTCAGGGAGGACTTTGCGAATAAAGACACCCATGGTAATAATAATGACCATTGGGTGGGGGGCACCAAGGGACACAGTGTCTTCCGTGCAGTGGGTGGTGGGAATAGTGAGCCAGCCAACCACAGCTTAGGGGAGCTTCTGATGGGGCTAGAATTCCAGGGAGACGGAGGTTCCCATCATGCTTTTCATGAGGGGTTCTCCAAAATGTGGTGTTTCTACGGATCATGACTGAAGCCAACAAACCAAGCACTGTGCAGCACCACCTGCGACCTGCCACCAGAGAAGGCAGATGTCTTTAAATCAGGGTTTCTTGGGTCTAACTTCAAAATTATGGATGCGATATAGGCCGCTGTGAGTCAGAATCGACTCGATGATAATGAGTTCGACTATTTTGAGTTCGTGGACTTCTAAACTCACACTTACTGCCTGCAAAGTCAATTTCAGTTCACGTAGCCCTAGAGGACAGAGCAGAACGGCTCCTTAGGGCTTCTGAGATGGTAAATCTTTGTGGGATAAGAAAGCCACTGAGAAAGAGGGCCCTTTCCACCCAAAGCCTAACTCCCTGCGCCACCAGGCATAGTCCTAGAGCTTTGTTAGGCCGCGTATCCCTGACTCCGAAGAACCAGCTGTCCAGCCACGGTGTCGATGCTGCCTCGAAGCGACCCCCAAGGACAGGGCATGCCTGCCCCTGTGGGGCTCAGAGGCTGTAACTCTGCGTGGGAGCAGACAGCCTCATGGTTCTCCGTCAGAGCGGCTGGTGGGTTCAAACCACGGACCTTGTTGTTAGAGCACAGCACACCAAGCACACTTAGGACAGTATTACACATTTTAAAGTAGTTTCAGATAACCCTGCCACGGACGGTGGGTAGTGCATGCAGTTAAGCTCTCAGTCGCTGGCTGGAAAGTTGGCCATTTGAATCTGCCTAGAGGCCCCTGGTGAGCGACCTCTAAAAGGCCTTGGGAACACTGTGGAGCAGTCCCCCTCTGCACCCCTGGGGCTGCTGGGAGTTGGAATCTACTTGACAGCCGCCAGCGACAACATTGCCAAGCAGTTCCGTCCCTTGGTGGCCCTGTGTGGTTAACTGGATGTCCGTGAACAGTGTGGTCTCTGATGAGCTGAGGGTGTGGCAGGGGAGAGAGGAGAGGTGTGTGAGCATCTGAGGCTGACCCGCAGACAGGTGAGCAGGCCCAGGGGGAGCATGGGTCCCAGTCCGTTGGGTTGCATTGCGTCTAGGCGGCTAAAGCTCACTCTCAGTCTGAGGGGTGACTGCCACCCCAATCTTCTGTCATCAGTGGCCTGTCTGTCTGTCTCTCTTCTCTTCATGGCTCGCAAGCTTCCTGGGGGCAGGCCAACCCCTGCCCCTGTCCCAGGGGAATGGGTTGCTATAGTCATGTCAGTAGATGGCGCCCTGGGCCTACATGGTGCATGTGGAAGGAGGGGGTAGACACAGAATCTTGGAAGCCTTTTCAAGCCTGTCTTCAACATGCCTCCCTGATCTTTCTCTGCACTCTCCTCTCTCCGGGCCACAGACACACTGGACACACCCCTTCCTGTTTCCCTAGATGCTGGGTCCCGGGCCATTCCCCAAGCATGCTCTGCTTGATCAGAGGTGTGGACATTCACCCCTGCTCTCTGGCTGCTCCTGTGTCAATCAGGAGAGACCAAGGGAAGTTTCCACGGTGGAGCAGGGGCAGCTTGGCTCTGAACTGTCTGAATTTGGGGAACAGGCCTGCAGAGCCAGACCTGGAACCACTCCAGACCTGGAGAACATGGTGGCCGGGTTCCGAAGATCACATCTCTCTCGCCTTATTAGACAGCCACTCCTGTGGTCACGCGGAGTCCAGGGACAGGACGGGAGAAACACACCCCTGAGGCGTCCCATAGGCCCCACCCTATCTGACTTCTCTGCCTATCTCAGGCCTGCTGCCCTGCCTTGCCCGGGTCACCTCAGCTAGAGTTTGCTCCCCTCTCTCCCACGCTCACAGTTGGTTTGGGCCCTCACCTCTGTTTCTGGTCTAAACCTGATGGATTATTCACGCTGGCCTGGCCCTCAGGCAGTCCTAGGACCGGTGACATTGGGCAGCTGGGGATGTTCCAAAGGGAATTGGCTGCTGGGATGGCTTTGGAACCCGGACCCGCCCGGCTGTCTGTGAGCTGCAGTGTCCACTCAGAGGGCGTCCTGAAGGCAGTCTTGTGGCCTGATCTGGGGTCATGGAGAGTTTGGCAGCCATGATGATATTAGGAGATATAATTTCGTGTGTTTATTTCATCACTCCTTGGATTGCTCTGGCCCCTCATCAGTGTGGGGGTCCGTGTCTGAGCTGCCCATGGAAATTCCTGAGAGAATATCAGCTGAAAAAGCCTGCAGTGCCGGGTCAGATGTGTGGGGGGCGGAGGGGACAGAGTGCACGGTGCCTCAATGGGATTTCCCTGCAAATGGTGACTGGCTCCGGGACAGAGGAAGTGAGCCTGCAGGACCCAGCCCGGCCAGCCTGGCTGCCATTGCTCAAAACCCCGCACCAGGGCCCACCCGAAGGCTCCCTGAGCAACTCCTGTCCCGATGGATGCTTCAGGAGTTAAAAGCAACTTCGAACCGAGTCCAGCTTGTCTGCCCCTCCTTTTCTGGGAGCCTGAGCGAATCCCTTGGGGCGATTGCTGGAACACTTTCGCTGTCCCCAAATGGTGACCACTGCAGCAAGCAGCCTCTTCAAGCCGATCGGCGGAAAAGGGATACGCTCCTTAGTACGGCCAGTCAACCCGCGGAGGAGCTAGGGTGGCATTAAGCCTCCGGAGATAAGATGACACCCAGCGGGATGCCCCCAGCGCTCAGCGTTTTAAACAGCGCGTACCGAGATCGCCATTTTAAAATATTAAACAGATGTATTTTTAATTGGCCTTGCATTCTGAAGGAGCCTGGGACATCGGGTGGATCGATGGATTTAAATGCTTCAGGGAATGGGCAGGTTTTTGCTGCAACAATAAATTAAGTGTGCAGCTATGAGTATAAAATGGGATCCGTCCCCCCACCCCCACCCCACCCCCCACCCGCTTTCTTGCTTCCTTGGCCAAACAGTGGTCTCGAGAACCAGGCCGGAGTGGAAGAGGAGAGGATTTTCTCAATCTCAGAGGTCCCTTCTTGTCAGCCCCAACGGAGCATGCTGGTAGTGTTAGAGGGGATTTAAGATACCCGGGAGGTGAAGGAGATGCGTTCCACTGGGCCCGGGAGAGCTTGGAGGAAAGGAGACCAGCAGGAGGAAGTGGCCAGAGGGCTGGCCGCAGTCCTGAGGCTGAGGAGGGTGCCCCAACAGAGAGGAACCCAGGGGAGGGAGGCCCCAGAGGAGAAGGGTGTCCAAGTCAAGGAACCCAAGACAGCTGCCACCTTGGGGAAGGGAAGGGATGGGAGGCAGGGCCAGGGCTCCTGACCTCCCCTTCTCGGCCTCCCTGGGCCCCTGGGCACTGTGAGTGAGGGGACTCACTCTGAGGGGAGCCCCTCCCTTAGCTGTTTCTGTGAAGATGGTGTCGGTGGGGTGGTCTGGCCAGCCCTTGGTGTGGCATTTGAGCTGTAGATTTTTCTGAGGCTGGCACAGCCTCTGGCTGCCATTGGACCCGAGGTCAAGCTCACTGCCTATCCACTCCCCTCTGCGGAAAGCAGCTGTGGACAC
Organism: Tenrec ecaudatus; assembly: GCF_050624435.1. Lineage (NCBI taxonomy): Eukaryota > Metazoa > Chordata > Mammalia > Afrosoricida > Tenrecidae > Tenrec > Tenrec ecaudatus. The sequence goes on along the minus strand of NC_134545.1, from coordinate 100,317,624 downwards.
ACTGAGGAGCCCCTAACCCGCTTCTAGAAGCATTCTCTCTGAGAACACCTTTAAACATCCCTTCAGACTTATGCAGGAGGTTCCTGACTGCCAGTGGGCTCAGTAGGCTGTGCACGCTGAGAAGGAGTTGCATGTTTTCAAGGACCAGGCATCTCTGGGCACCTCAGTGTTTAGGGGCCCATCGCTCATGGGATGGTAAGGGGGCTCAGGACAACCATGCAGCCACGTGGGTGCTTAGAAAGTGGGAGCCTTGTTGTCCCAGGCAGCAGCCTCGGTTGTGGGGGTGGGCACAGTAGGGACTGAGCACCTCTCCCTGCCACTTTGCCTCAGTCACCTGCTCCCATCTTTCTGCCTCCCGTTGCTATGTCTCCTGGCTTGGGAGAGTGGACCTAACCACTGGCCTTCTGCTCTGAGTCGCTCAGACACTTCCATCCAGGAAATGCCCACATGCGGCCCCTTGAAGGCCCCGTCCTGGGCTCATGCCTTCCCTTCTGTGCCCACAGTTTCCCCAGAAGCCTTCCTTTGGAGGGTTCACATCGTATTATTCTCAGATGTGAGGCAGCCCCCCCGCACACCCCCCCTGCCCCGCTCTGGGCGAGATGACTCCACTCACCGCGAGGCAGAGTGTGACCTGAAAGATGCTGACATTTTCCCTGGAGGTTGGCATGCTCCTGGGGGTGCTGGAGACAGCAGAGATTTTAAAAGCCCGGGAGCTGAGACCTGCTCTGTCAGGATGCCTCCCCAAGCCTGCCAACCCCAATCTTTGACCAGCCAGGCGCGTGGCTTCCACTCTGCGCTTCCCTCCATCCCCTTTGGAGGGCTTCTCTGCATCTCCAGGAGGGCTGGTGACCGAATCAATAGCTGTGTGGCTTGAATTGATTGAGCTCTGTTGCCTCAACCTAATTAGCATGCTTCTGAGCCACCAAGAGCACAGAGCCCTGCACCAGGACGGGGAAATTGACGGCCTCGCTACGTGGAGCCAAGTAAGGGGGGGTGGGGTCGGACGTGTCTGACCCCCAGCGCCATTGCAGACTGGAGGACCCCGATGCTGGTGGCAAGCCCCTGGAGATTCAGCCACCCTGAGCACGAGCACTCAGCCCAGTGAGTGTGAGGAGGACTCCTCGGCTTGGTAACAGAGTGACTTTCTTTGTCAGTCAGATGATAATGCACCTGTCAGCCCTGGCATCCACCTGTGACCTCTCAAGACCTGGGCATCTCCTTCTGCTACAAAACAAACAAACTCACCCCATGGAGTTGATTCTGATGCCTCTGGACCCTACCAGACACAGTAGAACCATCCCTATGGGTTTCCCAGACCGAATGTTTATGGGAGCAGAAAGCCTCATTCCCCACCCCACCCCCACCAGGAAGCAGCTGGTGGCTTCGACCTGCTCACCTTGCAGTTACCAACCCCACCTGTTCCCTGCTACTCTACCGGGGTCAGTTCTGCTCTGCCACACGGGGCTGAATTGAGTCAGAACGGACCCAACAGCAAACCACAAGCATCGGTTACCTGGCCGGATCAAGGAGCCTGGTCCAGTGCTGGAGCAGAGAGGAAAGACAGTACTGTTTGAGAGGTGACCGCGAAGGCCACCCCCAGGCCTGTTTGACAGCGAGGAGAGGACCTTCCTGCTTGGACCAGACCAAGTGGCTGTCTCCCTGCAGGTGATGTCAGTGCAAGAGGGGGGTGGAAGATGGAGGGAGGCACCGACAGACATGACTCAGAGCCTGGACTAAGGGGAAGAGGCAGTTTGGCAGCCTGCTGGCTTGGAGCTTTGTGCCTTCCCGCTCACAGCCCAGCCCTTGTCCTCCAGTGGCCCCTTAGCCACCTCCTCAAGAGCCCTGTCCTCTGGGCTGGCTTCCATTTCAGGCCCATCAGGAGAAAAGGGGAAAGGATGGGGCAGTCTCCTCCGGACCTCAGGATCCCTCCCACTGGGCTCTGCTGTCAGCCTGATGGATTTTTCTGGAGACGACACCGGGCTGCAGTCCCACAGCAGTTTCCCAGGCACCTGCCGGTGCCAGTGTTTGCCTTTTCTTTTCAAGTCCCTGGCATTTTATCTAAAGGGAGCTTCTCTCCCGCCGGACCAAATGGTTTGTTTATTAAATTACAAGGCCAGAATAGGCGAGGGATAATTTGAGCTGCGGATGGTGTCTCTTGCTCCTAGCAAGAGTGATTTTTTAAAAATTGAAACATGATTAAAAGATTGGGATTCCCCAAGGGCCCACCAAGCTGACTTCCTCTTGGGAGGAAATTACAACCTGCTAGTGTGTGATGCCACTGTGCCGGCCTTCAGAGTCCCCTGGCTGCTCACAGGACGGAGTTCCGGGTTCACTCAGAAGCAGTGCCTAGGAAGAAAAGTCTGGTGATCTATCCTGCACTGGCGGCCTCTGAGAATCCCGTGGAGCACAGTGCCACACAGACCCACCCAGGTGGTCATGAGTCAGAACCGACGGCATGAGCATCGGCCTGTGCAGTGGGCAACGGGCTTTGTTCTGAAGATCTCAGAGACAGACACAGACAGCCCGTGTGTGTATGTGTGTGTGTGTGTGTGTGTCGGAGGGGGTGGGGTTGTGTGACGATCCAGTTAGCCAAGAAGCATTATTCTCTTACTTCCAGGTTCTAGGGCCTGGCCTGGGGCATCCAGTGGAGAAGCCTGGGTGGGGTGGGGTAATGTCCATCTGGGAGCTTCCTGGGGTGTGCTGGGGTGATGTTTTCCTCTCTAGGCCAGCACTCACTCTGCCCTGGGGTTTATGGATACAGCTCCAGTCTTCTCAGTTTGCCCTGGACTAGAGGAATACCTGGAAAACAAGCCCCTCTGTTTTCACACAAGGCGCCCCCCACCCCAAAGCTGGGCCAACAAATTGATCTGGACTTATCATGACCCCTTAGGGCAGAGTAAGACCACCCCCTCCCCCATGGGTTTCCAGGCTGGAATCCTAACAAGAGTAGACAAGGACACTGTCCTTCCAGGAATCAGCTGTTGGATTTGAACCCCTGCACTTTCCGTTAGCAGCCAAACTCTTCACCACTGCACCACCAGGGCGCCTGCAAGCTTTACAGAAGCAGGTTGCCACTTCTTTCACAGAGCAGTTAGTGGGTTTGAACCAGCAACCTTTGGTCAGCAGGCACAAGGGATGGTTCGAGGCTGACCTGGGGGAGGCTTTCCCACTTTGCATGATGTACAACCCCCTCGTTACCTTGGCAGCAATACCAGAGGGCCTGAGGTAGGTTCTGCGGAACCCCACCCCAGCCCTGACAGGCCCTCAGGTTATCTCACCTGTATTATTAGTCACAGAATTTCTGGGGAACCACCAGACTCTCCCCGCACCCCCCCCACCCCCCGAAGATATCCAGAAGCCAGAGAGGCCACCCTGACCGCTTTCCCCACGAAAGTCACTGTTCCTCTTACTCCCCGTCCATGGCTTTCATGATTCATGATTCTTTGGGACAAGGACTAAAGCTTCCATCTGGGCTGTCTTTAAGTCTGGCTTTCTTGGGAAGCCCCAGACAATCTTTTGCAGTTGGCTTGTATCTCCGAACCCAGGAAAACTCACCGCCTGGGACATGCTTTGCACATGAGGGAGAGAGGAAGGACCCCTTTTTGCCTGCCCTTTGGGGCCCCCGCTGGAAAGGGGGCCAGGTCTGTGTTTGCCCAGGATCTAGGCTCCGAGTGGGGGGTTCCCAATCCCACTCTGCTGAGGGCTATTCTGCCAGATTCTGGGAAGCTGGGGTCTGTGTGGATGGAGTGGCTGGGCCCATCATGCTGTGCGGCCGCGTGGTGCCCACGTGGGAAGAGGTCTGCAAAGCTGTGCCAGTAGCATCTTGGTAGGAGATTTTTCTTTAAGCATAAAGCAGAACACAATAGCAATGTAAGATATGGGCTGAAAGGCCATTGGCGTCTCCTGGTCCACATGTGTCCTGAAGAAGGGAGGGAGGAAGGGAGAGCCCTTTAGAAGCAGTGAGTGTCCACCAGGCCTGAGCACAACAGGCAGCGCCCACCTCTCACCTCCCAACAGAAGGTGCGTTGCTTCCCCTGCTGCCATCTCTGTCTGCACCAACAATACAAGTTCAGTGTATGTCTTCCATGCATGTCCTGGTGGCACTAACGGGTAAGCGTTGGACTGCTCACCATAAGGTCAGCTGTTCAAGCCCACCATCTGCCTCACTGGGGAAAGATGAGACGGCTGTGCCATGAAGGATGGACAGCTTGGGAACCCCTGTGTAAGGTTGATATGAGTCAGGATTGGTTAGATGGCAGTGGGTGGGGTGGGTGGCCGTGCACCTTGAACGGCTTTGGAGATGACTCTGGTGCATTTGGTGTCCTTGAGCGGTTGGGGTGGAGCCTCGGAACAGGTGGGCACGAATCACTGCTGAGTTTGCAGAGAGACCTGGCCTACAGAGGGGAGGGCAGCTTGGTCCTAGGCTGAGGCAGGGACAGGGCAAGGACAGTGATTCCCAGGGAGGGCTTCCTGGAGGGAGGGGTGCCCAGCTGGAATGTGAAGGAGCAAGAGAAGAGAATATGGTGAGAGGAGGCCCCTGGGGGCTTCCAGGCAGGGTGGCATCATAGGAGTAAGAGGTGGAGGGTGTCGTGGGCAATGGCAATCCCAGCTCCTGAAGGTTTTTCCCAGAGCGTGGGCATTCTGACTTCATCCTGTGGGTGAGGAGGAGGGAGTCAAGATTTACAATAGGATGGGGCAGGGGCAGACCTTTGGCAGCAGATTAGAAAATGAGTTGTGGGAGGGAATGGAGACAAGGGGGAGGGAGACCAATTGACAAGAGATGGCAGGTGGATCAGACAAAGTGCCATAGGCTGAAGGGGAGTGGTTCACCAGGAGGGGAGAAGAAGGCAGTGAGGTCAGGCTACGCTGGTTCATGACATGACCAAGTCTAAGGTCAAGGTGGTCCAAGAGCCTACGAGGAATTCATGAAACACTCGTATGGAAGGCAGGCTGCTCACAAGCCAGTCTTAGTACAATGGCTAAGACTGGGGCAAAGAAACACCCATGCAGCATCCCAAAATATTGCAGGCAATACAAAACCTCACTGCTGCATCTCAGGTACGTGCGGAAGAGGGTAACATTCATGTCATTCAGCATAGCCTTGTTTGAAATCACTACCCCTTACCCCCCAGAGGACAGTCAGGCAGAGGCACGCGCTCGAGAGGCGTGCGTGCACGCGCGCACACACACATACACACACACACACGCGCGCGCTCGTGACAGCTGCCTTCCTCCAGCCTCTCCCTTCTCTGCTCAGATTTGCAGGCTGTTGCAGTTGCTTATTTTCTCTTCTTCCACCTTCACCTCTTAGGTCAAGGCTATTTCTCGTTTTCTCTTTTAAACTCCTCTGTGAATCACAGGTCTCTTTCCCACATCCACTCATCTAGCTTCTGTGTGCGTGTGTCCACCCATGTCTTATTCTTCACTGCCGTTAATACCACGGCCACTTAAGAGCCAAGTACACACAGAGAAACCTCCTTTGAGAAACGGGAGAAGGAAAGGGGAGACATGTTTGTAGTTTAATGTCATTTATTTGACTGTCACTTGTTGAATACTTACGTTGCCAGCAGATACTGGAATATTGATCCTTTACATTTTCAGGGTGCTTAACAGAGTAGAAAGCACATTTACAAATTTATTCTTTGTAATCATCTAAACACCCTATGGCGTGCTCTTAGTGTCCTTGTTTTACCAATGACTTTCAACTCCTGTCCAGGTTTACAGTCTGGGAAACTCACAGGGGCAGTTCTACCCTGTCCTATAGGGTCTCGTGGAGCCAGCATCGACTCGATGGCAGTGAATTTACCAAAGAGAAAATGGAGGTTTACAGAGGTAATGTGACAGCCAAGCCAGAAGCCAAACTCATTGCCATCTAGTTGATTCCGGCTCATGGCAGCCTTTAGGACAGACCCCATGTGGTTTTCTGAAGCTGTAATGCTTTACAGGAGTAGAAAGCCTCATCTTTCTGAGCATCTGATGGTTTTGAACTACTTACCTTGTGGTTACCAGCCCAGTGCAGAACCACAGTGACAGAGCGGTTGATAATTCTATGAGCATCAGCCGGTGATTTGTGGCCTGCTATCAAGACCCCTGGCTGGGGGAGATTCCTCCAGTTGTGTTTGTTTGTTTGCCATCTCCTGCAGGGATGAAGTTAAATGTCATACGTAACAGAAACGTCGAGTGACTTAGCCAAGGTCACAGAGCTGGTCAGAGGATTGCTGAGAATCAAAATCTGGGCTCTGGTTCTCAAAACCAAAAGACTGAAATCACCACCACCCAGTCGACCAACCCATCACTCACTCACTCACTCACTCACTCACTCACTCACTCACTCACTCACTCACTTCCTCACTGCCATTGAGTCAACACAGATTACATAGAACCCTTTGGGATAGGATAGAACTGCACCTGTGGGTTTCTGAGACTGTAACTACTCTATATGGGAGTAGAAAGCCCCATCATTCTCCTGAGGAGCAGCAGGTGGCTTTGAACTGTTGACCTTGTAATCATAGCCCAGCATGTAACCATTATGCCACCAGTGTTCCCTGCTGGCCCAAAGCCTCCTAATATAAGGTTTATGTGATTGTCAATCTTTAAAGAAACAGACAGCCTCATCTTTCTTCTCTGCAAACTGTCTTAGCAACTGCCAGTCCAGGAGCGTGGAGCAGGGAGTTCTCAGTGCTCTTGCTTCGATGGGCTAATTGGAGTTCTTTGGCTGCGTGCAACAAAGACTGACTGGGTTCGCTATTTAACCTACAAAAAAGAATACACCAGAAGGATATGGGGTAACGCAAGGAACCATCCGATCAACTCTGTGGATCAAGAAAGTCTCGGAGAGGATGTGAACTGAGGGTCTCAAGGAGATAATTAACTCCTTCACAGCAAAAGCAGATGCCTGCCGTCTGACCCGTGGATTTGGGACCTGTAAGCCTCCACAACTGCACAAGCTATTTCCTTGAAAGAAACCTCTCTATGTGCAGGGGCTTCGAAAAGGTTGCAGGAAAACCCTACTCTCACGTAATCCCACTTTCCTCACATTGTAAACAATAGATTCAACACTTTGAGCGCTAACGACCCCAACCAAATGTGCTGTCGGATGAATTAAGGACCGTATCCAGGAAGAAAGCAAAAAGCTGTGAAAAAGACAGACTGGAAAGACGCAACCGAAACGGATGCCAGACGAGACTTTGAAACTTGCTCTTGAACATCGAGTAAAATGGGTGGAAGGAAAGAAAACATCATAAAGGACTTGAGCCAAAGAGATCAGAGGGCGACTCAAGAAGACATAGGAAAACATGATGATGAAATACGTGACAACCTAGAGTCAGAAAGCCAAAGGGAAGAGCCCACTTGACATGCCTCAGGGGTAAAGGAGTGCAGACAGGAGTCCAGGCAGGAGAGGCAGCCGGGGAGAAGGCTCCAGGGGAAATATTGAGTAAGGCGAGAAGAAGCAAGGCTTACACACAGAGTCACTGTACCCAAAAGAATCAATTGACTTTCAACCATCTCAGGAGGGCAGGTGACTGACAAGCGGCCCTCGCAGTGACAGTGGTTGCTGGGCGAGGTAGAAGGGGCATTGTTGGTGACAGGTGGGCGCAGGCATCTATGTCCAGAATGATGCAAGGCAGGTGCTTGACCAACTGATTAGAAGAGATCCATATTTGTGCCCATTCCAAAGAAGGGTGATCTTACAGGATGTCGAAATTATGGAGCAGTATTATCAATCTGACACACAGCCCATTTTTGCTGAAGATCGCTCAAAACAGTTGTAGCAGTATAAAAGAGGGAGCTGCCAGAAAATTATGGCGCACACAGAAGAGTTTATACCAAACCCACCAGTTCATTGCCATCGAGTTGCTATCACTGCTGATGTCTGACGGATTTTAGCTGAGCATGCAGAATACCAGGAGGCTTGTGCTTTATGTTGATTCTGTGAAGGCTTTTGACTGTGGGGATCATAACAAACTATGGGTAACATTGGGGATAGTGTGAATTCCAGAACACGTCATTGTGCTCATGTCGAATCTGAACGTAGACCAAGAGGAGTCATTTGAACAGAAGCAGGAAAGGCTATGGGGCTCACAGTTAGAAGTGTGCATCAGGGCGGTATCCTTTCACGATATGTATGCCGAGCGGATAATATGAGGAGCTGGACTGTATGAAGGAGAACCCAGTGTCAGGTTGATGAAGACTCTAGTAACCTGCGATGTGCAGACAACTCAGTCCTGCTTCTGGAAAGAAGGGGACTCGAACCACTTACTGGTGAAGGTCAAAGGCCACACCGCATTTACTACAGATTGCACTTCAACGTAAAGAGAACAAAGTCCTCACACCTTGACCAGTAAGCTGTGCTCAATGAAGGAAACAGCAAAGCTACCAAGGATTTTTGTTTTATTTGGATCCACACTCAATGGCCAAGAAATCAAGCAGTGGGTTATATTGGTCAAATCTGCTGTAAAAGACTTCTTTAAAATGTTAAAAAAAAAACTGCACAGATGTCACTTTAAGGAGTAAGGTGTCCCTTATGCCTCAAAGCCAGAGTATTTTCAGTTTCCTCATATGATCGCTGAAGCTGGACGATGAAGAATGAAAAAACAATGCATTTGAATTATGTTGAAGCCTACTGAAGGCACCATGGACAGCCAGCAGAACAAACACATGTGTCTTGGAAGAAGAACAGCCAGAATCCTTAGAAGTTAGGATGGTGGGCACAACAGAGCAGCAAGGGGAGCAAAGCAACGCAGTCCCCGAGGAATCCCCCAAATAGACCTCTGTCTCAAGGGGCAGGGTTTGGCACCTCATCAGACCTGATTGGAGCATAAAGGTTAGCAGGACAAGTCTGGAACTATTTATAGACTCTTTTTCTTCTTCGTCTATCTATATAAGATAGGCAGGATAGGATAAACAATCTCGAGGAGAAAACAGGATTGAAAGTTCCGGGGTGGGGAGGGGGGGGCGGGGATAGGAGAGGAGGAGGCAGGGGAAAGAGAGGGGGAGCCAACAAACTCAGGGACAGGGGAACAACAAGTGATCTAAAATCGATGGTGAGGGGGATGTAGAATGCTTGGTGGGGTTTGATCACGTGCACTGTAGCCCAGAGGAATTACTTAGAGCTGATTGAAGATCAAACATGATAGTGGGACAAAGGGAAAGTAAAAGGAAATAGAAGAAAGAGCTAGGAGGCAAAGGGCACTTATAGAGGTCTAAATACAGGCGTATACATATGTAAATATATTTATATATAATGATAGGGAAATAGACTTATGTACATATATTTATATGTTATGTATTAAGGCAGCAGATGGATATTAGGCCTCTATTCAAGCCCTCCCTCAATGCAAGAACACTTTGTTCTAATGACCTGGCATTCTGTGAGGCTCACCTTCCTGACATGATCGCTGAAGACAAAATGGGTACATAAGCAAATGTGGTGAAAAAATCTGATGGTCCCCGGATATAGGATATAGCATCTGGGGTCTTGAAGGCTTGAAGTTAAACAAGCAGACATCTGGCAGAGAAGCAACAAGACCCACATGGAAGAAGCACACCAGCCTGTGAGATCACAATGTGTCAACAGGATCAGTATCAGGCATCAGAAGATCCAAAGCAAACAATTGATGTGAGTGAGGAGGGTCAGAGTTGAAACCCAAAACCCATCTATAGACAATTAGACACCCCCTCACCAAAGGATCCCAAGGAAGGGATGCGTCAGCCAGGGTGGCTTATCGCAGCAGTGAAACACACAATAGTCTTCTTGTTCTCCCCCCCTCTAGTTCCTTAATGCTTTCTGTCCCCCACTGTCATGACCCCCATTCCACCTTACAAGTCCAGCTAGACTGAAACATGTACACGGGTACAGATAAGAGTTCTCGACACACAGAATCCAGGACAGATAAACCTCTCAGGAACAGTAATAGGAGTAGTGATACCATTAGGGTAGGGGGAAGGTGGGGGAAGAAGGGGAAGAAAGAGGGGACCTATCGAAATGATTGACATATAACATCCCCCCCCCGGGGGATGATCCACTGAAATGTGAATGAAGGGAGACAGCGGATGGTGTAAGATATGAAAATAATAATAATTTGTAATTTATCAAGGATTCAAGAGGGCGGGGGTGGGGTGGGGGGAAGAGGAGTTGATACCAAGGCCTCAAGTAGAAAGAAAATACTTTGAAAATGATGATGACAAGAGATGTACAAATGTGATCAATACAATTGATGTAGGGATTGTTATAAGAGATGTAAGAGCCCCCAATAAAGTGATGAAGAAGAAGTGAGGATGGTGAGACTTTACCTCATGTGCTTTGGCAGTGTCACCAGGAGAGATCCAGTCCCTGGAGAAGGACAGCATGCTTAGTAAAGTAGAGGGTTGGTGAAAAAAAGTTGAGCTGCCACCGTGGTTGTAAACAATGGATCCAATGGGACCAAGCAGGATCCAACATAGCAGCAATTGTAGGTTGGTACGGGACGAGGCAGTTTTGTTCTGTTTAGGGGTTTCTGTGAGTGATAACCACTTGGTGACACCTAACAATAGCAATAACGTGTGTGTGTGTGTGTGTGTGTGTGTGTGTTTTGCTGGTTTTGTTCTTTTTTCTTGTAGAGCAAGGTTGGCAAACTTTTGAGATGGAAGAGCCAATCCTGCCCCTCACAACAGTTTAAGAAAATAATTTGAGAGCCATGTATATCTATATCTATATCATCTATATCTATATCTACATCTACATCTATCTATATCTACATCTACATCTATTTACAAACCAATGAAAGCACCATTATCTGATACTATCCTTTGCAATGTTCCCATGTTACTTCAGAGGCATATGTATGTCCCGAAAGAGCTGCATCAGGCACATGAGCCACAGTCTGTCCACCCCTGGTCTAGAGAAGCTGCCTTAGACAAAAGGAAAATCATTTTATCACTTGAAAGTGTGTGTGTCTGGGGGCCAAATGTAAAGAGAAAAAAATATATCAAAGCACTCATTGTCCTAGTAGTCAGCGCTGGCCCTTGTTCATGTTGTGGTCGCTCGTTGGCTTTGAGTCAGTTCTGAACCACAGAGACTGCACAACAGAACGAAATGCCACCCGGTCCCTCTCCAGCCTCACAATGGTTCCCATGCTTGAGGCTATTGTTGGAGCCACTGTTGCTTTTTCCGAAGTAGACCAGCAGCCTTTTCCCAGAGATGACTTCCAGTAGACTCTAACGTCTCGGTCAGCACTGAGCACGTTCACCGATTGCACACTCAGGGATTCGGTCCAAGCTGCTCCATGCTGTTGTGGTTAGTTCGGTGTCGTGGTGCCGGTTCCAGCGCACGGTGACTCTGTACAGCAGAACGAGGCACTACCTGGTGCCTCACCATCCTCCCACTGCTCTTAGGTTTGAGTCCACCCATTGTGTTGAGGGCCTTCCTCTTACTCGCTGCCTCTGTGTTGTACCAAGCATGGTGTGCTTCTCCATGGACTGGTCTCCCCTAACAACATGTCCAAAGTGTGTGAGATGAAGTCTTGCCATCCTGGCCTCTCAAGGAGCATTCTGGCTCTAGTTCTTCTAAGACAGATTTTTTGTGTTTTGATAGTCCACAGCACTCTCAATATTCTTCACCAACACTACAATGTAAATGTATAGATTCTTCTTTGCTCCTCTTATTCACTGTCCCTCTTTTACACGAATATGAGGTGATTGAAACTATCATGGGTTAGGCTAGGTGCACCTTCGTCCTCAAAGTAACATCCTCACTCTTCAGCACTCTACAGAGGTCTCTGCAGCAGATTGACCCAATGCAATGCGTTGTGGGATCTCTTGAGTGCTGCTTCCGTGAGCATTGATGTGGGTCCAGCAAGATGAAACCCTTGACAACTTCAGCCTTTTCTCCATTGTTCACGAAGTTGCCTATTGGTCCAGTTGTGACGGCCTTTGTTTTGTCTCCATCGAGTTGTCGCCCATACCAGAGGCTGCAATCCTTGATCTTCCTCAACAAGAGCTCCAAGTCCTCCCCACGTTCAGCAAACAAGGTTGTCTCATGTGCATATGTCGGGGCTTTAATAAGCCTTCCTCCCATCCTGCCTGACACAGCACGTTCCTTCCTAGAAGCTTGCCTCTGATTCAGCATGCAGATCAAACACCAAGTATGGCAAGAGAGCCCCTCAAGATAGCTCGCTAAGTCTGAACATTGATCAAATCCCCAGGGGAGCGTGGAGCCCAGAGCATGTTAGTGCCCACAAGGCCTTAGGAGGGGGCCATTCAGGGGCTGCCCTGGGTGGCATGGCCACGCCAGCTCAGGGAAGGGCAGCCCCTTTGAGCTCATTCTCGGGGTCTTGAGAAGGCCTTTGTGCAAAGGCTGACATTTCCTGCGCAAATGCGACATTCCTTGGCCCGAGCACAGAGTGGGATGTGTTTGCACGCATGAAGTCTTGGCTGGCTCATGTTTGCCGTTGGATGGCACACGTGCACCAGCCGTCTTGAGCGCCCCAGCTTCGGGAAACAGCCACAGAATCCAGGGCACATCCACGGGGGCCAGCTGAGTGGTCTTGGAGGCAGGACACCGAGCTCCACCCTTCCTGGAAAGAGACAGGCAGCCTTCGCTTGAGTTTGGAGGGAGAGTTTGGAGTGAGCTAGGAAAGACTATAAGCACCACCTTCATGAGCCCCCTTCTTAGCAGCGCGGCTTGATGTGTCTGTGTGCCAGTCTCTGCCCATCTGCAGGCGCCCTCTTCCCATCACAGTCCTTGGGTGCACGCCCTGGTATGGCTCACTTTGACGTAGTGCTGCTGCAGGGTCTGCGCATGTACAGCCACGTTCCTCTCAATGGTGCTCTTCGCACGAAATGGCACTTACAGTCTCCGGGTGAAGAGGGTCGTGTTCTTCTGATGTGGGGCAGTTTTCAGAGGAGGCCGAGTTGATCAGACAAGATCATTTGGATGCACACGTTTCACGAACGTGTGAAAGAATAAAATTTCTCCATCAGCCCACCCTCACTGGATATTAGACTGTTGTTATTTAATTTATGGGTTTAATAAGGGTTTGTCATTCTTCCGTGGCAAGAGCACATGTTATATGATTTTGCACACTGCACCCCTCTCACACGAATAGCCTGCTTGTGTTATATGTGCATGTGTTGTTTCTGGGGGGGGGCACATTAGGTGTGGAAAACATTGTTTCTGTGGGTCTCCATCTTTAAGGACGCTTGTTGGTACAGTGGGCTAGGGATTGGACCACTGACTGCAAAGACAGTGGTTCAAACCCGTGAGCTGCTCCGTGGGAGAAAGATGAGGCTGTCTGTTCCTATAAAACTCCAGTCTCAGAGACCCCACTGGAATGGTTCTACTCTGTCCCTGAAGGTCTCTGAGTCACAGGTGACTTGAGGGTAGTGAGTGTGTGGTGTATGTCTCTATCTCTATCTAGTTCCCCATGAGATGGAGACCTTGTTTAACTGTTTCACCTCACAGGGTGGATTCCTCTGCGAGCTTTGCCTCTGTAGCTCTCAGGCACACACACACACACACACACACACACACACACACACACACACACACACACACACACCCTCTGTTAGATCACATGTGCTGCGATGTCTCTCCTCATCTATTTTCTTTATTTCCTTCCATTTCCTTGAAGGAACACAAACTTAATCTTGTTAACTTCAATATTTTGAATCCCCCCCCCCCAATGTCTCTTCTCGCATAGAATCCCAACTCAGAAAGTCCCTATATGACAGGGAAGAACTGCCCCGGTGGGTTTCCAAACATGGAGCTCTCTACGGGAATAGAAAGCCTCATCTTTCGTCCTCAGAGCAGTTGGTGGTTTCAAACTGCTGACTTTATGGGGAGCAGTCAAGGGGTAACCACTAAATCCACTCAAACCAGAGTCCCCCTGCCTCCAGGTGGTAGAGGAGGAGTATGACCAGTATCCACACTATACAGATGAAGAGACTGGGCATCAGCGAGGCTAGGGCCACACAGTGAGTACGTGGCAGAGCCTGGTCCCAGAGCCGGGAGTCCTGAGGCCGGGTCTACTCCATTTCTATCAGAGCAGGAACTGCAGCTGGCAAGGGCACTGCCAAGGGCAGGTGCTTTTCAGGGATCCTCGTGGTCCTATCCCCCCAGCAGGGGGTCCTGGAGAGAAGCTGGCTTGGAACCCAGGCTTGTCTGAGCCGGAAGCCCTTGCTTGGGCATATTGGGTCCAGCACCCTGGGTTGGCCCTGCAGGACCATGGAATGTGAGCCAGGGTGCCAGCATGCAGCTTGCCAGTGCCCGGCGAGGACACAACAGGGCGTCTTTGTCCCCACTCGACTGACCACCAGATTGTTCTTCTCACCCACGGTCAGCAGCCCTCGGCCAGCTGAATCGGGAAGACTGACAAGTTTTATGATTTTATATTTTTCCAAATTTGCGGACTTTCCGAGGAGGGGGCGGCTCTCCAATGTGTAGGCTCTTTCTGCCTCATCCAGGCATGCTGGGACTTGTTACTGAGAGAGGGGTAACGGTCTATTACAATGGCTTACATTGATGGAGAGCTTCCTTTGGGGCAGAAGCTGGGCTGAGCATGATCTAATGTGAATTTCCGGCAGCTCTAGGCTGTATGGATTTATCCACGTGAGCTGGAATTGCGTCCACAGGAACCGGTTGTCGTTCTGTCTTTCTTTGCGAGTGAACCAGAGGGTAGTGCTTTACCCAGGCCCACGCAGCTAGGAATGGAGGGAGCTGGATTCAAGCCCACGTATAACTCTTCAGCCCACACCCTTATTTTTCCACCAGGCTGCAGTTTTATTTTTCTTTGGTTTTGTTGTTGTTGTTGTGGAGTATATCACAGACAGGGAAAAGCTGTGGACACAGCTGTCCAGTCGAACTCACCTGAAAACTCAGTGTCCCAGAAGGCCCCTGTGTATGTGGTCCTATGTCTTTGCCCTCCGCCTTCCCATAGCCTTTGGGATGTCTTAGTTTGGCCTTTTATGATCGTAGTGTCATGCAGCATTTGTCATTGGGAGACTGACCGGCTCTGCTGAGCATCATTGTGTCTTCCAAAGCCATGCACCTCACCAAGAGTCGGGTGGTTTCATTCTTCTTTGCAGGTGGGTGATATTCCAGAGTGTGTGTGTGTGTGTGTGTGTGCGTGTGTGTGTGTGTCCGAGTGTATGTATCCACTCCTCTGCAGAGACCTGCTCCACGGGATCGCCAGGACCATAAATCTTTATGGGGATCGAGTTTCTGGTGGGTTTGAACTACCAACCTCGTGATTATCAGCCTAATACTCAACCCACTGCACCACCAGGGCTCCTTGTGAAGGAAGCTCAAAAAACCCTCAAAAACAAATTCACTGCCCCCGAGTGGATGCCGAGTCAGAGTGCCCTACAGGACAAGGTAGAACTGTCCCCATGAGTTTTGAAGACTGGGACTCTTTATGGGAGTACAAAGTCCCATCTTGCTCCCGAGGTTGGCGGTTTCAAACTGCTGACCTTGCAGACTGCAGCCCAGTGCAGAGTCACGGCTCCTTTGTGGAGGAAGCTCCGACAACTCAGAGTCATCGAGTCAATTCTGATGCATGGCGACCCGGTGGGACAGGGCAAAACTGCCCCAATAGATTTCTGAGACGGCAACATTTTATGGGAGCAGAAAGCCTCATCTTTCCTCCTCTGAGTGACTGATAGTTTCAAACTGCTAACCTCCTGGCATAAGTCCACGAGGCTCCTGTGGAGAAGGATAGCAACAAGCAAAGAAACAAATGGAGAGGAAAGTGTGGGAGTGCTGTAGAGGAATGGGGTGGTGTGACCTGAGGAAGTGACCTTTGAGGGGGGCAGAGGTCGGGGCAGGCACGGGCTAGGCCTGGTGAAGAACTCAGGCAGGCCAGAGTACGCTCAGGGACTGAGGACCGTTGGGCAGGTTGTGAACTGGCCTAGAGAGGGTGAACCAGCCAATAAACCCAGCCCACTGCCATTGAGTCAATAGTGATGCATAGCCCCCCTATATAAAATTTCAGAATGTCAGTCTTTATGGGGACAGACAGACACATATCCTCTTGAAAAGCAGCGGATGGCTTTGAACCAACCTTGTGGCTAGCAGCCCAGCGCCTCACTCACGATGCCACGAGGGGAGATGACGAAGGAAGTTGGTTTTCTGTCTAAGAGGACACCTTTCTGTTCTGAGCCTGTGGGCCGCTGAGAGCCCGTGCAAGCACTCCTGGCTGGCCGGTCATCTGGGCTGGCCTCTGAGCTCCGTCTCACTTCCTACTGTCTTCTTTGAGCTGTGGCTTCCGGAATGGCCTGGCTTGTTAGTGTCTGGGAGCTGCGAGGGGTCAGGGGTGAAGGAGCTCCGATCACGCGGCCGAGACATTCCTCTGCTGTGTGTGGAAAATATTTGGATAACCTTCCATTACCTGGGCAGGCGTTTGTAAAGTTTACACTGCAGGCCCGAGCGATTGTGAAGTGGTGAGAAAGAATTTTCTCTGGCCCAGGGCTTCTCCTCCCCTGGCCCCAGGAAGAGCAGTATGGCTGCCCACGCCGTGTGTGGGAAGTATGTTTGGCACTGGGAATGGGGAGGCTGAAACGAGACCAGCTGGGCTGGAGATCCGAACAGGAAAGGGTGTATCAACGGACCGCTGGGATTTGGCTCTGCTATCCAGGTCTTAGCTGCGCTGAAGGTCAGAGGGCAAGGAAATGCCCGGAGCCTGGGCGGCCCTGACTGGTCAGATGGTGTCCTCTCTTGGGGCTGGATATTGGCCTGCTCTATACAAGTCATATCCATGGCATTTAGGTAACAGACAACATTCTGGTGACACAAGCGTCCAAGCAGCTTTTCCTGCAAATTTCCTGAGTAAAAGCCCAGATTTGGACTAGAACCAGTGTTTCTCAAGCTTAAAAAACATTTTTTCCATAAATATGAAAAAAAACCCCAAAACAACAGCCGCTCACCCCCGTATCTTCTGTGTATCAGCACCAGCCAAGAAAAGAAGTATTGCCTCTCTCTATTCTGCAATTTGTCATCCACACAGAATCGATATTTCCCCATCTGGCCATGTCAATTCTAGTAGGAATGGTCAGAAGTCATATTTTGCGTGTAACCTGAGTGCTTTTTATATATCTTCTCATGTGATTGTCCTCTATATAATAACAGGTCCCCTCTGACAGATAGGGGAACGGGCACCTGGAACCATGTCCACAGGTCACCAGAGGGAGATTCTGGGAGTCCCTGAGGCTGGACTTGACCCCGGCCCCGGGTTTACTCCCTGTATCTAGCCCTGCTGTACCCCAGGCTCACTGCATTTAAGGGCTGATCCATCAGCAAGTGTGTCCCCATTTCATCCTCCTGGTGGCAGAGGGCTGGAGGGCTCAGCGGGACCCTCCTCATTGTGTCCAGCTCTTTGTACGGGTGATGGCTAGAGCAGGCGACGAGTGTCCTGGCTGCTTGGCCATGTGAGCTGGGCCTGCCTCTGAGCTGGTGCTTCTACACCCATATATTGGGTTGGGGTGTCTTTGCTTGGGAGCTGAAGAACTGAGAGGCAGTCTGTGAGCAGGGGAGGCTCTGGCGGGCCAAGGGGCTCTCAGAGAGGATGGAGAGGGCAAGGGTCTGAGGCTGAAGGACAGTTGCTCTTGGGCATATCTGGTCTGCCCTGGGCAACTTGAAGATGGAAAGAATAGTTCTTATCTCAGCTTAGCTGCTTCTTAGCTAGGTGATCTTGACTGACCTTTCTGGACCTTAAATCTTGTCACCTGCACTCACCACCATTGAACAGATGCTGACTCATTGTGTGACCCCTAAATACAGAGTAGAGGGACCCCTGTGATTTTTCCAAGACCATAGCTGTTTACAAGAGTAGAAAGCCCCGTCTGTCTCTCAAGGAGCAGCTGGTGGTTTTGAACTGCTGACCTAGCAGATCACAGGCCAATATGTAAGCACTAGGACACCAGGTCTCCTTTGTCACCTGTACCATGAGTTAATTATAGTACTGCTCTCAGAGGTGTTGTTATAAGGGTTCTTATAGGAGTGCTTTGCTGGGGAGGGCATGGGGTGGGGTGGGGTGGGGCAGGCACCATAGGACCAAGGAGGGGCCTTATGTCACCTGGGGGCAGGTGGCATCCTGGAGGAAGTGACATTTAATCTGAGACCTGGAGGAGGGCAGGTTTAAAGGGAGCTTCGGTGCCTGGTGGAGGCACTAGCCCTTTGGAAAGTTGGGCAGGTCCCTGTGGCCAGAATGACCAGTCTGGAGGGTTGGGACTTGGCTCTGGGGTGAACCTCCTTGGGGGACTTGCGTGTCCAGGTGAGAGCGGTGTGTTGTACTGATGAGGTAGGGACATTTTCGCCACTTCTTATCACAGACCACAGGCTGGGCAAGCCCTGTCCGCCCAGAAGGTGAAGCGAAGGGCTGCTTGGATCTGTCCCATCAGTCTGGACATATCCCGGACTCAGAAAGTCCTGTCAGCTCCCTAATGTCCGTGTGTGTGTGTGTGTGTGGGGGGGTCTGTCCTGCCAAATGAGCAGGCTGTGTTCCTGTCTCTCTGATTTTGTTGGTCTGCTGTCAAGCACCTGCCTCATGCTAAACATTATTTTGGGCACTAGAGCACAGAGGCGGAGTCCATGTCCCTCCTTCCTAGTGAGCGGGCGGGCAGCTGTTTAGATGGGGTGGTCTGCGGGTGGTGGTGTCACTTTTCTGTAGGACCTGAGACCTGCCATGCGACTCTCTCAGAGGACGGTGCCTCGGGCAGGGTGACCAACAAGAACAAGGACAATGAGGCAGGAGCCCACGTGGCATGTATCTGGCCTGTGTGAGTGTCAACCCCTCACATGAGAGCACTGAGGTCACTCTGGCATCAGGAGCCCAGTTCTGTAGGCTCTGGGAGCCGACAAGTTACTCTGGCTGCCTTTGGGGAGGAGACCTTAGAGTCAGGGAGGGTGGGGGAGGGCATGGGGAGATGGGAATCTCAGCTCTCCTGTGATTGTGCATGGAGTCTCTGCAGTTGGCGACTGGCATTGTAGCAGCTAACCATGACCACAGGAATGGGGAGACCCAAGCAGGAGAGCCCCAGGATGACTGGACATCAAGGGCAGTCCTCAGGGACTGATGGGCAGAGGGAACCACAGGGCTGAGTGGTCATTGCCTTTACACTCCATGAAAAGCAAAGCTGAACGCTCTGCCCCCGGCGCTCAGCCTGGCCTACACACCACCTCCCATCTCCTCACCGTCCTGTGGCCCAGGTCCACAGGAGGGACAGGAGGCGCTGCAGGTTTTCCCACTGCAGGGGCAGATGGGCAGGGCTGTATCTCTCCTGCTGATTCTGTTAGGCAGACTGCCAAGTTTGATGTCTGGTCACCCTGGGGGTTGTGTCCCTGATGGGGAGGGGCAGGCAAGGCTTCCTGGAGTCAGGGTCCATGCTGAGGATGGGATATGGAGGTGTGTTTGAGATCCCCGAATCCCAGGAGTGGGCAGAGGGCCTGGAAGATGTGTGTGAGTAGGGCGAGGGGAGCTGGAGAGGTGGGCAGGAATAGGCCCAGTAATAGAGGAAACCAGGTTTGGGGGAACCAGACAGGAGGCTGGAAGACCAGTGAGGAGGCTGCCAGCGACTCAGGCCATGAGTGATGGTGGTCGTCCGCTAGTCCAGACACCAGAGAGATGTTGGAGGCAGAATGCATAACTTGGGTGGACACAGAGGGTGACAGTGGGCCCTGGCGTGTGGCTCAGTGACTGGTGGGTGATGTTGCCTTCTGGAGGGTCGGCACCTGGGAGAGAGGGGATAAAGGATAAGCTGGGCTGTGGTTGAGTGTGGGAGGCCTGGAAGGCGCCCTGGGGAGACTTCCTGACGGCCTGGAATTCTAGGGCGTGTGGGTCAGCAGTCCAGCTGGGAGGCATTGGAGCATGCTCAGGGAGAACTGAAAACAAAGATTGGTGTGGTGGTAGGAGGGCAGGGTGAGTGCCTGGGGAGGAGGGCTTCCCACCTTGGATGGGGTCAGGACGGATGCTCAGATGTGGGTATGTAGAAGTGGACACAAAGGGTGTGCCAAACCAGAAGGGCAGAAGCAGCTGTGACCTGGCTGGGGAAGGTGGAGGGGGAGGCTGCAGGGAGAGACGGTTAAGGCTCACTGCTGTCAGAGGTCTGGGCTAGAGTCTGGACCCCTGCTCATTGATTCAGGAGGCCAATATGGTTTTGAGTACATGATCAAGGGGAGCCACATTCAATAGAAAGCTGTTTCTGGTACCACTGCCCAGTGTGTTTCCTAGTGAGGCCCAGGGACAGTGTGCCCAGCACTGCCCCTGACTTCTGGTGTCCCCACTTTGCCCCACTCAGGTGGCCTCAGACCAACCAGCTTCCTTCCCTCACAAGGGCTACATGAGCAGAGCTGTGGAGGGCGGGAAGGGTCCATGAGGGGCCAGGCACCAGTCCGTCTCCTGTCCACTCTGAGCCCTCTCGACAGGTTGTCGCTCAAGATAATGTCCCTAGCCCTTTCTTTCCACCTGCATTTGGGACCACAGGCTCCTGGCCCTAGGTCTCTCAAGGGGAACCCACCTCTCAGGTGTTCCTCCTTCTCAGATGGTGGGGTGTGAGATAGGGAGATGGTGCCCCGTGGGGACACACTGTACCCCACCCTCGTGTGCCCGTGCCATCCCTCCACTGCCCACAGCTATGAGCAGTGGTCATGTCTACTGTCCAAAAGATGCCTGTGACTTAATAATGGCGGATGCTTTTCAGACTGCTTGCCAGGGGCCAGACCTGAGCTAAGCACGCGACATGTGCCACCTCATACAGGTCCCCTTAATCTTAGGGCGTGGGTCCTCAGGCTACATGTATTTCACAGAGGTGGACAGATGCTCAGAGCGGTGCAGTAACCTGGCGGCCTCTCAGGGGTATAGTGGAGTCAGGGCTTTTTAACCAGCCAGATGAGGACAAGGATTCACAATCACCTCCTTCTGAGCAGGTGTCCTCTGCTCACCCTGTCCCCTGCAGCTGTCCCATGAAATCTCCCCTGGAGACCAGAGCCTCTGGGAGATGAAGGGTAGCTGACAGTGACCTCCTGGTTGGGGAGCTCAGCCGAGCTGAGCTCTGCTTGCTTCGTGTGACAACAGGATCGTTTCTGAAACCTTCTAAGCCTCAGTTACCTTATCTGGAAAGTAGGGGACCACCAGCCCCCAGTAGTGTCGGGGAAACGATGCCAGGCAAGCCTGAAGCATCGCATCAGAGCCTCGGGGAAGGAGAGAGTGGGTCAGGGTCATCAGAGTCTTAACAGCGCCCCCATTGCCAAGATGAGGTGTGTGCGTGTGGAGGGGGGGTGGAGGGCACAGAGGCGCCAGGACTCCTGCCCAGGCTGGAACAGGTGCCCTCGGAGCCGCAGGTCCGGGCGGATCAAGTCCCCCCGCCCCGAAGGCTGCATTATTCAAGTGGTTATTCTCAGACTCTGAGCCGGGCGGGAGCCAACCAGGGAAGGCGCGACGCAGCCTCCGCGACGAGCGCCTCCCCGGACGGGGAGTTGTCATGGAGTCCCACCGGCGGCCTGGGGGCGGACGCCCGCGGCGGTGCTCCGCCTCGTCCCCGTGCAGCCCTCCGCGATCTGGGCCGGCGGCCTGGCTGTCGCTGGCCGCGCCGGGCTGCTCCGCGCTCGTCCTTTCCTCTGGGACCCGCAGCGGGCAGAGGGAGTCACCCAGAGGCGGCCTCGGGAGGCGGGGTGCGCGCGCGGGGTCCCCGGGCCGGGGGCAGGGCTGGCCCGCGGCGGGGCGGGGCGCGGGGCGGGCCCGGGAGGAGCCCGGGCGGAGCCCGGCGGAGCAGCTGCTGCAGCGCGGCGGCGTCAGAGCAGTGCTCCCGCCGCCCCGCCGCCCAGAGCCGGCCCGAGCGCCGCCGAGGACGCGGACAGCGACCCGCACGGGCACGGGCACGGGCGCTGCGCCGGGGCTCCTCTCGCCGGCTGGGACTCGCGACCATGGCGGACAAGGAGGCGGGCGGCAGCGACGCGGGGCCGCGAGGTGAGCTCTGGGCGGGGGTCCTGCGGCGGCGGCACCGGGAGAAGGAGAGGGACTGGCGCGCGCGGCCCCCGCTGCCCGCACCCTCGCCGCCGCGGGAAGGGGAGCCCGCCGCCCGCTGCCCTAGCGGGCGGGACACCCCTGGGGACCGGCTGGTCACGTGCTGCGCCCCGGCCGGGTGGCGGACGCTGCGGCGGGGACCGCAGCCCCCCACCCGGGCACCCTGACTGCCCAGGGCCGTGCTCCGCGCACCGAGTCGCGGCGCCCGCTCTGGCCGCGAGGTAGCCCCCACATCCCCGCGGTTCTTTCCCGTGACTCATCCTGGCGGGATGGGAGCCCGGGAGAGCGGAGAATTGGACCTGTACCCTCGCCCCACCCCGGCCGGGAGGCACGCACCGCGGGCGGAGGCTGCTGCGCCCGGCAGTTCACTAGGTCACGGTTCCCTCCCGCCTGACCCCAAGGATGCTTTGGGCTGGGGAGGGGCGAAGCGGCGGCGATGGACAGCCCCTTCGCTGCCCGGAGGACGATTCTGACCGTTTGCAGATGCATCCAGGCCGCGTTATTTGGGGAACGTCCTGGAGCTCAACCGGCGGCGCGGGGGAGGGGAGAGGAGGGGACCGGAGAGGCTGGGAGGGAGCACAGAGGAAGAGCGCATCTGGGCGGCTGGGCTGTAAATCAAAGATTCGCCTGCCGAAGGGACGGGCTGGTGGGGACATTCCGGCCTTCCTGAGGATCCCAAGAGGGGAAAGTTGGGCGCACCGAGGGGCCGCACACCTTTCTGACCTGCGGGCTCTCTGCAGGAACTGCCGTGGGAGGGGAGCGCGGCCCGCGGCTTTCCCCGGAGCGACAGGATCCTGCGGCTTTCCCAGGAGCGACAGGATCCTGGCTTAGCGTGCCTAAAATGAAAATGCTTGGGACGTGTGGAACATCCAACCGGGCCAGGAGCTCTTAGCTCTGCGGGGAAACTGAGGCCCGAGCTGTCGTCGCGTTGCGCTCAAGGACCCGTGGTCCGCGGCAGAGTCCCCCGCCTTCCCTGCTGCACTAGGAGCCGCACCTGCCCCCTCCCCAGCCCATTGTTACTGCGGATCTGGGAGGGGCCTCCGGGCCGGGCACTGCAGTGTTGGGGGTGTAAGGCGGGAGGAGTGGGGATCCTGCCAGGGCTCACTCCAGGGAGGGGCGGTGGCGAGCCCAGCCCCAGCCCAGGGGAACCCACCGCTCTTGTGCCTCCTACCCTGGCTTTCTCTACTGTGGGCCAGGGGCGCCTGCCTTTGTCTGAGGTGCACTCTGCAGCTGGCTGGATTAGGTTCCCTGGCTTTCCCCTTAAGTTGAAAAAGCTTTAGGGTGCTGAGGAGGGGCTTCTGAGTGGGTAAAGCCTGACAGTGAGGCAACCCAGTTCTGGCCTCTCCTGCTGGGATCAATCCTGGGCGGCCTGATCAAATGGAAGGTGGCTTTCTGATCTGGCAGACTATAGGAGTGAGCCTGTATGGGACGCCCCACCCCACCCCCACATACCACCTCCCCCCACCTCTACCTACCCCTTTACTCCCTTGAAAGATGAAACTCAATCCCTTCTCCACCACTACCGCCAACACAAAGGCCACCTCAGCGGTGCTTGCCTGCACTCAGGGCTTGGGCAACTACCCCAAATGGGGAAACACATGTTCACATGTTGGTGTGCTGGGCCACCTGCCACTGCTTGCTTGCGTCTCTCAGTTCCAACTCTCTGCAGTCCCTGTCCCCCCAAAGCCTGCGAACATTCAGGTACTTGGCTTCAGGCCCCAGCACCCTGCCCTGGGGTCTGAGTTCTCATCCACCGTGAAGAGCAATCTGTCTTCGGCCCTGCACCCCATCTGTCTCTGCTCCCACCCCTCCATCTGTATAAAGGGGATCCTCATAGTCCCTCTGGGAGCTGAGCTGCTCATCTTATCTCCCACATCTATTTTCAAGGCCTCCTCACAGAGGGTTCTGTGTGGGCACCCAACCCACCTGCTTTCTGGTTCAGCCCCATAACCACCCTGTTGGTCACCTTTGGCTACTGCTGGGTGGGGAGCTATAATGAAGCCCAAGGAGGTTGAATGACCTCCCCAAGGTCATGCCTCAGAGAAGTGTTGGTTTGGATACCCAGCAGCTATCTTGTTCCCTGGCTCCATCCCTTGACCACCATGCCCAGTCGGTCCTGTGGGTGTGGTCAGCAATTACCATCCTATGGTACTCTCCTTAGCTGCTTTCCAGTGTCCTTAATACCTCTCCTCATTGGACTGTGGGGCCCATAGCATTTTCATGGACTGATTGTGTGTGTGTGTGTGTGTGTGTGTGTGTATAAGATTGCTAAACCTTGCTTGCGAATCCATTTTAGTCTGGAAGTTCTGCTGCAATCTGCTCAGCAGCATAGCAGCCGGCCAGTTTCCAATGACAGAGTAAGGCGGGGCTGCACTGCGCTGGCCCAGAATCTAACTTGGCTCTCCCTCCTGGAAGGCAGAGTTGTGCTCGGAACCTCCACTGCCTCCTTTCGGGCCTTAAGAATGGATGTCCTTCCGGGGATTATTATAAGGATGTTCTCCAAGCAGAAGAAGGAGGAGCTGCTGCTGGCCCCTGGCATGGAACTGTGTTGAGACTTCTGAGGGGAGAGGGAGTCCTGGGTGACAGGATGTGCCAGAACGCCTGACCACCAATCCTCTGGACAGTCCAGGATAGGTGGGCTGGGAAGTGGGTAGAGGTGCCGATGAAGTGACCAGCGGGTATATGGTGGTTAATATCCTACAGGGCTAGGCCGTGGAGGCTTGAAGGGATGCCTATCCCCTTCTTGCTTCTATGACCTGAGTTGGTGATTTGGGGCCTTAGCAGGATGAGATGACTGGGGCTCGGAGACGGGGAGGACCAGGTGGTTCAGGCTGGACCAGCACCTCTGATGCTTTCCTCTGGGTTAGGCATGGGAGCAGAAACCAAGTACCTTTCTGGCCAGTTGAAGAGAGACCATTGGGAAAGGTTTTGGCTGGGAGACGGGTACCTCTAGAGGCACTGCCCTGGGCTATGGAGTCAGGATTCTTAGCATCCTGACAACCAATCATAATTCAGTGAAAAAATTAGGAACTCTGACATTTACTGAGGACATGGCTAATGCGAGGACAATTTCACCTAACCCTGCCCACATTGGTTGCTGAATGGGCAGCCCCAGCAGGCAGCGGCAGCTTTCTCACTGTGGAGAAGGCTGGGGGCCCAAGGGTGACATAGCTGGAAAGGGGCCGAGGGAAGGGTAGGGCCTAGGCTTAGTGGGCAGCCTTGATTCGGGTGCTGTAGTCGCACTGTTCAGCTCCACCTGTCACATGGGTGTAGGAAGGAATGAGTGTGTGTGGCAGCTCCACTCCTGTGGCCGCCAGACCACCCATGGAAACCGAGGGCCTGCTGTGGCCCCTCAAAGTCACTGAGGAAGGTGGTGGCGATGCTCTGGGTAGCGCTGGTTGTGGGGCCTCCCTGCCTCTGCAGCTGCATGCTGTCCCCTGACCCTGTAGTCCCCGAATGGCCTGGTGTGAGCATCTGCCTCTTAAGTTGTGCCCCTGACATGCTCCCCCACATTCTTGCGGTGCCCAGCGCACTGCGGTCTCCTTGGTCTCTCTGCACACGCCCAGGACACTGCTACCTCTGTCTAGCCAACTCCTGCTCATCCTTCAAAACTCAACTTTACCCTGGGAAATTCCCATGGATTATTGAGTGCCTGGGAGGTGCCAGTCTTGTGAGCCTGGAGTCTCTCACAGCCTTCTGGGGTTGGCATTGTGACTAGCCCCACACAGCAAATGAAGCAGTTGAAGCCTTTGGGATATGAGCCAACTGCCCCACATTACTCAGCCAGTGAATGTTGACACTGGGCTAGGCGCAAGACCTAGAGCCTACAAGCATGCCTTCTTTCCCTTCATGCCTTGGTCTCTTTCTCTCTCTCTCTCTCTCTCTCTCTCTCTCTCTCTCTTTCTTTCTCTCTCTCTCTCTCTCTCTCTAGTGCCGCAGTGATTAAGTTCTCAGCTGCTATCTGAAAGGCTGGCAGTTCAGCCCCACCAGCTGCTCCATGTGAGAATGATGAGTCTACTCCCACAAAGGCGCAATTCTACTCTGCCCTCCAGGCTGGACATGAGCCTGGTGGCAACGGGTTAGTAAGGGCACAGAGTAGGTGCTCAGCAAACATCCTACTGTGTGGAGTGAATTGTCAGCCTACTGGTACTGGGGACAGGCGTCAGCATTGTGCCCACGCCCTGGAACCTCTTCCAGAAAGGGGGCTGCTCAGGAGTGGGCTGGAGCTGGAGGGCGGGGCTGGGCCAATCCTTGAGGAGCCGCTGCTATGATGATTCTAACCAGACTGTGAGTGACAGCTTGATCTTGTGGGGGCGAAATGCTCTTGAATTTCACAAATAGGCCTCTTTGCTGAGGGTGAAAGCCGAGTTCTGACTGCTGTGCATAATTAGCGGGCAGGGTTGGAACCAGGGACTTTTAATGAATGGGCCTAGGGGGGCTGGGGGATGCTGCCTTCCACCCCCCACCCATGACATCCCAGCCTGGGCATCACCAAGATAGACCAGGGTGAGCCAAGGAGAAGACCGCAGGGGTTCAGGCAGTGCTCAACAAGAACCCCCTACGTGGGGCCTATAAATCCTTGCTGTATCACTTCCATTGAAAAGGACCCCATCCCCACCCCAGGCCAGGAGGGAAGTGACTCTGGAGCCTGAAAACTAGTATGAACTCTGACTAGATACTCCCACCCTGATCTTGTGAAATAATTACTTGTGACCCCTTCCTCCATCTTCATAGTCCATCAGTCCACCTGCTACTTCCTTAGCCATGTCTTCTCTGACCCGCCTCCTTCCCATTGACAAGCACCGTTGTGATGACAGATAATCCTGGAGAATCTCTCTGTCTGAACAATAATTTTACCATGTGGGCAACGTCCCCTTTGCAATGTAAAGTAGCATATTTACAGGTTCTGGGGATTCGAGTAGAGGCCTCTCTGAGGGATCATTTTTTGGCCTACCCCATCCAGAAAGATCGAGATATTGTAGGAGTTTAGTTAGAGCTATGCAGTCTCCGCAGGAGCTTTTTGAGTGCTAGAAGCAAAGACATGCCTCTTGCATGTTGTACCGACGTTTAAAAGAAAAGGAGCATTCTCCTTGCACTTGCGGTGTGATGCCTTCCTGGGGTTGAGACTGTTGGCCAGCCCTTGACCTTTCCTCAGCCCTGGTAGGGTTCTTGGAGAGACGGCCACTTGGGGGCTGACTTAGCACCTTTCCAGGGACCCATGAGATCCTTGAGACGCAGCCTGAATCAAAGAGTTGACTTCCAAAGGGGAGAAGGGATTAAACTAGTGCAGGGCCAGTGAAATGCCTACCCGACATCCCAGTATGTGTGCTAGGGCTATGTAATAAATCATTCCCAAGGTTAATACTTAAAGCAGCCATTTTATTTGGCTGTGGCTCTCTGGCCAGGGCTCAGCAGGGCGGGTCTTTGGTTGGGCTTGCCTGGTGTCCACAATGTGATTGAAGGCTCAACTGGGCTGCAAAGTCCAAGCTGGCCACACTCACAGGTTCTTCTGCCCATGCTCCTAGGTCCTGCTTGGGACACTGAAGAGGGAGGTGTTTTGGGTTGTGTTATTCTGGGTTAACTAAAGAAACAAATTCATGGACCCTCATATGTGTATAAGACAGAGCTTTATATAGAAGGGTGATTATATATTGAGAAAATATCCCAGCCCACTCCAGATCAAGTCCATAAGTCTGATTTTAGCCCATATGTTAATACTAGTCCATAGATTCCTCTTTAGACTCATGCAGCCATGCGATGATGCCAAATACAGGAAGATCACAGGCCAGTGAGTAGAAAGTCTTGTGGATCCAGTGGCAGTGGAAGCATCTCAGTGCTGGCAGGGGTCTCCACGTGGCTCCTCCAGCTCCAGGGCTCTAGGGTAGTTCCATGTGCCTGCCTTGTCAGCAGGAAGATTAATCAGAGAGTGTGAGTATATCTGGCTTCTCATGAGCTATTTATCTTGTGGCATCTCCAAAAGAGGTTATCCAAGCTGAAACCTGATTGACAGGCTAGACTCCACCCCTTCACAAGTTGACAGGAGATTGTGTAACTGCTACCTGGCTTAAGTCTACCAACTCCAAGGAGGCCGTGGGCTGGTCTGTCGGTCTTTGTCGCCATGGTTTCCTCAGGCTAAAGGGTGAATTCCTCTCTTCTTCCTTCCTTCCTTCCTTCCTTCCTTCCTTCCTTCCTTCCTTCCTTCCTTCCTTCCTCCTTCCTTCCCTTTCCTCATTGTCCCTGGGAGGCCATCTCTGTCCATTGGAATAGAAAAGTATTTACAGCATAAAGGTCACAAGTCATGCCCCCAAGACAGAGACAAAAGTTGTTCTTAGGAAACAGAGCTCACTGGCCTTTTCAGCCCAGTGGATCCTGGTTGTCAAACATCTGGGCTGGGCCTACCCTCTCACTTTACAGATGAGCAAACTGAGGTCGGGGGGCAGAGATTTCCCCCAAAGCCACGGCAAAGCCAGGATGAGACCCCGTCTGCTGAGTTCCACTGCATGCGTTCCCTTGGAGCCCAGGGGGCCGCAGCAGCCTGCTCAAGCTCTGTGCAGTGAAGGCACAGGCATGGAAGCCTCCCTATGGGTATTCAAGTTTTTCTTTTCTTCTCTCAAGTGTGTTTGAAGAAACAGTGCTTAACTCAGAAGAATGAGGTGCCAGATCCCATCGCGGTGAGTGGGAAGACTGCTCAGTGGTGGGGACTCCAGGTAGTGCCCTGGCTCATCTACTTTCCTGAGCATTCCATGTGTTGCCGTTGGTGGTGGTGGGTCTCCTCTGCCCTGGCACAGTGCTGAAAGGCAGCAGCTGATCCTACCCCCTTGAATTGAAGGGTCCCACTCAAGCCCACGTGACCTGGAGCCCCCAGGAAGTTAGGGCTAGTGAGACATTTGGGCCACAGGGAGGATGTTGGGCCCGGCTCACTATGTGGCCATCTGTGCCGGGGTCCTTTGGCTCCTATGAGGCCTTTATGGTGAGTCCCAGTGTGGGTGCGTTGAGGATCTGGGAAGGCTCCTCACATCTGCCCCGGTCCAGAGCACTTGGAGCCTCACCACTAAGGCTCGGTTTGGTACCTCTTTGCTTCAGGTGACACATCACTTCTTCAGCTGCCCTCTTTTAAAATGCAGCAGTCCCTGCTCTCAGGGAACAGCCCATCGCTGTTGGTGGTTGTATGCTGCGGCGATGGATGATTCCAGTTCACAGTGAAGCTACAGGAATGAGTCAAACTGTCTCACGGGCTCGCCAAGGCTTTAAGCTTTCCTGGAACAGACTGTCAGAGTGACTAGTGGGTTCAAACCACTGACCTTTCTGTTAGCACCACCAGAGCTTGGTAGCCTGAGGTCCCACCCAGCAAATTAGCTCACTGCCCTTGAGTGCATGTCGACTCGTAGTGACTCTACCCAGCAGGGTAAAGTAGAATTGCCTCTGTGGGTTTCCCAGGCTGAGAATCTTTATGGTTCCTGTAGTCTTAGATAAGCGAGAGCCAATGGACTTGACTCTCATGTGACTTCTTGCACTGCTTGGGAGGCAGCTAAGGGGAGTGCTGTGCTGAGGATGATGCTGAGACCCTGCCTCCCTCGGTTTTTGGATCCCTGGTGATGTAGTGCTTATGTGTTGGATTGGTGTCTGCGAGGTGACCTGTTCGAACCCCTCAGCTACTTCTTGGGAAAAGATGAGGCTTTCTACTTCTGTAGAGTTATAGTCTTGGGCTCCCACAAGGGCATTTTTTTACCCTGTCCTAGAGGCTCACTATGAGTTGGCATCGACTGGATGGCAGTGTGTACGTTTGTGGTCGTTCTGCGAGTGAGGAATTGGGCAGCTAGCTTCAAGGTTGACGGTTCAAATCCACCTGCTCTTCGAGGGAAAGATGAGGCTGCCTGTTCCCATAGAGATCCATAGTCTCAGAAACTCCATATAGAGCTGCTGTGCGTCAGAAGGAAGCCTGGTGGTGGAGTGGGCTACACACTGGGCTGCTAACCACAAGGCCAGCGGTTCGAATCTACCAGTTGTTCTGCAGGAGGAAGATGAGGCTGTCTACTCCCATGAGGATGTGCAGTCTCAAGAATCCACAGGGCTGTTCTCCCTTGTCCTATAGGGTTGCTGTGAGGTTAAAAAAAAAAAAGTTAGAGTTGGCTCAGTGGCAGTGGCAGTGGGTGGGGATTCTTAAAAGCCAGTCTTTCCACTATACCACCCTCTGCCCGATGCAAAGATGGTGGTAAGTTGGTTCTCTTGAATCTAAATGGACTCAGTCAAAAGGATTTCTGATGGATCCCTTGTGGCAGATGTTACGTTGCGGCTATTCTGCACGCTGCTGGGGCGTTAGCCCCATGCCCAAATGGGTCAAAATGCTGCCCCGTCCTGACCATTCCAGGATCTGTCGAAAGCCAGGCCCTTGTGAACCATGGTTTTTGTCCACTGAATTTTGGAAGTAGAACACCAGGCGCTTCTTTTTAGGGTTTCTTAGTCTTTATGCAGGGGAAAGATGAGGCTGTCTACTCCCATAAAGAGCTGTAGTCTCAGAAAGTCCACGGGCTGGTCTACGTTGTCCTATAGGGTCGCTATGAGTCAGCATCGCCTCCATGGCAATGGGGTTGAGTGTTCGTCTTACAGGAACCCAATCGAACCAAACTGGTTGCCATCGAACAGATTCCAATTCCTGGTGCCACTGGGTTGCCGAGTAGAACGTACTCCTTTGGGTTCTCAAGGCTGCAGGCTTTCAGAGGCATCTCTGGATTGGTTTGAACCACCAACTCTGTTAGTATTTGAGCATGTAGTCATTTAATGCTGTCTCTGGGTATCTGCCCCCTTGTCTTGACCATGTGACATGTTTGGGCCAATAGGACATCAGCTAACATCATGCAGCTAGAGGTCTGTGCCTTAGGATCTGCCTCGCACTACATGGCTGTGTAGGAGACGCAGGCTGCCCTGCTGGAGAGGCCAGATAGAGAGGAGCTGAGACTCCCCAACCGGCAGCCCTGGGAAAGCACCGGAAATGAGCAAAGGCTCTCTTGGACTGTTTAGCCTAGATGAAACAGGCGCCAGATGACTTTAGCTGCATGAGTGACCCCAGAGGAGAAAATGTTAGAATTCTAGAAACTGGTGTAGAATCAATAGCTGTGATTTTTTTAAGCTATTACATTTTTAGTTTTTAAAAGCAGTAGATAGCAATTGATAACAATCCTGTTTTAATTAATCAAATATAAAGTAGATTAAAAGTTTTAATGTCTCTTCCTGGCAAACGAAAGCTTGGTAACACTGTGTCAGGACCACAATTGGCGGGGGGTGGGGGGATGTTACTGCTTTTTAAGTTGAGGGAGCTTGGAATAATCTTTGAGTTAGAGGAGATTTCAGGAAAATGGTCAGCCCAGTCTACAGGCATTGAGAATGGCTGGAGGTGGAGCTGGAGGAGGGGCTGAAGGTGGGGCTGGAGGCGGGGCCTCTTCATTTACAGACCCGGAAGCTGAGCCCTAGAGAGTCAGTGACAAGAGCCCAGCAGGGTCATGCTGATTCCTTCTCAGCATGCTCAGACTCTGTCTGTCTGGGGTAGGATACGGGGTCTGGGGAGCTGAGGACAGGATCCAGCTTGGGCCTGGTGATCTGAAGGTGCACCCCTGGAGAGGACTGTAGGAGGGGGGAATGTCTGCACAGGGCTCCAAGCTTGTAGAGGACATTCAGAGAACAGGCAGCAGTGCCAATGACCTAACACAGCAGGAACCTGTGGGTTTTCCTGTTTTAGGAGAGGCTTATGGGAATGCGTGTGTGCGCACATGTGCGCACGTCTGTATGCACAGGGGACAGAGAGCAAGTAAGCAACAGAAAGGAGGATGGAGGAGAGAGACAGAGAGAGATAGAGGAAGGAGAGAGATGAGGAAAGAGAGAGAGAGATAGAGGAAGGATTGAGTGAGAGAGATAGAGGAAGGAAAGAGACAGAGAAAAAGGAAGGAGGGAGACAGAGATAGAGGAGAGATAAAGGAAGGAGAGACAGAGAGATAGAGGAAGGAGAGAGACAGAAAGAAAGGAGGGAGACAGAGAGATAGAGGAAGGGGAGAGGCAGAGAGGGATAGAGGAGAGACAGAGAGAGAGGAGAGAGACAGAAAGAAAGAGAGACAGAGCTAGAGGAAGGGGAGAGACTGAGAGAGATAGAGGAAGGAGAGAGACAGAAAGAAAGGAGGGAGACAGAGAGATAGAGAAGGGGGGAGACAGAGAGAGGAAGGAGAGAGACAGAGGGAGATAGGAGAGAGACAGAGAGATAGAGGAAGGGGAGAGGCAGAGAGGAATAGAGGAGAGACAGAGAGAGAGGAGAGAGACAGAAAGAAAGACAGAGAGATAGAGGAAGGGGAGAGACTGAGAGAGATAGAAGAAGGGGAGAGACAGATAGAGGAAGGGGAGAGACAGAGAGAGGAAAGGGAGAGACAGAGATAGAGGAAGGGAAGAGACAGAGAGAGAGAGGAAAGGGAGAGACAGAGATAGAGGAAGGGGAGACAGGGAGAGAAGAAGAGAGATGAAGGAGAGATTGAGAGAAAGGAAGAAGAGAGACAGAGAGGGATAGAGGAAGGAGAGAGACAGAGGGAGATAGGAAGGCAAGAAACAGAGAAATAGATGAAGGGGAAACAGAGAGATAGAGGAAGGGGAGACTGAGAGGCAAGAAACTTCCCTGAATCTTCCTTGGGGCCCATGTGTTTCATTCAAAGGAGAACCCGTCAGGACACGCTTAGCTGTGGCCACTGGTCTCACGCCAGCACTGCCTTCCTTGAGCCTTTGAGGAGCATTTTACTGGTGACCTTTACCCCCAAGTGTCACATGCTGGTGGACAGAGCCTAACACCATCAGAAAGGAAGACTCCCCAGCAGAATGCGATCTAATAAGGAACAAAAGAAATGCTGGGGACCCTGCGTGTTGTAAATAGTGCACTTGGCTGCTAACTGAGTCTGAAGATTTGAGTCCACCCAGAGGTGTCCAGGAAGAAAGGCCTGGTGATCTGCTTCTGAAATATCAACCATTAAAACCCCTACAGGGCACAGCTCTCCTCTGACACATAGGACTGCTGGGTCCGAATTGACTCAGTAGAAATGTCAGAACTCACTCTTTCCTACTTTGTCCATTCCTTGCATCTGAGCTGCCTGGTGGCATCATGGTTATGCCTTGGGATGCTAACCACAAGGTTAGCAGTTCATAACCACCAGCGCTCCTGGGGAAAAGATGCAGCTCTTTACTTCTATAAAGAGGTACAATTTGGGAAACCCACAGGGGCAGTGTTACTGAGCGGTTCTTTGGGGTCGCTATGAGTCGGAGCTGACTTGATAGCAGTGAGCTTTTTGGTCACCTTCTATAGACTCCCTGGTGGTGCTTAGGGTAAGCATTGTACCGCTAACTCAGAGCCGGTGGTGGTTCAAACCCACTAGCAGCTCCAAGGGAGAATGACGAGGCTGTCTGCTTCCATAAAGACATTCAGCTCCGGCCATGCTCTATAGCCTCATTGTGAGTTGGATGGACGCACTGGGTTTGCGTTAAGCCTTGCATGCTGGCTGAATATTCATATGCGGAATCTGGCTTCCTCAGTGAGTTGTGTAACTCAATGAAGAGCCAGTCCTGCGGAATAAGACCTTACCAGAGGCAGCAATCCTGCTGAAGAATCCAGCTGGGAGACTCCCCTCCCCCCAAACCTCTGTGTGCCTGGAGGGGGAGCCACTTTCTAATGAAATATGAGCAAGGAGGCTGAAAATAAGCTGCGAAATACAAACACGGGAGCCAAAAATACAGTCACCGTGGCAGTGGGCTCGCCTGCTTCCCCTGTGACTCATTGAGAAGTAGCCCAGGTTTCTGTTCATTCCCCTCTCCCCCAATATCTGGGTCCCAAGATAGCAGCCCCACCCCCACCTAGCAAAGCTCTGCCCTCCACACAGCTCCACCCCACCTCCCCAGCTCTGGCCTCCTGCTCCTGGGCCCTCCCTCAGAAAGAATTTGTGGCTCTGCCTCCCAATGTGAGTGTGTTTATAATCCAGGGTGCATCACCTACCTCCCAGGAGCAGGGTGGGGACCCTGCACAGGGGTGAGCCCCAAGCTGGTTGGGGGGCGGTGGTCAGGATCATCAGGATGGGGGCCCTGGCATGGGGTGGGAACCCTGGATGGGGCCCTGTGTTCCAGGTAGTTCCAGGCTTGTTCCAAGAAATGGCTAAGTGGAAGATCTTGTCAGCTGGAGGATAAGAGCCAGAGGGGATGGAGCCGGGTCTCCCAGGCTGAGTAGAGCACCCTGGTCCTACAGGGGGTGGCTGGGTTTCTGATTCAGCACTGAGGATAACCTCCTTCAGACAGAGATATTCTGGGGACACTGTGGTGGAGTGGTTACGTACTGGGCTGCCCACTGCAGGGTCAGCGGTTTGAAACCACCAACCGCTTCCTGGGAGACAGACGGGCCTTTCTGCTCCCTAGTAGTCTTGGAAATTCACAGGGGGCATTTCTCCCTTGTCCGATGGAGGCAATGGCTAGTCACAGTCTTCATAGCAGTGAGTTTTGTAGCCCTGGCGGGGTCGTGGGTGATGGGTTGGGCCACAGTTTGAGACCACCAGCCCCTCCCTGGGGGAAAGATGAGTCTTTCTGCTCCCATAGAGAGTTACGGCCTCAGAAATCCACAGGGGCAGTTCCACCCTGCCCCATAGTGGACTTGAGGGCAGTGAGTTTCGTGAGCTGTGGTGTTGAGTCTGGAAGTCAGGAGCCCATAAGAGAAGGCTCAGGGCCCCGAGGAGGCTGAGAGAGGGGCCCCTGCTCCCAGCCTCTGGTCTGCGCCTGGTTGTGAGACCAGAATCTCTCTGAGCTAGTGCTTCTGGCCCGTGGGCTGGGCCTGTGAAACACGGCTAATCTCAGGGTCGCTAGAGAAATTTCCCAGACTGGTTTTTGGCCTTCGGGAGCCAGGATGGTCTTGGGGAGGGATGGGGGTGAGGGCCCTTTCTGGGAAAATAGGGACTTGCAGGGTGAGCTGGTGCAGGGCCAGTGCTCTGGTCTTGGGGTAGCTGATGCTCAGGGGATCCACCCAGCAGGCCCTGAGCAGGCCTCAGGAGGCATACCTCAACCTGCTGTCCCCACTCTGCGCTAGCCACTCCCTGTCCTCCACGCCGTCCCCAGCAAGCATGAGGTAATAACTAACTCAAACATTGCTGTTTTCTGTAGACCTACTGTGTGGGGAGTATGGCTGGGCCTCAGTGACAGGACAGTGCATGCTTCTTGTAGACAACGGGATCAGAAAGAGGAACAGCCAACCCCCAAGAGGCGGCCCTGGCCAGCTCTCCTGTCCAGGCTTCCCTTGTGGTCTTTACAGCAGTCCAGTGAGATCATTAGTCTGGTTTGAAGATGTGGAAACTGAGACAGTATTGGGGAGGGCCAAACTGGCTGTCCCCCTCAGGCCTGGTGAGCCCGGGGGCCTTGGCCTCATCTCCCCATGTCTTGGGAGGGAAACCAGCAGTGTACTGCTTGTACCCTGGCTTCAGAGGGGCACATCTCTCCAAGTCGAAGATCTTCAGGTTTGGGGGGTTCTGGTGGTCTTCAGGTCTAGGGTGTCACCGGGCCTGCTCTGGGCCCACGTGGAAACAGACATCTCCTAGCCTGGCCTGCTTGGAGGTCAGCCTCTCACGTGAAGGACAGTGGGGGTGTGCTGCCTGTCAGGCACACAGGACAGTGTGGGGTGGTGGTGGTGGCGGCAGCGGCAGATGGCTTCCCAGATGTCAGGGAAGGAAGCCCAGCTGGTGTCAGAGATTGTATAGAGGGCAGTAGTGATGGGCAGGGGAGGGGCTAGAGCTGTCTGATTGGTTGAAGAATCGGAGCGGATCTGAGGGTCACTGGAGGCTGGGAGTGATGACAAGGTTGGAGGTTGCCATGGTGATGTAGGATGGCAGCCTAGAGGCTGAGGGTCCAGCTGGGAGGATACCAGGTCCTCCGGGTCACTCGGCCTCCTCTGACCTCCCCCCGCTCCTTGGGTTGGCTCAGTAAACTTGCTCCTCAGCAGGCAAGCACCTTCTCCTGGGAGCCCCCTCCCCGGCCCCTTCTTTGGGGTGTCAATCCTCCCCCCAGTGTGGCACTGACCACAATGGCTGTTCAGGAGGAAAGTAGAATTGAAAACCACATGGTTGTGAAATATCTTAACGTATAAGGTGTCTGTTTTGAAGCGGACAATTTGGTGACATTAATGACGTTGACACCTATGCCATTGTTTTACCACCAAAACTCAAACAAAACTCCTAGCCATTGAGCCTATTCTGACTCAGTGATCCTACAAGACAGAGTATCAGAACTATCCTTGTTCATTTCCCAGACTGTAAATCTTGACAGGAATAGAAAGCCCTCTCTCTCTCTCTCTCTCTCTCTCTCTCTCTCTCTCTCTCTCTCTCTCTCTCTCTCTCTCTCTCTCTCTCTCTCTCTCTCTCTCTGTGGCTGGTGGGTTCGAACTGCTCACCTTGTGGTTAGCAGCTCTATGGGTAACCCACTATGCCACCAAGACTCCCTCCCCCTACTCACAAAAACCAACCCAAACTCACTGCCAGTGAGTCCATTTTGACTCACAGAGCCCCTATAGGACAGGGTAGAACTGGCCCCATGGACAGTTACATCTCCAAGACCATCTCTCTTTGCAGGATGCAAAAGCCTCAGCTATCTCCTGTGGAGTGGCTGGTGGTTTCCAACTGCTGACCTTGCGGTTAGCAACCCAATTCGTGACCCCATACTCCACCAGAACTCCTCTAGCCTCTGGTAATCTCTTCAGGTGGATTCTCCCAGTGTTTTTAGTGACCAAACGGAAACAACTACTCTCTTGTCTGGCCTGAGAAGTCAAGGTTGAGTCTCCTGAGTTAGGTACACTTGTGATGCAGGTGGGTGGGCAGGGGAGGGGCGAGATGAAGTGGTTTCCTGTGACGAACTCTCCAGGAAGAGCTGGGTGGTTTCTCTCCCCTGGTGAAGTTTCTTGAATGCTTCTTGCTTTCCAACACAGAATGTCCTCAGAGTAGGCCCCCACCACCCAGGGCCTCTCCCCAGACTGGAGAGAGGGAGCCTGTGTGAGGAGTGTCCCTGTGATCGTCCCCAGGACTCCGAGGCCAAGACATTCCTGCGGACACCCTCTGGGGTCACTGCCCTGGACACAGCCATCCCTGGCTCCGTGTCGGGGTGTGGGAGGGGCCAGGCTGGAGTGTATGTGGAGGAGACGGCCTCAGATTAATTGAGTTCCAGATGGACTTGTTAAACATGACAGTGCGGCGGGAGGAGTTGTCCTGGCCTGTGGCTAAGCATCATGAAGTGACAGGCCAGCATCCTGGGAGACCTGGGCCTGTGGGGAGCAGTGCACTGAGCCTGGCCAGTGTCCGTCCGGGGGGGGGGCGGGGGGCACATATGAGGGGAACCATGTGCAATTGTCATGACAGATCATAAAAACTCAAAAGACAAAACCAAACTCACTGCCGTCGGGTCAGTGCTGATTCCCAGCCACCGCATAGGACAGGCTCGAACTGCTCCCATGGGTTTCTAAGATTGTCACTCTTCATGGGAGTAGAAAGCCCCATCTTCCTCCTCCGGAGCATCTGGTGGTTTCAAACTGCTGACCTTGCAGTTAACTGGTCACTGTGTAACCGCTGTGTCACCAGAGCTCTACAGATCTTAAGTAAGCACAAAGAAGCCCGTGCTTACCGTGTTTATTGGGTTCTTGCCCTGGATTTGGGCACCATGATGTGTCTTAATATTTTGTCATCTGGGTGGAGCCCTCAAGCATAGTAATTAGGCACTTTGGGGCTTCAGTGGGTTTGCATTTCATGGTGGGGGGCGCTGATGGCTGGCAGTCATCAGGGGCTTGAGGTTTGTTCCATTTTGCTGTTTTAATTGTCCATACCAGGCCTTTCTTGTCGTTGTTTTTAATTGAGTTGACTTGTTTCAAGTTCAAATTAAAAAATTCTTTGAGTCGATTCCGACTCATAGTGACCCTGACCAACAACATAGAACTGCCTCTGTGGGTTTCCGAGACTGGGAGTCGAAAGCCTCTTCTTTCTCCCATGGAGTGGCTGGTGGATTCGAACTTGGGGTTAGCAGCCCAACATGTAAACCACTACACCATCAGGCTTGTCAGACTGTGGCCCTCACTGTCTGCCGTGCTTAGAATAGGAGCTACATTGGGTATTGGGTGAGAAGCGGGGAAGGGGATCGTGGGTATGAAGGTGGACCCTTAGGTGGGCCAAGTGACCTTCTGGGTGATTCTCTGCGTCCCTTGGCTTGAGGATTCCCACCCCCACCCCCTCCCCTACATGGTAGAGCCTGGCAGATAAATGCCATTCCTGGGAAAGTATGTTCTGGTGGAAAGTACCTTTGCTCCTTGGGGAAGAGCTCAGTGAAGTCAGGCTTTGAGGAGACTGGCTCCCCCCCACCACCACTCCCCGCCACCTCAATTCTTCTTGACTACTTTGGAAGTTAGATATTTAATTTCCACTTTTTCCCTAAGTCTTGACATGGTGCCACGTGTACTTCACTTGAAGTTAATCAGTCTCCTAACCCAGGTTACTAATTATTTTCTCCTAGAGATCTTCGTATTCAGAAGTAGTGCTTGACTCGTGTGATGCTGCTCAATAGCTCAGATGTTCCAGGTCCCCCAACGTCGACATCTCACATCGCCAGTACAGTGTCAAAACCAGCAAGTGCCCATTGGTACAATGTGTGTCTCCAGGTCTGTGTCGTGTGATCTCATGGGTAGATGCGGACAATCATCTCCGCAAGCAAGATCCAGAACTCTTCCATCATTCCACCGCCAAACCATCTCCCTCATGCTCCGCCTTCTCATAATCCCCTCCATCCGTCACCCCATCCATCCCTAACCTGGGGGCGCCCACTGACCTGTTGACTGACTTTCTAATTGTATCCTTTTCAGAATGCTATACAAATTGCGCCTTCTGAGATTGGTGCCCTCCCAAACCCCGCCCCCCACCGGTCCCCAGCATGATATCTCTGAGATCCATACAGGTGGTGGTGTGTGTATCAGTCAGTCACTTCTTGTTGTGGCTGAGAAGTGAGTGGTCCAGGGTCTGGATGGACAATAGTTTGCTTCATCACGTGCCAGTGGAAGGGCATTGTGGTTGTTTCTAGTTGTCACGTTAGGAATCTAACGACATGACATCGATGCACATGAAGACCCGCATGCAGCTCTCCCGCACTCTCAGTGTCCGTCACTCTCGATAAATGCCCAGGAGCGTGATTGTGTGATGATGTGATAATTGCATGTTTGATGTTCAAAGAAACTGCCAGACTGTCTTACAGAGGGACGACTGCACGATTGGACATTTCCACCAGGGAGATGGACACAGACGGTGGCTGCAGCAGTCGGCTCAAACATGGCTACGATTGTGTTGTCCGTTTGAGTCAGATCTAACTGGAAGGCACCCGATGGCACCAGTAATAGTTTCTAGTTTCTCCACATCCTTGCCATCATTGAGTGCTCTGACCATTCTTTAATTGTAGCCATGCTGGCAGGTGTGCAGTGATATCTCACTCATTGCACTTTTAATTTGCATCTCCCTAGCGGCTATTGATATCGAACACCTTTTATGTGTTTAAGTGCTGTTTGTATATTTTCCTTAAAGAGACGTTTCCTCATGCCTTTCGCTCATTTCCCAATTGGTTTGTTTGAATCCTTTATTATAATTTTGTGAGAGTTCTTCGTATAGTCTAGGTACTAATTGTTTGCCAGTTAGATAGGTGGCCTGGCAATATTTTCTCCAGATGTGTTGCATTTGCTGTTTAACCTATACATTGAATTTTTTTTACCGTGAGACATTATTTATATCTACAAGTTCAATTTGGTAAGTTTCATACCTGCCAGATTCCTTGGTAGCTTATTGTTTCTTGCATATATATGTGTGTGTATGTGTACATATGTATATAGGAGCACCAGTGGTTACATGTTGACCCGTTAGTCAGAAGGTCAGTAGAACCAGCCTTCCTGCAGGAGAGAGGCAGGGCTGTCTACCCCTGTAAAGAGTTACAATCTTGGAAACTCACAGGGGCAGTTCTATCTTGTCCGATAGGGTTGCTATGAGTCAGAACCACTTGTTTGCAGTGAGAGAGATGTATGTATATGTATGTGTTATTTATTATGTGTGGTTCCTTTGACATTTTGCACACCGGCACTGGTGAACCGTACCTGAAAATTCCAACCTTGGAAAGTCCAGTAGACGTGTGGGATCGTTGCAGGCAAATGTGTCATTGTGTGTGGCTCATTTCCTGTGTGTTAAATTATCTATGACTGACATATTTGTTGGATCCTATTTTATGGGATCCTAAGGAGTTGGAATGTCACTCTCCAGGGTTTTCTGCTCAGGTGACTACTGAAAGAGGGTTTAGCATCTTTGAATGGTCACAGGCTAATGAGCCTCCTGAGTCAGTTCTCCAATTTGCTGCTGGTCTGGGAGTTATTCTTCTAACAAGACGCCTATGATCCGTCCACTATTTCCTCCCCCAATTTCTGCCAAATTAAAAACAAAACAAAAAAACTGTATATGAGGTTCTCATATTTCTTGCAAGCCTGCCAAGAATGCACGCTAAAGCATGTTTGATTTAATTAAACGCCCTGGTGGTGTAGTGGTTACACGTTGGGCTGCTAACTGCAAGGTCAGCAGTTCAAAACCAGTCGCCATCCCTCAGGTGAAAGGCAGGGCTTTTTACTCCTGTAAAGTCGCTGTCTCAGAGACTCCCAGTGGCAGTTCTGCCCTGTCCTGTGGGATCACTATGAGTTGCATCAATATGATGGCAGCGAGTTTTGCTTGGGGTTTGGTTTTAAAGATCCTGAATGCTATTCGGTTTCTTAGGTGGGGAATAGCTCGGTTCTTGGTTTCTCATGAGAAAGAATTCACACCGAAGTCTGGTTTGTGATCCAAGTGGGTTTAAAGGACAGAAGATATTTCAGGGGTTACAGTAAATGGAACACAGGCTCTTGCATGGCACTGCACGCCCACATGTGGCGGCCCAAGGAGAGAGAGAGAGAGAGAGAGAGAGAGAGAGAGAGAGAGAGAGAGAGAGAGAGAGAGACACCATGGCATGACCAAGTGGAAAGTCAAGGAGCAGATGGAAAAAGAGGATGGTGGTCTCCAGGTTCCAGCCTTTTGGGGCCTTCTGTTGGGAGGTGTGGTCAGTGGTACTGGTTGACCCCATTGGCTGAATTAAGCTCTCCTGGCTCAAGGGCCTGAATTGGCACATGCCCTTTAGTCTGTATCAGCTTCCAACCTCCTGTAGGGGTGCCCTAGGCTACCTAAGACTGCTAACTGCAAGGTTGGCGATTCAAAACCACCAGCCTTTCCACAGGCGAAAGGTGAGGTTATGTAGTTCCAGTGGACATTGAATAAAGAAGACCAAATAAGAATCCACGCACTTGAATTGTGGTGCTGGAGAAGAATATTGAAAAGGCCATAGAAGGCTAAAAGCACAAACCGATGCATCTTGGAAGCAGTCGGACCAGAGTGCTCCTTAGAGGCAAGGATGGTGCGACTTCATCTTACGTTCTGTGGACGTGTTGTCAGGGGAAACCATTACCTGGAGAAGGACATCATGTTTGGTCAAGTAGAGGGGCAGTGGATAGACGAAGGCCCTCAAGGAGATGGGTTGACCGCATGGGCTCAGGCTGTGGGTTGGAAAGAACTCGATGACATCTAATGACAACATCCTACTCCCATAAAGTTTTAATGCCCCGGAAAACCTCCGTCGGGTCACTGTGGGTCAGGTTCTGCCTGATGGCAGTGGGTTTGGGTATTTTCTGAGGCAAAATCTCATCATCTTTGATTCAAGGAGGTATCCTCACTGTTCCTCTTCCAAACAGATTGGTCTCTTATTTCAGACCACTTCCTGGAAAAGTCTCTTATTTTGGACCACTTCCTGGGAAGGCTCCTGGTTGGGAAAGCAGAGGGCAGCCAAGAGAAGAGGAAGACCCCTAATGAGACAGATTGGCACGAGGTACTGCACCAACAGGCTCAGCCTGACTATGTGCGCATGGCACAGGCCCGCGTAGCACTTCGTTCCGTGCACAGAAATCATTGTGAGTTGGCACCGAAGGAACACCTAACCACGAATGTCGAGTATGTAAAGGCCCATTTAAGTACCATGGCTGCCAGACTGTTGGAATCGAAACACTCTTACACTTAAAAAAAACCCTAAAAAACCTCCTTCTTTGGACCCCATTTGTCTCAGGCTCTGTGTCCCCACATCAGGGAACATCAGACCCTGTGTCCCCACATCAGGGACACAGAGAAAAGCAGAAGTCCCTGCTTGCAGGTAGCTTACAGTCCATATGGTGGAGGAAGAGGAGTTGGAAAAAAACAACACTAAAGAACCCATGGTCCTAGAGGTGATCCCGACCCACAGAGATGCATTCGGCTCTCGGGTTCCCACGGCTGTAGATGCTCACAGTAGCTGACTGACTGCCACATCTTTCTCCAAGAATGGAAACAATGGGTTGCTGGCTTTTCAGTTTGCAGCTAAGTGCTTAACCAGTGCGCTGCCAGGGCTCCTTGGAAGCGGGGCAAGAGGAAATGGGGGATAGAGAGAGTGAGACCTTAGAAGCGGACATGGAGTACATTAGACTCGATAGCCTATCCTGGTGGCATAGTGGTTAGACGTTGTGCTGCTAACTGCAAGGTCAGCAGTTCGAAACCACCAGCTGCTCAGCAGGAAAATACCAGGGCTTTCTACTTCCATGGAGAGTTACAGCATTGGAATCTCACAGGCGGCACTTCCACTCTGTCCTATAGGTCTCTGAGTTGACAACGACTCGATGACAGTGAGACTTCTTTTTCCTCCAAAGGGAGAAGGCTGAGGGATGGAAAGACATTGAAGATGGGCCTTGGGAGATGTGTAAGCCATGGTGGCATGGGAACCAGGAAGAGGGGACAGCATGGGTGAAGGAGGACAATAAGGGGCAGACCAGGAGCAGTGAGCAGTGCCCAGGGTGAGGTTTTGTTCTGCTCTCGTGGGTAACGTGGGGCTGTGGAAGACTGCTCAGTGGGACATGCCCTCACTGGTCTGTGCTGAGCTCTGAGAAGTTAGCAGTGAACAGTGGGTGTTGGGAGGATGGAGTAGGAAGGGATGGAAGAACCAAGAAGTGGGCCACTCCTCCAGAGTCTGGGAGTGGTTGGCCAGGAGGGGGAGCATGGGCTGGGGAGGAGCAGGCAGGGGGTCCTTGTTGCTGGGCCCCACGTGTACCCCAGGTGGGCACTGGATTGGGGGGATGGGTGTTGGTGAGTCTGTACAGAGAAGAGAGCCTGCAGGAGGGATGGAGGTTCTGTTTGGAGTTCTTGACGCTGAGGGGCTAGTGGAGGAGTGTCCACGTGAGGCTGGGGCAGGTGACTGGAGGAGAGGAGGAGGCTCAGGCAGCATTGGGGGCAGCACCAGTGTCCAGGTCACTGGGAAACCCCCGAAGTGTGGAGTGGTAGAGGCTCTCGTGCTCGGTTAGAATCCAGGAGATTTCACGCCTAAGCCTCTGTCTCCTGGGTTACTTCAGTCATTCTCACTTTGATTTAAGCCAATCAGCGGGGCTGAATTGCACAGGGAAACACTTCTGATTGAGCCATTTCTGACTCCTGGCCACTCCACGGGTGGAACTGGGCTCTATGGTGGTTGTCAGTGGTCCATCAGCAGGCCTTTCTTACTGCATGCCTCTGGGTGGGCTTTGGGTTAATCGACTGACCCCATTGACCCCATGAACCTCCCAGCAGCCTAAGTCAAAGGTAGCATG
The DNA here is from genome assembly GCF_050624435.1 of Tenrec ecaudatus. Taxonomy (NCBI): domain Eukaryota; kingdom Metazoa; phylum Chordata; class Mammalia; order Afrosoricida; family Tenrecidae; genus Tenrec; species Tenrec ecaudatus. The sequence continues at coordinate 100,273,899 of NC_134545.1, read as the reverse complement.
TAGGAACTCCATCACTGGTGATTTTGCACATGCAAGGAAGGTGTGTGTTGGGATTTCACACAGAAACCAAAGCAACAGCACGTTCCGGAAAGGACTTTCTCCACGCCTGCTTCATGCAAGTCTCTGTCCCCCCTCATGCCAAGAACGTGCTGTTCTGGTGCCTGCGCTGCAGGTTCTGGGGGGAACAGAACCTCCTGGGCAGTTCGCACCAGGCACATACTAACACGCCCCACCCCCCACCCCGCTCCAAAAAAATAATCCAGACTCTAGTAGGTGGTCCTGACTTTTCCACCACTGGAAGAGCTTCCATTGGGCTTTGCCTGTCTCTTTCCTCTGTCTCCTGGAAGCAGCAGTTTCTCAGGGGGTCCCTGCACCTCCGACTCAAGGGACAAGGTACAGGAGATGCTAGAGAGCAGTGGAGGCTCGGGGACTGGGCATTTGTCATTTGTGCGCCCTCCCTGCACTCCCTAGAGAGGGGGCCGAGGCCCCTTCAGAGCCTGTTTATGGTTTCAGGCCAGTGGGAATGCCTGGAAGCAGCTTATCTAGGGGGAGAGGCCTCCCCACCCGCAGCGAGAGTCCTCAGGCCCCAGCTTCCTGTCTCCGAGCTGGGCCCTTGGGAGGAGGCAGGCCAGTCCGCCCGCCCAGGCCAGCTGGCTTGACAGCATCTAGGGGAAACGTGAAAACGCAGCTGGCTGGCGGTACAGCAGTCAGTCCCCTCATTCCTGCACTGTCCAAGCACGGGCGTCTGGGGAGCGGCCAGCCCCAGCCCCACGGAGACCTCGAGTTCCTGGCACTGCTGCCCGCTCCGCCAGACAGGGTGGCCAGCCAGCAGGTTGGAGCATGCTGGGGGAGGGAGGGGAACAGGATTGACTGCCCCTTGCTCCTGAAGGCAGGGCTGGGGGCTGCCCGACCACTGGCTTTTCCTAGAAGGCTGCTTACTGCTTCTTGTGGCCTACGGCGGATCCCCCAGGGAAGCCCGTCACGCACTGGTTCTGATGCATGGTGACCTCATGCCTTCCTGGGAACAGCGAACCCTGGTCCTCTCCTCATCTGTAATCCTTTAGAAATCAGATGGCCAGATCTTCTTGCCCACAGCTCCAGAGCATGGGTTTGAAGAGCCGACCTTTGGGTTAGTAGTCAGCCACACCCCTCTGGGCCACTGGTGGGCTTGGGGGAGTCACAGCATCCTGGATGGCTGCTGGGGCAGCGATGTGGGGGAAGGCGCTCAGGCTTTGAAGACAGGCTGTGTCATTTCAGGAAAATGCTTACCCTCTCGGGGTCTTCCTTTCGCCTACTGCTAAATGGGTTCGTAACCACCTAGACTCATTCCCTACCCCATCCGGCCAGCATTGGGGCCAGGCCCCCTTCTCATGGCATTGGAAGGGAGGGGCTCGCTTGGATTGACGTCGAGGCATCACACTCTAACTTAAGTTTGGGGAAGGGTTACCATAGCCTCAGCCATGCCCAACGGGGGTTTAGTTCAGGAGGGAGACATGGGTTTTAGGTGGGCAACTTCCAAAATCCACCAGGGCCAGTGAGTAGCTGAGCTGCGGTTTGACCCCATTGTCTGGGCTCAGGGCTCTGGGCTGCCCCAGGCGTATCCCAACCCCAGCTTGCAGCTTCTGGCCCATTGTTGGTACAGCGTGTGGAGAGATCATTCACAAATCTAGTCCTCCTCCACCTTCTTCTATCTCATCCTCCCTGCCCGTTGTGTCGATGCCAACTCATAGCGGCTCTATGGGACAAGGTCGAACAGCTCCTTTGAATTTCTGAGACTTTACAGGCCTAGAAAGCCTCTTCGTTCTCCCATGGAACCGGTGATGGTTTTGAACTTCCTACCTTGCAGTTAGCAGCCCAATGTGTAACCACTATGCCACCAGGGTTCCTCGCCCAGATAAATGGTTGACCGCTGGTGTGGTGGATTTCATGTTGGGCGGGTAACTGCAAGGCCAGGTGTTCGAAGTCACCAGCTGCTCTGCGAAGGAGGGAAGGACGGGCTTCATACTCCTGTGAAGAGGTACAGTCTCGGAACCCCCTGGGGGTAGTCGTACCCTGTTGCAGAGGGTCATGATGGGCAGGCAGATGGTGGGGAGAGCTTCCGCTTGAACTGACCCCAGCCTTTCCCCCTCGTTTCCCACCAGCAAGCTCCACGGCTACTTCTCTGATGAGGCAGAAAAAGCCACCTGCCCCCGGGGTGCTCACGGCTGGAGGAGGCGCTCACTCTGGAGCCCTGGTGGTGCAGCGGTTAAGCACTATGCCGCTAACCAAGATGCTCGTGGTGTGGCCCCACCAGCTGCTCCGTGGGAGGAAGAGGTGGCTGTGAGCTTCCCACCAAGATTCATAGCCTCCTAAACCCCATGGGCCAGCTCTGTTCTCTGTCCTAAAGGGCCAGTGGGTGATGGAATGGGCCTGACGGTAATGATTTGACTGGGGGATGGGAGGCAGATGAAACCCTCAGTTCACGGCTGTGGACGGTGCCTTCGTGCTCAGAAAACAGTGTCATCCTTACCTCTGGTTGAATGCAGCTGTCTGGGGGAGCAGAGTGAAACCCAGCCCCCACTTCCTTCAAGGCCCCCCTGCAGGGGCAAGCTTGGCCTCTAGCAACTCAAGAGCTAGGTCCTGCCTCCACCTCCTCTCCACCCGCGCGCCTGTGGGAGGCTGAGGGCACCCCTTCCCATCTGGAGGAGGCACGCTCTCCCTCTTCAGGAGGGTTCAGCTGAGGGTGAGTGACCGAGGGGCTTCCCTCCCTGTCCCCGTCCCACCTCACCCTCCCCGCTCCCCTGGGACAGGTGACTGCTTTTTGAAGGTGGTAGCAGCTGGCCCAGCATGACATTGACCCTCTCTGTGGCCTCAGTACAGTGAGCACAGCTGAGCCGAGGCCTCTGCAGACCAAGCTTGATGGAGACTGGGGCTGCCTGAACCCAAGCTCTGCCAGAGGCCAGGTGGCAGGGGGTGAGAGACCTCTGAGAGCATCTCTGTTGACATGGTTGGTTTGACAATGAGAAACTGAGCTTCCTTCGAGAGGATGGGTGGGCCTGAGCGAGCCCAGCAGTGGCCAGAGCTTAATGGAGTGAGAGGAGAGACCATGGCTTCCCGAGTCCTGCTTGGTGATCTGAGGGTGCCCCAGGGGGAGCAGACTGCCTGGGGGTGAGGTGGGCAGGAAGCCTTGCTTGCCCTTGACAGCTTCCCCCATGCTTCCCATCCCTGGGAGTTTTCCTGAAGGCTCTGCTCGCCACCACGTCCCTGCCCGGTGGGAATTTTCACTCTGGATTAAGAAACTGGAGAGGAAGCCTTGGCTGACCCTGGGTTGGGGTGAGCCCTTTCCTCCGCAGCAGCTGCACTGATGTGCTCATGATGGTGGTGAGGGCAAGGGTCAGCAAATCACAGGTCACTGACTGGGGGAGTCCTAGTGACACAGTGGTTAAGTGCTCAGCGACTCACAGACAGGTTGGTGGCTCCCGGCTGGTCACGCGGGAGAAAAGACCTGGCCTTCTCCTGCTGTCAAGGTGGCACCTGGGCACAAAAGTGACACACTGCCCTACGGGGTTGCCACGAGGAGCGGGCACCCGCCAGTCATTCTGGGGCTTCTCACACATCACCTCCTTTGTTCTTGATAGAGGCCCCAAGGGTACCAGTCCCACCTCACAGGGGCAGAGGGCGGGTCTGGGCACCCACACCTCCATGCTCCTTGCTGCCACACGCGTCTTCTTTGGCATCCCCGGAGCCATCTTGGTTTCCACAGCTTCCACGAGAACACCCGCCACGGGATCATCTGAGGCTTTGCTCCTGCTCCAAAGCTGCTCCAAATCGTGGGCACCCCAGCTGGCTGCCTGGCATGGTCCCTCCAGGCCCACCAGGATTCACAAGGTCATTAAGCCCCTGTGTCTGCACCCCTGCCCCTCACAGGAACGCCCCCTGTTGTCCAGCGGGCCCAGAGCCTGCTCTTGTAGGCCAAAGGGCCACTCTGAGATAGCAGGCCATGCCTCCCTGGGGGGAGAGCCATGCAGGGAAGAAGCCCAGGCCTCTATGGCAGCTTCTTGCCTGTCCAGTTTGGCATGGGACCGCAGCCCACCCAGAGAAAAAGCAAACTAGGGGAGTCCCACACCTTAAAGCCATGCGGTGGAGGCAGGCTCCTGGGTTTCTCAGCAGGGTGAGGCCCAGCAGTGGGTGGCAGACACAGCCCCTCACCCCCCTGCCCTGCAAGATTCGGGCTTGTCTAGGGAGTCACAACTTGTAAGCACCATGAACTGGTCACCTGATCCAACCCTGAATGCACTCCAGAGAGAGGCTGGCCACCCCTTGACCATATGCTGTGCCTGCTGAGGGTCAGGTGGCTACAAGGGCTGGTCAGGGTTGGACCGACAACTTCAGCCCTGAACCCTCCAAGAGTCGGGCCTGAAGCCCCTCCACGCCTTCACCACGGTGTGTGCTCAGCGTTTGTTCTAGTGAACGAACTAGGGAGACCTTGGTTGGCACCAGGGGTGTGTACGCCACAAGTCACCTGCGGGCTGTTGGCCTGAGCCCGCCCAGTGGTGCTGTGGAGGAAGGGCCTGGAAATCTATTGCTGTGATGATTTTTGTTCTGTGCTATTGGGCCGACAAATTCCATCTGTCTGCCCCTCCATCCCTGCACCCACATACCCATCCGTTTGTCCATTCACGTGTCTACCGCGGCACCCATCAGACCTTTATTCAGTGTCCCCGAGTAACCAGGAGCTGAGGAGTCGGAGGTGAAGTCAGACAGGCCTCTGCTCCAGTGAGCTCAGAGTCCACGGGAGAGACAGGCTGTCAGACAGGACCTTCATAGCCTGCGCGGGATGCTGGGCGCCGGGGGGCAGGGCATGCACGGTTGCTGAGTATCATGTGGGAAAATGAATAGGAAGACTGGTTGCTTTAGAGCAGCGGTTCTCAACCTGTGGGTCTCGACCCCTTTGGGGGGTCAAACGACCCTTTCACAGGGGTCGCCCGGTTCATAACAGTAGCAAAATTACAGTCATGAAGTAGCAACAAAAATAGTTTTTGATTGGGGGGGGGGGTCACCACAACATGAGGAACTGTATTAAAGGGTTGCTGCATGAGGAAGGTTGAGAATCCCTGATTTAGAAGTGTTTTCTCAGTGCCTCAGTGGGTGCCCGAAGATGCCGACACACTGCAGTGGTCCTTGAATTTGGTTGTGGAACCATCTTGGTTTCTGTCCCCACTGACAGGGTGGGGTCCTAGGGACTCAGGCTTTCACTGTCTCTGGGGAGGCTTGGCAGCCCCACTTCTCTCCCTGGGCCCCCCAGCTCCCAGGAGATGCCGCCCTTCCCAGGATGGGCCACTGCGCCTGGTGCTGTGGTTTCTGTAATGCGTGCGTGCTCCCGTCCATAATTAGTATTGAGCATTTGGAGAGTGACTTTCACATTCCATGTTCTCCGTCCTGAGAGGGTCTCCTGGTTCAGACCAATAAAATTTCCATTTGCTCTGGACTTCAACCATGGTGATTAAAAAACCCCATAAATTATTTACTGAAATGGAGGTTCAGCTTACGGTAATAATGCATTAGTTCGGCTAGACCTGCCGCCTGCTATAGGGTAATAAAATATTTTTTATTTTCCTCCTTAAAAGATATTAGCTAGTAACCTACCTATGACCTTGAGCGGGTCAGTTTTCAGCATTGGCACAGCAGAGAGGATGTATAGGGAGAGAGAAAGAGATTAGGTTTGGGGGTTCTTTTTTTTAATGACCTGAATTTCAAACAATTGCCAGTGAAGGCCCATCATCTCATAGTCAGTAAGAGAAAGGGAATGGAAATGTCTACTGTATTTCTTTTTAAATCCGAAAGACCTGGCCTTAAAAACAAAACCAAACACAAACCTTTTAAACTGAGCATGTATTTGATAGGGAAAGCTTGTGAGGAGGCCCTTTGGAGAAGCTGTGGAGTTATCAATGAGGAGACCACCTGCCACACTTTGAAAGAGCCCGGAGCCTTGACATAAAGTCAGCCGGCCATTTCTGTCTTCATCTTTTTAAAATGTTGTACTTATGGAGTGCAGTGGATTTTATGTGTCTCAGCAAGCCTCCGATTCAGATCACGGCCATTTGCTGACTAATGTTCCCAGCGGAGAAGAGCAACCAGCAAGTTCATGAGTTATGGCTCCCTTTGAGGTTGTCTTATCAAGACTGTGTTTTTATCCTGAGGAGGTCTGCTTCGACTACAGCCATCAGTGCTGGGAGCAAATAAACATGTGTCTGGAGTTGGCATGTCTTGCATTAATGTCAGGAACCACGGTGAAGCTGACATGCTAATTCTTGCCCATAATGGGCAAGGGATGGATATTAAACTAATACATTAAATCCGCCCCTCCTCAGATACCAGGCTCGGGGCTTTAAAACATTCTGTGGCAGGAGACTTGTTGGTTACTATTGGTATTTATTTAAGACATCTACTTTGCAGCAAAAATGGGCCAGTGAAATATGGAAAGATGGGTGGATGGATGGATGGATGTGTTTGGGTGTAAACCTGTGAACATTCTACCCATTTGCTTTTAGTTTCACTATTTTAACTAAGTGAACATTGCTGGTTCAATGGTAGAATTCTGGTTTTCTGAGCTCCATTCCCAGCCAGTGTGCCTAAAATGTGGCTACCGTGCATCTGTTGCCATGGTGACTGGAGTGTTGCTATGATGTTGAAGAGGTTTCAGTGGGACTTCCAGATGAACACAAATGAAGAAGAAAGGGCTGGCTTTCTACTTCTGAAAATCAGCCAGGGATGTCTTGGGCTTAGTGGTCCAGCCCACTGAGGGTTGCACACGGCAGTCACCAGGAGTTGGCGCCAACTTGACGGCAGGTGATGACAAACATAACACAGGATTGCCATTTGATGGCCTCAAGGGGTTCTGGGGGCTTCCCACTCCTGTAAAGATTAGCCTTTTGGTAACTCGCAGGGGTGACTCTGCCCTGTCCCGTGGGCTTGCTAGGAGCCCCCCATCGACTCGCAAGCAGCGAGTTTGGTTTGAGTTTAAGGACAGAGACTTGCTGATCTCGTGTCTGTCTGCTCCTCAGCCGGCTTCAGGGATGCCGTCCTCTCCTGCTTCTGCTCCGGATCTCTCTGCAGTCTTAGGGCCGATGCTTTGGGTGCTCTGCGCTCAATCTGCTGCACCAACGGACACAGACATTCTTAAAATTCTCCGAGCTCTCAGCTCTGCCCTGAAAACATGTCACCGGGCTCTCTGTTACAAGGACCTTTCCTTCCTCCAAGGACGGCCTCGGCTTTTCCTTTGTTTGGCTGCCTTTTTTTCCTTCCTAGCCTGCAGATGCAGGGTGGGGGTGGGGTGGAGGCTTTGCCCTGCTGTCTTGTTCCACAGAGGGCCTTGGCCAACTGTGTGTGCTCTGGGGAGTTCCTACTGCGGCCGTGTGCCATTGGTAGGCAGGACACAGAGCATCTTACCTTGAACAGATACCATATATACTCGACTATAAGCCAACCCGAATATCAGCCAAAGCACCCAATTTTACCACAATAGCTACATTAAACAATGTGCTGAAAAACTCGGCTTATACATGAGTCTATACGGTATATCCTTTGCATATGTCAGTTCTCACTGCCATCGTTTAACTGGAAGCACCAAGGAGATCATCAGAAATCAGTGGATACATCGATGACATTCCATTGGCCCTTCTGTCACCATTCCAGAGCATCTCCCCGTGACACGACCGCCACAGGCTGGTTGGGGGTGTTGTTATTGTCGGGGGCCGTCGGGTGGGCTCTGCCTCACAGTGACCCTGCGGACAACAGAACGCACCATCTCCACGCTTCTCTGACGTTGGGGCCCCTTGCCGTAGCCGCTGTGTGAGTCCATCTCGTGGAGGGGCTGGCCCTCCGTTTTCCCAAGGACAACGTCTTCTCCAAAGTACGTGAGACAAGGGTCTCACCATCCTTGATTCTGGGGAGCTTTCTGTCTGTCTGTCTGAGGAGCCTCTCCCGTGACAGATTTGGTGGCCCCTCTTTTAAAGAGTCTTCACCCATGCCACGGGAGCCCGGGTGGCACTGTTGGGTAAGCGTTGGGTGGCTCATTGCGGGGTCGGTGGTTCAGATCCACCCGCTGCTCTGCAGGCAGTGCGAATGCACAGCGTCAGAAACTGAGAACAGTCTTTCCCAAAGTGAGTGCTACTGCCCCGTAGGGGCAGTACGGCCCCAGAACGGCCCCAGGAGGGGGCAAAAGCACATCCTGGATTATGGGCTGTACGCCAGCAGACTTTCATTGCTAGGGGTGCCCTGAGTCATTACTATGTTAGAAAAGGAGGCAACAATCCAATCGGTTCGGGAACATAGGCCGGGGTGACTAGTCGTTGGAAGAGACTCGCCGGTCGTGGGTTTGGGAGGGGACTAAAGGCACACACCAGATTGAGTGGCCCACTCACCTCCAGGATAAGGTAGCCTTCTTCATGTTCTTTTCCCCGAGAATCTTTACACCGCTCCAATGTCCCAAATAAGTATAGAAATACTAACCGGAGAACATGTTTGTCACTGTGGGTTTGTATCTCCCTGTGCTGAGTTGATGGACAGTAAGTGGTGGATTATCTGTGCGTTGGCATATATAGAGAGAGGCGTGTGGGCGTGCGTGAGATGCATGTATCTATATTAGAAAAATGTCACTCCTCCGTACTGTGTATGCGGATCTGTGAACGCCTGGCGCAGTGTCAGTGAATTTCAACTTGGTTTGGAGAAGGTTGGTGGAGTTCCACTGCTCCTGGGTCTGCCTGAGTTTTGAGCCAGCCCAGTGATGGATTTATTACCATACCAGATGGAATGGGGGAGGAGTGGAGCTGGGAGAGCCCCCACATTCTTGGTTCTTGCCCTCAAGTGTCCAGGAATTCCCTGGGGCCCAAGGCATGTGCTCAGCGTGTGGCCTGGCTCATGCTCTGTTGGAAGTCAGTGGGACAGAGCCAGGGACCGGCTTGGGGCTGGACTGAGTAATGGGATCATTAGAACCAAGCAGGCAGTGGTGTGAGTGGCGTGTCTGCAGATAATAGCTTGTTTGCTAATTGCCGGCACCAGATTTCCCGGGCAATTAGACATGTGCTTTCTCCCAAGGCTGGCTGTGCGCGTGTGGCCCCGTGGCTGCAGGCCTTTCAGGTAGCAGGTGGGGAGAGGATGCTCCCTGCTCTTCTGGCTGCCGTCTCTCCACGGGCTGCCCCAGGGGCCTTGGGCTGGGGGGTCCTCTTGTCAACAGGTGGAGGGACCATCTGACAGCACCCTCTAGTCGAGAGGACCAATCCCCCTGCCGTTGTAGAAAGAGGTCCCCTTGTGCTGGTAGCTTAGCAAAAGTGGAACTGCTGGGGCTTAGCAGATGGGTCCAGAAGTCAGTCTTTATGGTTGTTGGTCACTGTTGCATCCACTCCAGCCTGTGGTGACCCCATGTGTGTGGAGCAGAACAACACGCCATGGCTGTGACCTTCTGGATGCAAACCACCAGACCTTACTTCTGAGGTACATCTGGGTGGGTTTCCACCACCAGCCTTTGGATTAGTCTGCGCTTAACTATCTCTGCCACCCAGAGACTCCTGCTTGAGATAGGGGAAGGGCAGCGAACAAGAGGAAGACCCTTGGCGAGACGGACTGGCCAGCAGGCTCCGGCCTGACAGCACCAGGGAGGGTGGCGCAGGCCCGGGCAGTGTTTCATTCCCCTCTACAGAGGCGGGCCCTATGACTCAGTACTGATTCAGTGGCACCTAGCAGGGACTCCTGGAGCCAGGACTTTCTCCAATTCTCCTTTCACGAGCTGCGATGCTAACAGAAATTGGAAAGCACTCCCCCCTCAGATGAGCAAGCTGAATTTTTGTCCCTGAATTACCTGGATGTGCACCAGTCTGCCAGAAGCTGGAATCAACCCACCAGGAGGGAGACCGTCGGCAGAGAGAGGGGAGGAGGTTGCATGGATGTAAGCCTTCGCCGCTGCTCTGTGACGACTCATTTCACTCCTTCAGCCCATTTACTACCTGCTAGGTTGATGCACAGTGGGCTCGGGCATTGGAACACTGGTGAAGGTGGCTCAGCACCGGGCAGTGTTTCGTTCTGTTGGGCATCAGGCCACTATGGGCTGGAACTGACCTGATAGCAGCTGACACCATAGCAACAGGATGAAGCTGTCTTCACCGGCAGAAGGAAAGTCAGCAAGAGCCCAGGGCTCATCCCAGTGGCTGAGCCACAGGAGCAGGTGGGACCACCTGGAGATCCCCCCAGGAGGAGGCAGGCGTCTATCCGCCAATAGTGTTTTAGCAAATTGCTATGTGCCGTCCGTTGTTTCTGTCTCTCCTCAACCCTACAGGGCAAGGTTCCTGAGGCTAAAGGCTCTATTATAACAGATGGCCACAGTCTTCTCCTGGGGAGCTCCAAGCCAGGGATTAGGATGTGCACCAAAAAGAGCATGTTTGGGGAACACCCCTTCCAGGGTCTGGTGTTTGCAGGTACCCTGTGTCTGGCTGCAGCCTCTGCCATGAGAACAGCATGTCATCACAGCTCAGCCAGCCCTGCTGTCCTGGTCCTCTGGGAGCTCCCCAGCCCTGGCCGGGAGGGTGTGACCTCTTCTTGGGTGCTGATCCCAGGGGGGATGCCACCATGCTCTGGTAGACATCTAAAGCAAGCGTCTGTTGCTGTGTAATTGCCAGGGCGCTGGGGCGAGCCACCACCAGAGCTGCCTGCTGCTGGCGGGTGGCCCTGCTCCAGTGCGACCTTGTGTGTGTTGCCGCGCTCTATCTGTGGGGCCCAGAAATGCCCATCCAGAGGTCTTTTTGCTGGTGTTTCTTTAATGTCACAAAGCTCCGTCTCGCTGTAGTAGGGTGATGAGCTCACCTGGCAGGGGCTGAGGGGTAGTGGTGGGGGTGTCTCCATGCCAGGGGTCAGAGGAAGCAATGATGGGCCCATCAGACAAGGAAGCTCTTTCTGGAAGTCCAGCCGGCAGACTACTTGTTAGAAACATTGCTAGCTACCATCAAGTTTGCCACCACCTCACCACAACCGAGCGCACGATGGAGCAAAATGCTGCCTGATCCAGCACCGTCCCTAGGATCCTTGGGAGATTGGATGGTTGTGATCCTGAGCATTTCTATTAGCTGGTTTTGGAAGGAGCCTGCCAGGCCATTCTTGGAAGCCTGTCTTAATCTGCAAACCCTGCTGAAACTTAGTGTCAGAGTACCAAGCAGCCCCCCTCCCTCATTGACGGACAGGTGGGGGCTGCCTGTGACAAGCGCTGGCTGGGACTCAACCCCTGTTCCTCTGCATGGCCTGGGAGAATTTGGAACACAGAACCACCAGTAATCACCTTCTCAGGCTCTCACTGTTCTTTGGGTAGCTGAGGGCTGTGGTGCCTCAACCCAGAAAATGTGCACAAACACTTGCTCGGACTCACAGGTGGACACGGATCCCTCAGGGCACCCAGGTTAGGGATCGACTCCACAGAGGTCTCACCCGGAGCCACGCCTCCAAGGAGGGTGTGGTCCTGTTTGAACTACCAATCACAAACACTAGGGGTGCTGGACAGAGCCCCTGCCTTGATGGCGAGCTTCAGCCTCACCCACCACCTTAGCGACTTCTCAGGCAAAGCCTCTGGCCTCCCCATTCCTGTTTTTGGGGGAGTCAGTGGGTGCCACTTCTAAGGAGTGTACTTGTCTTTTCTTTCAGAAACGGCTCCCACTTCTGCATATTCATCTCCAGCCCGGAGTCTGGGGGACACGGGAATAACGCCTCTGTCCCCTTCCCATATCGTGGTAAGACGTGTGTGTGTGTGTGTGTGTGTGTGTGGCTGGGAGGGGGCAGTGCTGACTACTTTGATGTAACAATCAGAAAATCAAGCAGTGTTCCTGCTATCGATGCTAACAACAGGCATGTGAGCTGTGTGCTAGACTCAACTCACAGAGGTTTCTGACTCACAGTGATGCTGCAGGACAGGGTAGAACTGCGCCCCCCCCCCCTGGGGTTACTGAGACCGTAGCTCTTTTTGGGGGTAGAAAGCTCTGTCTTTTTTCCCCGAGGAGCACCTGGTGGTTGCGAACTCCTGACCTCGAGGCTCGCAGCCCAACATGTAACCATGACACCATGTGGGGAAGTTCATTTCAGCAGCTGCTGCTTCTGTTCAGCAGCATCAGCTGTGAGCCAGTGGCGGAGGGTGGAGCAGGTCACCTGTGCCTGTGTCCTCTGTCGCCGCGTGGAGGGCTGGGTCTCTAAGGGTGTGAGGTTAAAGTGAGCAAACTGCAGGCAGGTGCCCTCCCTACGGGGCCTGACCTTCCACTCAGGCTGGGCAGCTGCCGATAGGCCAGGGTCACCTTCGTCTAATGACTCAGATGGGGGATGAAGCCGGCTGGGCCCCTCCCCAGGGGCAGACTCCCTGCAGCTGGAATGCCGTGGCTGTTGGGCAAGGAAGCCTGGCCTGCAGGGACACCTCCCTGGAATCCAGGATCAGCCTCTCTCCCACCCTCCTCCCGCCTCACTCTTTTCCCCTGCAGAATGACGCAGACCCAAACGTCTCAGAGGAGCAGACGTTTCTCGTGGTGGTCGCCATCGACTTTGGGACCACGTCCAGTGGCTACGCCTACAGCTTCGCCAAGGAGCCAGAATGCATCCACGTGATGAGGTGATGCTGTGGGCAGGGGGACCCGAGAGGACTGAGGGCCAGGAGGGGCATTAGGCAATAAACACCCAGCAGGAGGCAGCCAGGGCTCAGGCCCAGTGTGGCCCAAACTCACCCCGCCTCTTTGGACACCAGGTCCCTGATCTGGGGAAATCTGGTTGGCCTTTGGTGTAGTTGGTCTGGGATGGGGCTCGGGCAGTGGTATGCTTGAACCCTGCTCCTGCTGACACCCTGCACCCCTGCAGTGGTTCCCGTGTGCCGCCAGGAGGAGGGGCTCTGACCGGAGCTTGTCTGTGGTGGAGGAGACCCAGCCAGCACCACCCAGCCACTTTCTCTGTGACCGTAGGCAGTGATTAAACCTGCGCATCCTCAAGGTCCTCATCTGTGCACCAGGGATCTGACGGCACCTGCCTCTCAGGGCACGTGTGCAAATTAAACAGGAGTTCTCCGCTCCTGTCACATTTGTTTCGATTCATGGGGACTCCCGGGTGTGTCTTGCACTCCCCCCCCCCCAGTGTTTTGTTTATCTTGTTATTGTTGAGAAGAACACACACAGCCAGACATACTCCAGTCCCATGGTTCCCACACGTCCAGTGCTGTGATGTTTGTTGGCTTCTGTCACCCTCCTCACCTTGTGTCTGGGTTGCTCCTTCCTCAGGAGCATCCACCCCAAAGGGTCCCATGGGATTGTTATATTCCTCGGTTGGGAAATACCTCTGTTGCTGGCTTCGCATGAGAAAAGAATTCGCACTGAAGTCTGGTTTGTGATCCAAGTAGGTTTTTATAAAGGATAGAAGACGGTTCAGGTGTTACAGTGAACTGAACACAGGCACCTGCAGGGCACTGCACACTCACACTTGGTGCGCCAGGAGGAGGAGGAGGGAGGGGGAGGGGGAGAGAGAGAGAGAGAGAGAGAGAGAGAGAGAAGGGGAGGAGAAGGGAGGGGAGGGGAGAGAGGAGAGAGCGAGAGCGAGACCAAGACCGAGACTGAGACGGAAGCCCGGCCGAGTGGAAGGTCAAGGAGCAGCTGATGGTGGTCTCCAGATTCCGTTTTTTAGGGCTTTCCACTGGGAGGCATTGTCAACAGTACTGGTTGACCCCATTGGCTGAAGTAAGCCCACCTGGCCTGGATTGGGCCAATCCAGGTGTACCTCCCACCAGCACCATCCGGTTCTTCTGGGCCCCGAGCAAAAGAGGCAGTGTGCATAGAGCACGCAGCAATCCGTCCCTGCTCCTTCCTCGTTCCTATCCACCTCCCTCCCAGCTCTTCTATCTTCTGTCACTCCAGGTGAAGGGAGGCCCATTGGTAGGTGTTGGACGGACTCCATAGGGTTTTGAATGATTGATTTTTTGTTTCTTTTTAGAAATAGAATGCCAAGATTTTCCTTCACGGTGTCGATTGGGGATTGGGGGTAGGGGTAGGGCTACGGGGGAGGGGGGGCGGGGCACCCTTCAACCTTTCTGGTGGCAGCTAAGTGTATGTATAAGCCAGGATGTATTATTACCCAGGTGCCCTTCAAGTGCAACTGAATGAGGGTAGGAAAGGTTATCATTCTTGCTCGGGAAGAGAAGTCCTGAGTGGTGGCTGCCAGAAGCAGAAAGGTGCCCTGTAGCTGGGAAGACTTGAAAGGCAAAGTGCCCGCCTGGGGTCTCCCATGACGCTTCCTTCCCACGATGCACACAGCTCTTTGCATCTAACTCACGCTCTGGGCTGATAATGCATGACGATATCTGACCCCACCCCTGTGATTGGCGGCCCCAGTCGGGCCCAAGGCCTTCCTGCAATGGGCACTGCCCTTCAAAGCCTTGGCAGCCACAGTTGTATGCCGCAAATGTCCATTTCAAGGCATAGTTCTGAAAATACATTCTAATCGGCTTTGCAATTCTGTCAAGTGCACAAGTGTGCTAGTGAACTGTGACTCCCAGAGTCAGGCTTTAGGCATTTTTACAAAGTGCAAGTCATGATCAGAGTGATCTACACCTTAATCTTGGTGGAAGCCCCCCTGCCTCTCCTCATGAATGCCTGATGAGGCTCAGCCCGAGACCCTTGTCCTAAGAGGCCTCAGGATAGGCTTCTCTCAGGAGATAATGAAGAGCCAGTCCCATCCAAGAAGGTGGTGACACTACAGCCCTCAGGCTGCTGTCTCCAACTGGGAATGAACAATCCACCAGAGGTGAGCAAAGCCATTCAAAGCTGGGAGCAGTGCTCACTGGTTTCTAGGCAGCTGCTCTATGAAGTGTTATATCTACAGGGGAGTCCTTCAAGGACAATTGAGAAGAAAGGAAATAGTTTCCAATGTGGGTTTGGAGGCACTTGTACCCAAGCTTCTGCTCGGCTCAGGGCTCTGCTGTTTTAGAGATTTGGGAGAAAGGCTATCCCTGGGTTCGATTCCGGTCAGAAGATCGCAGTGCAGCACGATGCAGACCGAGGAAGCTGTGGATGAGTGAGAATGCTCATGTGTGCATAGGTGTTGTGGTGACTCCCAACCATAAAATTATTTTCGTTGCTACTTCATCACTGTCATTTTGCTATTGTTATGAACTGGGCGACCCCTGTGAGAGGGTCGTTTGGCCCCCAAAAGGTCACAACCCACAGGTTGAGAACCGCTATAGTAGATGGTCATTAAACGGTGAGTGGGTGAGGCAGGCAGACCTTTGCTACTGAGCCAGAGCTCGGGACTTGCCCCTCCCATTGTCCTTGAACTGAGGATATTTCAAGCCGCTCACCCAGTGGGGCCCTGCTTCCTTTCCCAGCTCCCGTGAGCTCCCTCCTCCTCAGTAACAGTCACGCACACAGTAGGTGCCCAGGCAGCATGAGCCTCTTAACGTCTGTTCTTTCCTTGGTGGCAGGCGATGGGAAGGAGGCGATCCAGGGGTGTCCAACCAGAAGACGCCCACCACCATCTTGCTGACGCCTGAGCGGAAATTCCACAGCTTCGGCTATGCCGCCCGGGACTTCTACCACGACCTGGACCCCACCGAGGCCAAGCAGTGGCTGTACCTGGAGAAGTTCAAGATGAAGCTGCACACCACTGGGGTGAGCGAGCCTTGGCCCTGACCCCAGCAGCCCCACGTGGGAGAACAAGGGGTCCTCCAGCTTTGGGGGAGCTGTCCAAACCAGTACCCCAGCCCCCAGGCTTCCTTCCTGCCAGCAGAAACCCCTGTCTGTTTATGCGGATGTTTGGAGTGTGCCGTGTACTTTCGGATGTACCTGTGTGCACGGAGCTGCTCAGCCTGTCGCACAACTTGCGTGGAGACGGACCAGACTGAGTGGGTGTGGCTGTAGCATGGGAGGAGCAGGCTGCTGGGGTGCCCTGCATGTGAGGAGTTTACCCCACTCCCTTGCTAGATCGTTAGGCCATTGGGGATCTTGGAGGAGGGAAATGGAGCCTGGGACCCCTGGTTGGCTTGAAACAGTGATTTTTAAATGATCAGTCCAGAAGTGCCAACTGGGGCTTCAATTCTCTGTGCTGGAAAGCAGCTGCCCTGTCATGGGAGGTCGACTCCCATAGCCGTGTCCTCTGTACATCTCTGCCCAGCCAGCTGGCGCCCAGTAAGCTGGACACAGCACTTGGAGCTTTTTCAATGGAGTCATCGTATCCCACCCATGTCCCAAAGCTCTGGGTGCTTGGAAGCACGGCTGCGGCATTGAAAGACGACGAGCCCCCTGGGCCCAGACAGCCTGGGTTTTACCCCTGCAGCTGCTGCCTTACAAATACTTATCCAAGTCACTCCATCTTTCCGAACCTTGGTTTTCCTTCTCTGTAAAACGGGTAGTGGCTGCCAGCACTGGCCTGGGGGTCCTGGGCCCTGGGCGTGCCTGGCTCTCTCGGTGGCAGAACACTGGTGGAGAGAATTCGGCACTATCAGTGCAGAGCAGGAGCAGGCTTCCTGTCCCAGCTGGGGGCTTCCTGGTGCTTGGGGCCCTTCTCTTTGAGTCCCGGAGCTGCCTCCCAACAGCGCGCAGCAGGGGTGGGAGACGGCTGGGCCGAGGTGTCAGGAACGGATGCTGAGTGCTCTGGGCTGGGTTTAATAACCCGCTGCCGCCTTCAGATTACCTAGCCTGCTTCATTCTGAATCTCCACTGACTCCCCGCCCTGCAGGAAATAGCTTCCTGGGGCTGGGGGCTTCCTCTCGTGTTTCCCTCCCCACTTTCCGCCCCTCCTCATGCTCCAGGGACTGTCCTCATAGCTTCTTTGTTGCAAAAAAAAACAAGACAAAACAACAAAAAATACCCCTTTTCTTTTAAGCTTAATTTACTCCTAAATGTTTGCTTCTTCTGAGATAGCTTTGTCTTCTGCGCAACCTCCTCTTCTGGTTTAGAAACAACTGGTTGCTATTCAGTCAGGTCATTTTAGTGTGGCCGGGGGAGCTCATGTATGAACTGATCCGTCCTGAGCTCTGTACCTCTGTCTGCTGGGCATCTTGGGGGCTTTGTTCACCTGGATGTGTGTGTTCACTGATCAGAGAAGCCACACCTGAATCCTTCAATTCAGCACGACTCTCTGCCTTTTAAAGCACGGGACACAAAGATGCAACACACTTTTGGGGCCACTGACCGTGGGTTCAACCAACCCCACATCTGGCCTGGGCCACCATCGTAACATCGGAAGGGCACATGCTACTTCTGCAAAGTATCTTTCAAACACTTGGTGGCTTTCTGGATATGCACTGCCTTGATGGCCTGGGCAGTTTCACAGCTGTTCTTGAAATGCACCTGGAGATGCCACCCTGTCGATTGGCACAGTTTTCTGGGTCAAGTGAGTAGTGAGCTATTTTGGCAGATGCCCTCAGGCCACGGTGGGAAGCACTCCCCATTACTTGTTCAGGACCCCTGGCCACCTGCCCCCTGGCTTCCCACCATCCAAGGACCCTGTTCGCTCTAAGGAGAGGGAGGGAGGGAGCTGTAAGGAGAGGGGGGTGGGGGAGGGAGGCAGAGGTGCTGAGGATTCGGCAGCTCCAGCCTTAAAATATTCTGGTTTAAATATTCTGGTTACGTGGTAGGCAGCTCCCTGGGGTGGATGGGGAGATGGGTGGGAAGAGGAATGAGAGCATCCTGTCTGTTTAGCATCGTATGTGGCAACAAGGGGGCCACTTCGGCCTCCACTGGGGGCTCCCAAGGGTGACTGTCCATGTGTGGAAACAGTCTGTGCATTGCATCCGGGCTGCAGCCTGCTGCTTCTCTCTCTCGCCCCCCCCCCCCCCGCGCTGTTGTTCATACTGATCTCTGCTCCTGGGAGGATCTGGGAGAGGGGAGGAGGGAGACGGCCATGGAAGTGGGCACTGTAGGGCATCTTACAGACCCTGGGTGGGGCTCCCACCATCCTAGCCAATGCCTCAACCATCAGGAAATAGCAGAACTCTCCAGAATTCCCCAGACCTGCAGGCAGTGGCCCCCTGGCATCCTGCCACTCTCTCCTTCCTCTGTCCCTCTACCTCCCAGGACTTGACCATGGAGACTGACCTGACAGCAGCGAATGGCAAGAAGGTGAAAGCTTTGGACATCTTCGCATACGCCTTGCAGTACTTCAAGGAGCAGGCTCTGAAGGTGGGACCCAGGGCCCTGTCTGTGTGCTGAGGGCCACAGTAGGTGGGGCCGGGCATGGGGACCTCAGGAGTCGGAGGTGGGGCCAGGCCCTGGGCTTGTCAGCTGGTGTCGGCGGGTGTCTAAGGGACATCAGGATTCCCAGAGGGGAAAGAAGCTAGTGCACATGTGATCAGAAGGGACGGGAGCGAGAGTCTCTCAGACACCAGGGAGAGCGAGCGAGTGAAAGTGTCTGACCGAGAAAGTAACAATGAAAACCCAAAGAAATACCCATAGCCCCTCAACAGGGCAGAGCTGTCCCATAGGGTTTCCACAGCTGGCAATCCGTGGAAGCAGACTGCCCCATCTTGTCCTGCAGAGCAGCGGGTGGGCTCGAACTGCTGACCTTCTGCTTAGTAGCCAGACGTTTGCCAGGTTCCTTTCCCTTCCCAGCTGTTTCCCCCGACTTGGAGGGACCGGCCCATTGGAACAGCCCTCTCGACAGCCTGAGGAAGAGCCTTGCTCGGGTTCTAACCCTCTTTCTTTTTAAGGGCTTTGCGTAGCTGGGTGGTCATGACGGCATGCTTGGGATCATTCCCCGAACCACCGCACGCTCTCCTGCTTTACAAGCTCAATGCAGACCCGGGACGGAATAAAACACTTTGATAAAAAAGAACCTTTGCTTTAGGTGGGGCCCAAAGCAGAGAAGTTCCTAACACACACACGTAGGCACATACACACTCACACATGCACACTCACAGGCACGCACACAAGTGCACACAAAACAAAACAAGCCAACCATCTGTTTACTGACCCAAGGGGAAGTTACTGTAGTGAGAGGGTGGGTCAGATCCAAAGTAACTCTTTGAAACTTCAAACATTGACGTGGAAGCCTTATGTGACCCCCTCCAGCTGTGGAAGGAGAAGGCGAATCTAATTCTACCCAATGGCCTTGAGGCAGAGATCTGACATGCCTCCCCCCTCCGTCCTTGACCTTATTCTGACACCAAGCGTCCCTCCCACAGCATCCTCTTTTCTGCTGGGATCGATCATTCATTGCAGTGGCCACACGGAACTCACAGATCATACTCACGATTGAAGGGGTTGATTAGGGAAGTTAACAGGTGACCACGAGCCAGCTTCAGTAAACAGTAAGGATATGGTCATTAATCCACAACAGCCCTTCTCTCCTCAGCCAGCAGCCAAGTGGCTCTCTCTGGTTCTCCGCCTCCAGCCACGTGGTCCCTTGGCCGCTGGTTTCCACGGGCCAGGAAGCCCACCCCATGCCCCACCTCATGGTCCCAGAGTCTCGGCTCTGCTCTCTGCTCCGTCTCATGGTGGCCTTGCTGTAGCCGCTGGTGCCTCTGGTCTTGGCCTTCCTCACTTCAGACAGAAGTCGTGAGGGTGCTCCACCAGTGTCTCTTCTTCTTCAGTGGTCCCAGGAATTCTCTCTCTGCGTCTGAGATGGCTTTTGGACCCAGCAGAATGACTTTGGTGCAGGTGTGGCATTTGGCTTTCAGGAGACCAGTCATCTCCCCAAGGAGACAAAGCGTGGTGTGTTAGACAGGGTTCTCTAGAGAAACCAAACCAGCACACTTACGATTTTATATCTGTATATCTATGTCTAGATAGATAGATACAACACGAAGAAATGAGCAGCTAGTTAGTCCACAGAGGGCTCAGTTCAACTCATTCCCGTGAGACAAGTTAATAGACTGGCAGTCCTTC
Organism: Tenrec ecaudatus; assembly: GCF_050624435.1. NCBI lineage: Eukaryota > Metazoa > Chordata > Mammalia > Afrosoricida > Tenrecidae > Tenrec > Tenrec ecaudatus. Next base: position 100,254,040 of record NC_134545.1, on the reverse strand, counting down.
AACTCACGAGGGCTGCTGGGTGCAAGTCAAGGAAGCAGACAGCTGAGTCTTCTGTAGAGCCACACAGGCAGTCCGATCACAGGCAGCAAACAGCAGGGCAGGTCACCAACAGTCCGCCAGATGACAGGGTCCAACAGTCCCCAAATCAAGTAATGTACATCAGCAGTGTGACGAACAGGTCTCTAAGGAACCTCAAACTATAGCAACAGGGTACACGGGCTGGGTGTCCCACAGGTAGTGTAGCTTGCAAGTTGAGGCAGAGAACCAGCCGCTGGTTCAGAGAGCAAGAGACAGAAAGGGGAGGTTCGCCGAGCCATTATCTCTCTGCCCTTCAACTGTGACCTTATTAATCCCACATGTGTTTATTGGCCAGGTTGGCACAATAAACTTACCTATCACAGGTGGTGACTTGGGTTATGCCCTCCAGAAGGTGGAGGCTCAGAACACATCCCACTTCAATCCTGCCCATTTAACGTAGCAGAGAACTCCCTCCAGAATGAGACAATCACCACAGGCGTGGTGGTGGTGGCGTTGGTGCGGGGTGCCATCGAGTCAGCTCCGACCCGCAGCGACCCCTCGCACAACAGAAGGAAATGCTGCCCGGTCCTGCCCCAGCCTCACCATTGTCCCCATGCTCAAGCCCAGTGTCACAGTCCTGGTGCCAGTCCATTTCCTTGGGGGTGTTTCTTTTTTTGCACTGCCCTCAGGCGTAAAGGCCAAACTTCATAATGCATCACATAAGGGATGATGGCTAGAAGGGCCCTATTCATTGACCACATCTCAGAAACAATTGGTAGCATGAAATGTCTATCAGTGAAAACCAAAAAACAAAGCAATCCCTTGACCTGCCTCTGACTCTTCTGAAAGACATCTGCAGGGCCCATTTGGATACCGCAGTTTGGACATTCGAGCACCTTGATATGTGATTTCAGACTTGGCTTGGCTGGTGACTGTGGCAGGAGGGGACAGGAGGGAAGGAAATCACAACCCTCAGGTGTCTGCGCTGGACAAGGCTCTGGGCTCGATGCCCCACCTGTGCTCCTGGTCCATCTTGCTGGTTAGGCTGTGAATCAGCTCACGTTACAGATGGGAATACTGATGTCTTAGGACATGCCAGGGACACGTTTTGCTCTATCAGGACCTGGTGGGACACGTTGATGCGTTTGGACCCACTGCTCACACTTGCCCACAGAGGGGACCCGCTGATGTGACCTCTCTCCAACCCGAAGTTAAGGGCCACACAGTTCTTAGTTAGCTCATCTCATCCATCTCCTTGTGTCAGGAACCCCCTCCCCCCCATAGGCTAGCGCTGTAGTAAGGTCTGTGACAGTGGTGGCTACAGCGATAAGTGCCACCAGCTGTTAACCATTCCTATGGACCAAGCACCATTCCAGATATAAGACTGCATGGAACAATTTGGCTCAGGCCTGGGTTTTTTGAGATAAGAGAAGCCTGGTTCTGTCACTTTCCAGTTGCCCAAAAAAGGTCCTGCAAACACACATATTTTCCCATCTGTAGAAAAGGGGCACAGTGATCGTGCTTTCCCCATCGAATCCTTGGCTGGGTTCATTGAGCTAACGTAGGAGAGTTCTTGGCAGGGCAGTGCATGTAGGAGCTCGCAGTGAACACCACCGCCGTCACCACCGCCGTCAGTCCTCCCACGAGCTAACAGCTAGCCAGTAGCATATTATTGTCATCATCCGCATTGTACTGAGAAGGCCACTGAGGTCAGGCAAGCTGCCACTTGCTCAGTCACCTGGCTGGGAGATGGTGGAAGTCACGTCTTCAGGAGTGGTCACGCGACTAGGACGTGGTCAAAGCCACATGACTAGAAGGGCCGCGAAGGGAGTTGTCTTCAGCTCCGCTTGCCTCAGTGAGTGAAGGGGCGCGGGGAGCTGCCCTGCCCGTCGAAAGCTCATAAAACAGACTGACTGTGTGCTGCCCCTGCTGTGGAGCGTGCAGCGGGGCCACGGCCACAGGATGCGTTGTCCCTGGGGACCAGCTGTGCTGATTTGACCCTCTTCTGGGTCTTGGCTTCAGGAGCTGAGTGACCAGGCAGGTTCGGACTTCGAGAACTCTGACGTCAGATGGGTCATCACGGTGCCGGCCATCTGGAAGCAGCCCGCCAAGCAGTTCATGAGACAAGCTGCCTACCAGGTGAGCGGGGCCCAGGGCAGGTGGGGCCGGAGTGGGAAGGAATGGGCAGAAGGAACCGAGATGTCATTCATGGGGCATGGATCTGCCGGACTCGATGGTGGTGACTCCAGCCGCCAGCCCAGGTCCCCTTATGAGCAGTCAGGAGGCTCCTGGAGGCAGGGAGATAGGCCCACATCCTGCGGGCGCCTCTGCTTCCTGTGGGAGATGGGCCCAGGCAGGTGGAAGGAAGACTTGGCCTCAACTTTTCTTCTGGCTTCACGCATTTTCCAGACCGTATTTCTGGGATGGATTCAAAATGAAGCCCAGTGGCCCTTCTCCACTGGCAAAAGGAGGCAAGGACCTTCAGAGACGGGACTTTTTACTAAGAAGGACATAAAGTCAGGGCCACTGGCCGTGGGCCAGACCAGGCGGTCAGTGTGGGGTGGAGGCTGGGAGCTGCACCTCGGAGGGAACAAGGTGTTCTCTGCAGGACATGTTCCCTGGAGACCTGGGTGGTGGCTGACCCCTGGGTCGTGTAGCTAAGGGACGTGTGTCAGCACTGTGCCTTCAGTCCTGGATACAGAGCACTCCGGTGCCGATGGCCGCCTGGGACAATATGGTGCCCCCGCGCCTCCAGCTCACAGGCTCAGCCTCCCCGTTTGGGACAGGATAGGACTTCTAGAGGGCTGTCCCATGTTAGCACAATGCTTCACCCCCTGGGGCAGCGTGCACCCCTGCTGGAGCCAGTTCATTCTGTGGTGAGCGCCAGTGTTCATAGCCTTCAACCCTGGTCAGGCTGAGCAAGTAACCGGGGGCATAGGTGCCCCTACTGCCGAGCTGGCCTCAGGGACAAGGATCCCAGAATGTGCTCAGCGGCAAGCCCAGAAGAGTTGGCAGCTCAAACCCACCCAGTGACTCTTTTGGGACACAGACCTGGCGAACTGCTCCTGTCGTGATTAAAGTAGAACAAAACCCAAACTCAAGCCACGGAGTCCATTCTGTCTTGTATCGACCCAGCGGGACAGAGTAGAACTGCCCCTGTGGATTCCCGAGATGCTAACTCTTTATAGGAGTCGAAGGCCTCGTCTTTAGCCCATGGAGTGGTTCAAGGTGTAGAGTTACTGACCTTGAGGTTAGTAGTCCACCGTTTAACCAACTCTGTCACCAGGGCTCCTGCCCATAGTGGTATGGCCTAAGAAACCCCTATGGGGCCATTCTCTGCTGTCACATGGGTCGCCGTGAGCCGGAAGTAGACTCCGCCCCACCCAACATCCACAACGCCTGCCATCAGCTTGTGGCCACCTGGATGAGCCCTTTCCTTTCAAAGCCTGCCCAGAGTCCACCCTGAACCCCGAGTGCATGTAGTGAACGGTGCACCAGGGCCACTCCAGGAAGATGGGAAGCAGTGAACTCCGTGCCCTCCTGCCCTGCCTCCCCCCTAAACAAGAGTTGGCATCCGAACCTCTCTACCTGTGGGTGGAACCCCGTTTGGAGGCGGGATTTTCTTGGTGATATTAATGAGGCCATTTCAGTGTAGTGTCTTAAACTCACGCGCTTTTGAGCTATCAAGAGAGCAGTTGAGGCCCAGCAACAAGGCCGTGGAGATGGGGGAGAGAGGATGCCCCTTGGAGATGCATCATGAAGGAAGCTCAGGGCTAGAGAGACTGAGGGCTTCCCCCTACTCCCTGAAGCTTTCCCCTAAGGCCGGGACTCCAGCCCTCCGCTGTGAGCCACGAAATGTCCGGGTGTTCTAGGCACCCTTTGCTAGCTGTATTGAGAAATAAGATGAGGACAGGGTTCCCTCCTGCCTCCCCTTCCTTTCCCTCCCCTCCCCTCCCCTCCCCTTCCCTTCCCTTCCCTTCCTTTCCCTGGGCCTTCTCTGCTCCCCATGTCTTCCTCTGCTGAGCGTGAGAACCTGGCTCAGAGTACAAGTCTGCCAAAAATAGACTTGCTTTTTGCAGGCATGAAGGAAGAGGGTGGAAATTCCAGAAGGAGGCAAGTGCTTTAAAAAGGGAGCAAATGGCTTCGTAGCTGTCCACAGCAGCCCTGGGCCTGCAGGAGCATTTGCCATGGTCTCAACTCAACCTTCAGACAGGGCCCAGGGCCTGCAGTCAGGACCCAGCTGTCAGCAGAAGGCCAGCCAGGGTTCTGAGGGCCTTCCCGGGCAGGATCCTCAACACACAGGGTCTGGACTTTGCTTTCCCAGCCGACAGGAAGCCGTCATGAGACCATGCGCCGACCGAAGGTCCATTCTTGTTTTAGCTTGCTCAGGAAAGAGGTACCATGAGTGGGGAATTTGTCAGGGTGCCAAACCCAGGGCTGGCTCCCCTGAGCGTGGCCTCTGTGGGTGGGTGGGGGCCAGGGGGCCAGGCGAGGGGTGACCCCTTACAGTGGGGGCTCTGTGGAGAAAACCAAATGGGGTGGGGGCACAGCTATCAAAATGACACTCAGCCAAGAGAGAAGCGGCCAGCAGCTCTGTCAGGGAGGGACATGGGGCCTGGCTCTCTGAGAGTCAGAGGCCTACAACACACAGGGATAATCTTTGTCTAGGGTGATGTTCTTGCAGCTTAATTTCTGTCTCTTTGTAAATCTGCTGGTGGTAGAGACCATTCAGTAATTTGTCTGCCCTGCCATTTATTCCTCAAACTAACCTGTCCTGGACTTTGTGTCTCCTCGCCCTCCTTTGCGAGACACCCAGGTGCGATTCTTGGCCATGGTCCCCTATGCAGCCACCGCGTGTCTGCCAGTAGAGACCTGTGTATGGCCCTACTGGTGAGCAGGTTTCAGTGGGACTGCCGGACCAGAGTGGGGTAGGAAGAAAGGCCTGGCAGCCTCCTTCCGAAAGCCAGCCAGTGAAGACTCTGTGGATCACAGAGTCCAAGTCTGCAGCCCATCATGGACAGGGTACGGGACTGGACAAGGGCTCCCTCCACTGCGCATGGGTAGACCATGAGTTGGCTGAGCGGATGGTAGCAAACAAGAAGCCCCTGTGCCCCAGCCAGGCACTATGGAGGGGCTGGATTCACATCTATGGCCAAGACCTGCTCTCAAGTTGCCCTCAGCTGAGCGGTTCATTGAAGCTTCTGTACCTTTAGGTGGGGCGGGGGGGTAGGGGGTAGGTTAGGGGCACTTTCGCTTGCCCCACCTTCTGGAAGAGAAAAAGGAATGAAAACTTGCTGCTCTGTGGCCAGAGGCACCCTCTCTTCTCTCCCTCGAGGTGAAAGTGCTAAGCAGCTGACCTAAAGGCTAGTGGTTCAAACCTACCAGCCGCTGCATGGAAGAAAGATGAGGCAGCCTGCTTCCATACAACGGACAGCCTTGGAAGCCTTCTGGGGTCGGTCTACTCCGTCACTGTGGCCACCGCATCATGGGTGTTTAACCATCCTCACTGGCCATCCCCATTTGAAGTACTGAATAGAATGCAAACACACAGTCCTCGGCTGGCCAGCTTTTGAGCACTCTGGGCAGTGTTTAATCAGTCAGACATGTACCTCTTTCCACAAGGCGGTGATGCCCACCATCCCTTCCGCCCCACATGCAGTCCACTGACCAGCTTCAGGGCCGAAAAGCCCAGAGGAGTGAGTGGAGTGGGGTCCTCCTTTGGGAGACCTGGAGGACCTCTGAGGGGCACTGAAAGGGGAGCCTGTCTCTGTAGGAGTAAGCTGGGGGAGGGGCTGAGCAGGGAGAGGAGGAGGAGGAGGAGGCCAGGAAGCACCAGGAGCCTGAGGAGGCTCTGAGCTGAGTGGCTTGGGTATTGGGCCTCCTACTCCCTGACTCTGGACTCCCTGCTGTGAGCTGAGAGAGCCATCCACACTGCTCACTGGACTTGGTGGCCAGTGCATGTTGACAGAATGGACTCCATGTCTGTCTCTTACCTTTGACCCTTTAAGGCGTTAGTTTCTAGGCAGTGGGGAGAAGACCAGCTGATCCTCTCCTGAGAGACCTGGAATGCTGGAGCGGCAGTGGTCCCTGTGAGCCTGGGGGTGGGGGTGGGGGTGGGGGTGGGGGTGGGGGAAGAGGCTGAGGGGTGCGATCATGCACGGGAACATGGCCAGTCCCCTTCTAGAGGCACTTTGCCTCCAATGTACTACAGAGACATGTTACTGGGCCAACATTGCCATATGTACGGTGCGATCTCACCGCCCGGAGCCGCAGCCTGCCTTGGCTCACCATCCAGAAACAGACTGCAGGGAACACGGGCGTCACGGGGGGGGGGGGGGGGGGGGTGTGAAAGTCAAGTCCTCAGCCCCGGGGCCCTTCCGCTGCAGCACTTCTGAAGCTTGAAGGCCGGCCAGCGGAGCACTTAACTGACTGTGGACACATCCCCGGGGCGGGTGTTCCCGGCTTGCCACTGGGCGGGGAAGCAAGCCAGCCAGTGTCCATACCCATTCCCAGGCCTCCCTGGAGTGTGGGCTTCCTACCTGGTGGGCCCCGTGCTCCTGAAGGACACCCCCAAGAAGCCGATTGGATGGGGCTCTGCTGCCCAGATCCCTGGGGCCTTGGAAACAGAACACTGGCTCAGACACCTTCCCTCAGTCCACTCTCGGGGTCTGGTACAGCGTACATAAAGGCGGGAAATGCAGAAAAAAGACCAGCTGGGGGAGGCTTCTTGGTGGTAGGGCCGGTAAAGTGCTGGGTTGATGGTTCAGACCCACCAGCCTCTCCTCAGGAGAAAGATAAGGCTGTCTGCTCCGGTAAAGACGGGCAGTCTCAGAAACCCCAAGGAACACTTCTATGCTGTCTTATCGGGTCGCTATGATGTTGTTGTCAGGTGCCTTGAGTTGGTTCCGACCCATAGCAACTCGAGGCTTAACAAAACACCGCCAGGCCCTGCACCAGCCTCACAATTGTTCCTGTGCTTGAGCCCACGGTGCTGCCATGTGTCCCTCCAGCTCCTTGAGACCCTTGTGTCTAGGAATTGACTTGATGGCAGTGGGTTTGGTCTGGTTTGTGGTTGCTGGGATGATGGGGCAGGCTCCGTTTCACCTAGAGGTGCCTTGGAAGAAAGGGCTGGCAACATTCTTCCGAAAGGTCTCCATCCCACCGCTGTTCTGATCCCATACTCATGGAGTTGCTGTGAGAGGACCCTGCTCCATGGTGATTGGTTTGGTGGCTGGGGGGTATGGCTGAGTGATTCATTTGGTACCTGCCTCCCGCACCCCAGCTGTGCACCCCAGATCGCCTTCAGAAAACCTATCACCTTGCTGGGAGGTGAGCTGTGCCCACAGCCATCTCGTGGAATATGACGCGTGGCCGCCCTGCAGGACAGAGTAAAACTGCCCCTTAGGGTTTCCAAGGCTGTCAATCATAACGGAAGTAGCCTGTCCATCTTTCCCCCTCGCCAAGCAGCCAGCTGGTAACCCCATGGTGCCACCAAGGCCTCTTTGCTAGCCCCAAAGGGAGATTAGCAGGAGCAGAGGGAATTCTCTGGTCCAGGGAAGGTGGCTTGGGTTGGGGCCCCTTGCCCCATGTCCTGACCCCCCCCCCCCAGTGTTTATGATGAAACCGAGGTTACGTTTCCTGCCCCAGCCTCCTGTCTTCAAACACATCCGGTGTTTCCAAGTGGGGGTGGGGTGGATTCTCCTGCATTTCCTTTTCTTGGAGCCCACCAACAAGCAGCTCTGGGCCCCTCCCTCGTGGCTCTGCAGCCCCCTTCTGGCCTTCCCCCTCCTCCCTGCCCTCTTCCCTGCCTGGGGAGCCTGAGGGGTCCAGCTGGAACAAAGGGGGTGTGGTTGCTCTGAAAGGATTCTCAGATACTGTGTCAGCCCCCTCTGGCCTGGCCTTCCCCACTTTGCTTTGGGGTTCTTTCCTGATGCAGCCACAACAGGGGAAACTTCCCATGGAAATGGTCAGAGCGGTAGGTTTGGGGCCAGACCAGCCCAGCTGGGGAAGGGCAGATGAAAGACTTCCCCTTGGGGCAGGGGGAGCCCTGCTGCTTTGGGCAGTTGTACACTGGGCCAGATGTCAATCCTCAGGAGGTTGGACTGCCCCCACCCCAGTGGACAGGCAGTCACCCCCAGGCCTACTCAGGTGCTATTGAGCTGCGTCCTGTCTTCCCCATGCTCCTCTGTCCTTGGACGGCTGAGTTTGAGTTCCTGTGTGAACACCTTCCACCCAGTCTGAGACCCTGAAGGTGCCAACGGCTGAATGGGGTGGGGAGGGGCTGGATGGGGGAGGTGGATGAAGGAAATAGATGTGAGGGTGGGTGGGGAGGCAGGTGGGGTGGTAGGTGGGGTGGTACAGTTTTTTTTGCTGTTCCTCTTTCTCCCTTCCCATCCCCTGCTGCCCTGCCTGTTAGATTCCTCGGGTGAGAAAATCCTCCATCCTTGGCTTTGAACGAGAAAGAATGCACACCAAAGCCTAGTTTGTGATCCAAGTAGGGTTTTATAAAGGATAGAGGTTTCAGGCGCTACAGTAAACTGAACACAGGCACCCACAGGGTATTGAACACCCATGTGGTGCCCCTGAGGCCAGAGAGAGAGACAAAGGGAGACCCTGCAGCCCAGCTGTGTGGAACCACCGAGGAGCAGCAGGGAAACAAGGCGGTAGTCTTGAAGTTCCAGCCTTTTGGGGCCTTCCGCTGGGAGGCATGGTCTATGGTACTGGTTGACTCCATTAGCTGAATTAAGCCCACCTGGCCTAGATTGGGGCCCACCCCACCCTCTGGTTTGGGGCCTGAATTTGGAGCATTCTCAGTAGACACACCTGGTCCCTGCTCTAGCTACCTAACACTCCTGGGCCCACTCGGCTCTCCACAAAAGCCACCTGTAGGTAGATGTCCCAGTGTGACAGGATGGCAGTAACCATACCTTCGTCCTTTGTGCCAAGTCCCTGGGCTTGCTCTGGTGGCAAGAAAGCTAGACTCCAGGGGGAGGGGGAGGGCGTCAAAGATCAGCTTCTCTAACTGGGAACCCTGAAAGCAGACCCTCTGTCCTCCTCAGTCTGGGGATGGTTGACAGGACTCTGGGGACTTTCACAGCGCAGTCCCTCCCACCTCCTGGGCACGGACTCTCACCTGCTCCCCCACTGCCCAGGTCCTTCCTGCCTTCCCCTCATGCGCTGCTCAGAGCTGGGTCATCCATCCTCGGCAAGTCAATTCCCACTCATGGCAGCTGACTTTGGATTGTGATTTAGGCGACGGCTCATTTAGTGCTCAAGAGTTTATTTATTCCAGTTGATCCATTCCAGCCTTCTCTGTGAACCATCCTGGATTCCATTTCCACCCCGTGTGTCTGATTCCCATTCCTCCATCTGTCCACGGGCTGGTTTTTCGGAAGCAGATGGCCAGGCCTTTCTTCCAAGGTGTTCCTAGATGGTTTTGAACCTCTGTCCTTTCAGCCAGTCGTCAAGAGCTTCACCATTGGTGCCATTCAGGGATTCAGCACTGGGCCACGAGCAAGCCCTGACCCAGTTCCATGACCCAGAGGGCCTGATAGCTCCCAACAGGCCCTGCATTCTCCCCGACCCACCCTGAGGTGTTCAGAGATCTGGGTGTGTTTCTGCTCTGCGGAGACCTGTGGAGGCCATGTCCCCAAAACGCAGAGTGGGGCTGTGCCTCCCGAGGGGGCTGTCTTCCGTGTGAACCTGCCCTGGAAGCCTCTGCATCTGCTGTCTTCCAGGCGGGCCTGGCGTCCCCCGAGAACTCGGATCAGCTCATCATCGCGCTGGAGCCGGAGGCAGCGTCCATCTACTGCCGGAAGCTGCGGCTGCACCAGATGATCGAGCTCAGCAGCAAGGCGGTGGTCAATGGGTACAGCGCCAGTGACACAGTAGGAGCTGGGTTTGCACAGGGTACCTCGCTCTCTCTCTCCCTCCCTCACTCCCTCCCTCCCTCCGCTCCCCACCCCCACCCTCCACTGGAAGGCCCCCTGCCTTGGATTATTCTACATGCACAAGGTGGTGCCCTGGGAAGAAACTGGCTTTCAGGACCTCTGGGCTTGGCCCCCTCCCTGGAGACTAAGCTGTGATGAGCTGGGGGTCAGTATCTACTGACCCTCGGGGCTCAGGGGGTCAGGATCAGCTGATTGAATGACTGTAGGCAGGTAGAGCCTTCTCTCTGAGACTCAGAGGGTGGCCTGGGGGGGCGGTTCTGGGCCTTGCATTATTCTCTGGATCTTGCCTATTAACCGATTCGCAATCAAATCCCACTTGCCTGTTATTAATTGCTCCATTAAGACTGTTGATTTATGGCTGGCTCACTCACCGGCGTGCATTTCCTGTGTGCTGAGTTCATCATGGCCCAAGTCTTTCGAGTCCAGGGTTTGAAAGACGAGGGGTCCGGCTGCCCTTGCCTGCCCGGGCCATGCTTGTCTAGGGAGAGGAGTTCCTTCTCTTTCATTAAAAACCAGACTCTGGCGACCATCAGGTCAACTCTGACTCAGCGGCGACCCTCTAGGACAGCGTGCAGCCATTCTTTAGGGATCCCGAGACTTTGAAGGAGGGGCAGCCCCAACTTTCTCCCGAGGAGAAAAGGTGGTGGGTTTGAACTGGTGACTTTGTGGTTAGCGGCCGGATGGCTGACCTGCAGCACCATCAGCGCCGTCCCCCCATCCCCACTCCCCTCTTGGCTGAGTGGCACGATTGTACACCATTCTCCTCTGACAGCCCGGGGATGCCATGGGTGGAGTCCATTTGATAGCAGCTGGTATGATTCTGGTCTGCAGTCTGTATCCCCAGATCAAGGCGCCTCTTGCCCTCGGGCGCAAGGCTGTGGGACTGCTGGGTCCGCATCAGTGCACCAGCCTTGGCACGGGCCATCTGATTCAGCTGGCATGAACAGAAACAGGATTCCCTCGTTCGTCATCCGAGGGCCCCCTTTGCAGCGCTCCCTTCCCACAGGCAGGTCGGGCCAGCCTCCCTGCAAAGTAAGCCAGTTGCATTCACATTTCCCAAACTCAGGATGACATGTTTATTGAAATCTCCCCCTTCCTTTTTCTTTCTTTTTTAAACGGGAAGTAAGGGAATGAATGACTGACTTTTCTGTCTTGCTCAGGGAATCTTTATCCAGCTGGTCCTAAGAAATTCTCATTTGTCTAACTCATTCCAATCCTATCCCCCTTTCTACTCCCTCAGTATCAAGCTCATGCATTCGGGTAATTGGTCTGAGTGCCTTGAATGCACACCTTCCCCACAGCTCAGATTTTGAACCTGCCAAGCAGCTCTCCGCCTCCCCAACACGGCTCTGCTCTCTGCATCCAGGCTTGTCTCCTTGTGCTCAGGAGGCCTCTTATTGGTTTCTGAAGCCAGAGGGGCAGTGAGACCAGGATCATTTTATGGTTGGTTAGAGCATCTCCCCTCGAAGGAGAGGGTGCTGCAAAGTGGGGTGCCTGTGAGGTGTCCCAGGCCTCAGACCCCCCCAACCTGTTCTGAGGGAAAACTGAGCCGGCCGGCACCTGCTCCCCATCCTGAGCCCATGCCACTGGGTTTGCAGTCTTTATTATGTTACTCTGAGAGCATCTAATGAGCTCAACAGAGGATACATTTTCCACAATATTGGGCTTAATTTGCCTGAAAAAATGGGACAATTTTTTTGAACGTTCAGAGCATGTTTTATTAGCCTCACTTTGCAATTTTATTTATTTTTTTATGAAGGCCATTTAACTAGCCATCTAGATTGCTTTAGGAAACCGGGTGTGTCTAGGAGTCCCGCAGAACAGATTCCTGTGTCGCTCTTGCTGGCATGGCACAGAAACCCTCAGCTCAGGGCTCCCTCCCAAGCCCACAGGGCTCCTTGATTAGGGGGAGCATCCCCACTGAGAACCAGGTCCCCAGGAAACCACGTGGCTGGGTCTTTGCCAGCCTTGGCGTCAGAGGAAGAGGCGTTCTGCAAACACTGCTTGTAGGAGGAGCCCTGGTGGCCTGGTGGGCTGCTAACGGCAAGGCCAGCTGTTTGAAACCACCAGCTGCTCTGTGATGAGAAGACAAAGCTTTCTACTCCCGTTACAGCCTCGGAGAACTCACACAGGACAGTTCTACCCTGCCCTATAAGGCCGAGACGAGTCAGCGTTGACTTGATGGCAATGGATTCAGTTGTTCATTGTGGATAGAGGCCCAAGGACCAAGGGTGCCATCCCAGGGGAATGCCTGTATGGCTGTCACAGAGGGTTGCACGGTAGTGGGGTCTATAACAAGGGCTCTGTCACAGAGGACTGTCCAGCCCAGGGCATGCGCTGTGGCGGAGGGATTCGTAAGGCAGTTCAAGACCAGCAGCGCACAGGTGGGCAGGGCTGTGCATACCCCGTGGCCCAGAGCTGATTCTGACGGAGAGAGGCCCCTGGTTTGCTGCCAGGTCTCACCCTCTGTGCTTTGCCTTCCTTACCACCTACTGTGCGACAGCTGCCACACTGGGTGCCTACCCTGCTTGCGAGGAACTTAGGGAAAGTTTTATACACCTGGGGACTGAGGCTGACTGGCCCCACCCTTGCCTGGCCTCACCCTGCCCCTGCCTGCTCACAGCACCCTCTTAGCTTTCTTCCCTGACCCTCCTTTCCTGGCGTCATCAGCAGGTGTTAAGTCCCCAAGACTTTCAGGCTTCTTGTCTGGGGTCACAGGACCATGTAGTGGGAATTGCAAGGCCCTCAACCTCTCCTGACCTGGCTCCCCTCATCCAACCTAGGGATGCCCATTGTGCCTGGTCTGCTGGGGGAGCTGGGAGAGATGAACCACCCCATGCCGTGCGAGGTGTCTCAGACACTGCCTACCCCAGGCCACAGTCAGGTCACAGTTGTCCCCAAAGCCATCATGAAGGCAGGCTCCACTAGGTTCCTCTGGGGTGGACGCGCCCTCCGGTGGCGGAAGCGCATATCAGCCTCAACAGGGTTGGAAAATGGCTCCCACCGCCTTTGTCCAGGATCCCAATCTAGGAAAAGACACCTGCATTCCTTGCAGAGTCCCTGCATGTGAAATCGCGCAGCCCAGGGCACTGCAAGCTGCTGGCCCGACAGCTTCTTCCTTCCCTGCGGCAGCAGGAGCAGCCCATGGGCTGCAGCTGTTACCGTTCCCCAGAGGAAGGGAATCTCATCAGAGCAGCGACGGAGCCCGTGCAGATCGGCTTTCTCTGGGAAGAAGGGCTCTGCGGTTCCCGGCGTCCCTGGGCTCACAGAGCCCTTTGGAGGACGTGTCACTAAGAGTTCCATCCCTAACCCTCTCCTCATGCTGTCGTCTCCGCTGACTGCCGCTGACTCTCTGCTCCGGGATGCTTTCTCACTCTGCATCATTTTCTCTCTGTCGGCCACTAGCGAAGGAACACATCCGGCGTAACCGGCAGAGTCGGACCTTTTTGGTGGAGAATGTCATAGGAGAAATCTGGTCCGAACTGGAGGAAGGTAGTGACCTTGAACTGAAGTGTGTGCATGTGTGCCTGTGTGTGTGCACATGTGTGTGCTGGCCCTCCCCCGCCCAAAAAAACAAAACAAAACAACCCAAAAAACCCCAAACCCTAAATGCATCCCTATTTATTCCTGTTGCACTTTGGGAAAACGATGTTCAAAATCAGTTGGTTTTTAAAGACTCATCTCCCAGGGAGCATGCCCCTGGGCAGCTGTGAGTCTACATGTTGTTAGATCTCTTACAGGAGGGGCTGCAGGAATTGGCCAGCTCTTGTTCTGGAGCGGGTAGCGTTTGGCCGAGCGTGCAGCACCGGGACAGGAGTACCTGAGTCTTAAAGATTCACCCCTCTGGGTTCTTTGTCATCCGTGCCTAACTATCACTCCTGGGCAGGCATTCCTGCATTCTCTTTAATCACCAATAACTCTCTGTGCTGCTAATTAGCCAAACCATTGTACTAATGAAAAATGTGGAAGGGGCTCAGCTCAGTATTTCCGAGCCCTCACCCATCCATCACCCATGGGTTTCAGGAGGGGGTTGATCAAGCTGTACGTTAAACATGGCTCTTTGCTTTTGCACCAGGTGACAAGTATGTGGTTGTGGACAGCGGAGGTGGCACCGTCGACCTGACAGTCCATCAGATACGGCTACCGGAGGGACACCTCAAGGAACTATATAAAGCAACAGGTCAGCACCTCCATGGGTAATTCACTGGTCATGTGTTGCCAGGCTGCTCCGTTCGGCCTGTGGGCAGCTACTCTCGCTGCCCCCAGCTCGGGGTGTCTGTGTGTGAGGGACAGGATTGTAGGACATGGAGAGTCCTAGAGCCTATTTGGATCTGGAACACAGAAGACAGTGAAACGTACTAAAACACAAAACCCTGCAACCTGTGTGAGCTTATTTTGGATCCCGGTTGAGGGAGCTTGTTTCTCAAAGTCCTGGAAGGATGTGACCATATCCTGACACCACCAGTGATTTAACTGCTGAAGCTAACTTTCCAGGGAGGCCCCAGGACACCTGGTTCTGGGCCACAATGGCCTAACCAAGGACCATGCTCTCTGCCTTGGTGGGAAGCAGGGCAATGGGTCATTCACACATCACGGGGAGGAGGTGACGGCTGCTGACTTACCTGTCCCAGGAGTTATGGGATGGAATGCAATGAGGCTCACAGCTCGTTGACTGTTCAGGTCCCCCTCGGAGATATCTTCAGCTCAGTAGTAGACCACCACAGTACCACAAACATCCCAGGAAGTGAGTCACACAACGTTTGGTTTCCCGGTGCCTACAGAAATCATACAGGAGGCCTGGTGCTATAGCAGGTTACCCACGGGGCTGCTAGAGGAGCCCTTGTGGCATCATGGTTATAAGTTGGGCTGCTTATTGCAAGGTCAGCAGTTCAAAACCACCAGCCATTCCTCAGGAGGAAGAGGAGGCTTTCTGTAAAGAGTTACAGTCTCGGTAGCCCACCGGGGAAGTTCTACCTTGCCCTACAGAATCGCTATGAATCATCATTGACTCAGTGGCGGTGAGTTTAGTTTTAGAGAGTTTATGGAAAGTATGCTTATGCTCTATTGTAGTCTATTAAATGTGCAATAACATTATGAAAATGTTTGAAATATTGTGAGATGGACCAAAACGTGACCCTGAGACAAGAAGGGAGCCCGTGCCGTGGGGAAGATGGGTACCCGTGGGCCTGCTTAAGGCGGGGTTGTCACAAGCCCTTAATTTGTAAACACTCAGTGCCTGTGGAGCCAGTGAAACAAAGTATGCCCGGCACTGATTTGAGACATACGGTCGTCGAGTGGTTTCTGCTGGGGAAAGCACTTCTTGTCGAGTGAGACTAGCCTGAGGCCTTGGATGTACACGTGAACGTGGAGAGCCAGGGCTGTGGCCCCTAGTACTCTGCAGGCCGGGGACTGAACTCACCCCTGCAGCTCCATTTCCAGCCAAACAGTAGACAGGTTTCAAAGGCGACCCTCAGAAAACGCAAACTCCCTGCCATTGAGTCATGATGATTCATAGTGACCCTGTAGGACAGGGTAGATGATGATTCACGGTGACCCTATAGGACAGGGTAGATGATTCATGATGACCCTGTAGGACAGGGTAGATGATGATTCACGGTGACCCTATAGGACAGGGTAGATGATGATTCACGGTGACCCTATAGGACAGGGTAGATGATGATTCACGGTGACCCTATAGGACAGGGTAGATGATGATTCACGGTGACCCTGTAGGAAAGGATAGATGATGATTTATAGTGACCCTATAGGACAGGATAGATGATGATTTATAGTGACCCTATAGGACAGGGTAGATGATTCACGGTGACCTATAGGACATGGTAGATGAGGATTCACGGTGACCCTATAGGGCAGGGTAGATGATGATTCATAGTGACCCTATAGGACAGGGTAAAACTGCCCCTATGGGTTTCTGAGACTGCAGCTGTTTATAGGAGTAGAAAGCTCTGTCTTTCTACATCAGGCTGATGCTAACTGCTGGCTTTGCAGTTAGCAGCCCATTACATAGCCACTACCCAACCAGGACTCCTAAGGTGACCTTACAGAAGTTCATATGCCTTAGAACAGTGGTTCTCAACCTGTGGGTCGCGACCCCTTTGGGGGGTCGAATGACCCTTTCACAGGGGTCGCCAGATTCATCACAGCAGCAAAATGACAGTTATGAAGTTGCAATGAAAATAAGTTTATGGTTGGGGGGGGTCACCACAGCATGAGGAACTGTATTAAATGGTTATGGCATGAAGGTGGAGAACCACTGCCTTAGAATGATCGTCCTCAGAGATCAAAATCGCAGCATTTGCCCAAGCTCCAGGCTCAGCTGGCCAGAGGGCAGGCCTAGGAAGGGTGGGGGACTGGACCTGTGAGCAAGGGAGGACCTGAGGAAGGGCTGTCACGCTGCGGGGGCGATAATGGGCATGGTCTGCAAGGCGTGGAGAATGGAAGACGGATTTGTTCTGGAAAGCTCCACTCGATTCACGATGCAATGTCTTTAGAAGATGTAGCGCTGCCGTCTGCTCTCAAAGCGGACGGGTTTCTGGTTTGTGCCACTAAAGGTTTCACAGAACACAGGTGAGACCTGTTTCTCAGTTTAACAGCCTTCCCCTCCCTCCCCCTCCCCCTCCCCCTCTTTGTCTCGGACTCAGGTGGGCCCTATGGCTCCTTAGGAGTCGATTTTGAATTTGAGAAGCTTCTGTGTAAAATATTCGGGGAGGATTTCATCGAGCAATTCAAGATCAAGCGCCCAGCAGCCTGGGTCGACTTAATGATCGCCTTCGAGTCTCGCAAGCGCGCGGCCGCCCCGGACCGAACGAACCCGCTGAACATCACCCTGCCCTTCTCCTTCATCGACTACTACAAGAAGTTCCGAGGGCACAGCGTGGAGCAGGCCCTGAGGAAGAGCAAGTGAGCCAGGCTCCTGGGGGCGGAGATGGCTTGGGCTGGACCCTACGTCTGGAGGGAAGCAGGGAGGGGGCGTGGGCTGAAGCCCTCATATAGGAGAGGAGCATTCCCCACGGGGGTGTCTGTTCTCCTTTCTTTGGCATTTGTTTAGTTCCAGAATGTCCCCCAAGTGTTTTCACAGACTTATTTCAGATCATCAAACGGGATCTTTCCACAGCTCTCAGGAGGGAGCTACAGCAGGTGGTGTGGGCCAGCTTGCCGAGTGTTGGAGGGTGGTCGGGAACCCAGTCTGTGTCCATTCAGCTCATGCCGCTGCCTCTGGGCCGGCTGCCCTTCTGACAGAGCAGACGGAGGGGACAGGGGCTTGGGGGACTGTGGGGCCCAGTGCTCACATGTGGACAACATCCCAAGCCTGTAACACACTCAAATCCACTCATGCAGTGTTCATCCGACAGAGAATGCTCTATTTATTGAGCTCCTTGTCTGTGGCGCTGGGCTTGAGCTTTCACTCCTCCAGGGGGTTGGAGCCCTGGTGGCATAGTGGTTAAGCACTTGATTGCTAACTCCAAGGTCAGTGGTTGGAAGCCACCAGCCACTGCGCTGGAGGAAGCTGGAGGAGTGTGTGGCCTTGGAAACCCCGTGGGGCAGTTTGACTGTGTTAAATTCGACTTACTAGTGATGGGTTTGGTTTTTGGATTCCAGGGTAAGGTGAACCACAGCCGGGATTGAAGCTAGAAGAGGTGATATCTTTGCTTTTGAGCTAGGTGTCTGGGTCCTGGCAGTTCTGGGACTTTCCCAGGGTGCCTTGCTGCCCTTAGAGATGATGGCTGTGCAGAGAAGCCCAGCCATTGCTCCAACACTGACGATCGCCTCTCTCTGTGCCGGGCTCCACAGTGTGGACTTCGTGAAGTGGTCCTCGCAGGGGATGTTGCGGATGAGTCCAGATGCGATGAACGCCCTCTTCAAGCCCACCATCGACAGCATAGTGGAGCATCTCCGTGAGTATTTACCCTGCAGGGCCCGGCCAGCTGGTGGCTAGGGCTGGGAATGGGTACGGGCTTGAAAAGTCAGGCCGCTGGTGGCCCCAGGGCACAGCCAAAGATGACGGCTCCATTCATTGACCTCCTTCCTAGCAGAGGCTCCGGACTCTCCTCTCAGGCAGCCTGTCCTCCCTCACCTGCACTTTCAGGTGGGCTTCAAAGGAAAGGGGGAAATCTGAGGTGATATTATCCTGGAGGGTATATGAGGGTACATCAGAGATTTTATTGCTATGAAATCATAGAAAGCTCCATTAAACAAATAATAAATAAAAATATAAAGCTCTATTTTCTCTACACACCCTCCATCTAGGTCTATATGTTTCTCTCTTGTTAACCCTTCCCCAGAGAATTCTGTGCCCCTCGATTTACACCATGTCATATGGTCAGTGTGGACATCCATGAGGGTCTCCGATTATGTTCCTTTGAAATATTCTTTGAGTTTGGGGAGCAGAGAGGGAAAAGGGATAAGATCAGGGCTTCAGGGTGAATGGGGTCAGGTTTCCCAACACAATTCTGATAGGACGGCCCTTGCTACCCTGGCAAAGTGGACAGGAGCATTGTCAAGATGGAACAAAACAAAGCAAAAACAACGTCGATGCAAATCTCCTGGCCTGTTCCGCATCAGGGCAGTCTAGTTTTCCCATTCCTCGCCCCTCTTCACAGAAGCCTCTGTGATTGTCCCGCATCCTTTGAGAAAGTCTTGAAGATGATGCCTTGGAAATGCCCCAACCATTCCCCAGAACCTTCCGAGCTGACCTCTGTGCCTGGACTTTAACTGGCCCAGTGGTTCCTCTCAGAAGCTTCTGTTCTGGTTGCCTGTTCTTTGGAACCGAACCCAAGCAAGATTTTGAGACAAGTGTGGCCGAGAGAACAGATCTGCAGTCATCCAGCTGTAAAAAAGGAGCCCTGGTGGCCTAGTGGTTGTGTGTGGGCTGCTGACTGACTCTAAGGTCAGCAGTTTGAAGCCACCAGCGACTCCCGGGGAGAAAGATGATGTTTTCTACTCCCATAAAGGGTTACAACCTGGGAAGCTCCCAGAGGCCATTATAGCCTATCCTACACGTTGAATGGGCACCAACTCAATGGCAGTGAGTTTGGTTTTGGAGTTGTGGGGGGAAAAAGGAGCCCTAGGGGTGTAGTGGTTATGTGTTGTGCTGCTCACCACAAGGTCAATGGTTCTAAACCACCAGCCACTTCTGGAGAAGATGAGGCTTTCTACTTCCATAAAGAGTTACAGTCTTGGAAACCGACGGGGGCAATCCCACAGCGTTGCTGTGAGTCGATGAGAACAGACTGGATGGGAGCGCGTCTGTCTTTTGGGAGCTGGGGAATCCGGAGCCCTGGTTACTAGCAGGTTACACATGGGGCAGCCCCCCTGCCAAGCTGTGGATTTGCCCACGGTGTGGTTGCAACCTCCATGTACCAGGAGTGCCTTCCAGTTTAGAGAACGCTGGCAGAGGCCGCCCCCCCAAGCCCCCCTTTGTGAGGCTCCTGTCCAGTTGGTTCCCTTGAAGGCCTCCGGTGGCTCAAGGGCAGGGGGCACCATCTCAAAAGAACGACTTCTTCCCCGCTGTGAGCAGTACCCTCTCAGGGAGTTCTCGCTGAGCTTTCCAGAGAGATCCTGATGGAGTTCTTGGAGGTAACCTTTGTGAACTTAGGGGCCCCTGTGAACATGGGCCCCTCCCTCCCGGGGTTTTTGAATCTCTCAAGCTCAGTCTTCAGCCAGGAGTCATTGACCCAGACCAGATGCTAGTGAGGCAGTGCTAACTCTTGGTGCCCCCAAGTGTCCCAGAGGACAGCCGCATCCCATTGGGTTTTCACTTGCGGACTTCTTCCCAGAAAATCCATGGATTGCCAGTCCTTTCTTCCTAGGCACCCCTGGATTGGCAGCCCAGGGGGTTCCATGAATCTCGTACCCATTATGTCCTCCGGCTGCCAGGCCTGCTGCTCAGCCTGTCTCAGCCCACCTGCGTCTTGGGTTCCGGGGGCCTTGTCCTGTGGCTCTGTGTACCATGTAGACTGAGTTTTCAGCCCGGGTTCTTGTGGAGGGGTGGGAGTGCTACCTTCCAAGTGCTTTATGAGCTGGGCTAGAAACCGGAAGTTCCCCCTTTGCCCTAAAAGACAAAAAACATCAAAACAAAACAAAGCCCCAATCACTGTCATCGAGCCACTTCTGACACATAGCAGTCCTGTAGGACGGGGTAGAACTGCTCCTGTGCGTTTCTGAGACTAACTGCTCTTGGGAGTAGAAGGCCTCGTCTTTCTCCTGAGGAGCTGGCTGGTGGTTTCGAACTGCTAAGGTTAGCGATGCAGCACATCACCACCACACCACCAACTAATCAGGGCTCCAGCTCGGCAGGATTTCTCCTGCAGAGCTCAGACCAAGCGGGCCCTCCACCCTGCCGGCTGGCCCTTGGTAACAATGATCTCCCTGCTCTTCCCTGCCAGGGGACCTGTTTCAGAAGGCTGAGGTGTCCACGGTCAAGTTCCTCTTCCTGGTGGGCGGCTTTGCCGAGGCGCCGCTGCTACAGCAGGCCGTGCAGGCCGCCTTCGGCGACAAGTGCCGCATCATCATCCCCCAGGACGTGGGCCTCACCATCCTCAAGGGCGCGGTCCTCTTCGGCCTGGACCCGGCCGTGATCAAGGTGCGGCGCTCGCCGCTCACCTACGGGGTGGGCGTGCTCAACCGCTACGTGGAGGGCAAGCACCCGCCCGACAAACTGCTGGTGAAGGATGGCACCCGCTGGTGCACCGACGTCTTCGACAGGTTCATCTCCGCCGACCAATCCGTGGCCTTGGGCGAGCTGGTCAAGCGGAGCTACACCCCGGCCAAGCCCTCCCAGCTGGTGATCATCATCAACATCTACAGCTCGGAGCACGACGACGTCAGCTTTATCACCGACCCCGGCGTCAAGAAGTGCGGCACGCTGCGCCTGGATCTCACGGGCACCGGCGGCCCGGCTGTGCCCGCGCGCAGAGAGATCCAGACGCTCATGCAGTTCGGAGACACCGAAATCAAGGCTACAGCCATCGACATCGCCACCTCGAAGAGCGTCCGAGTCGGCATCGACTTCTTGAATTACTAGCCAACCCCCCTCCCCACCCCCACCCCCAGCCCCGGACTCAGCTCAGGCTCACCTGTTACCTGCAGACCTCCATCCTCACCCTTCCTTTCCTACCTCCATCCTAGACACCACCCACCCGATTTCCACAGCCAAGAGGAGGACAGGCAGGGCTAGAGGGGCCGAGGCATTTGGAGGGTATGCTGGAGGAGCGGGAGACAGTGAATGGAACAGCAGCAGGCCCATTCAGCTTGGGGGTTGGGGAGTAGGAGTTCTTGGAGCCTGGGAGTTCAGCTGTGGCATGGGTGCAGGTGGGATAACCAGAGGGGAGCTGGTGATGGAGCTGGCCTGGAGCAGAGTTCCACCAAGTGGGGCTCAGGTTGCCCTCCCGCGTTCTTGCTAGATCTGAAATGGGACCCTGACGGGGTCCAGAGCAGATGCTTCACTTCTTTGAGATATCCCTCTTTCTGCATGTTTGTTGGGGGCGCTAACAGCTCAGCTAAGATGCCACTCTGCAGTTCATGGTTTTATGTTTGTTACCCCCCTATCACCATGTGATCAAAAGTGGGACGCAGTGAGAAATTGGAGGGATTTTAGCTGCCTCCTCTGGGCCCTGTTTTAGGTTCTCATGTTTAAATTTCAGATAGGTTCTGCCAAGAAGACCCTTAGACCATGGCCTTGGGTAATCCTGCAGGGTTCATGTGTGTGGTCAAGCGGGGGCCTCCACTTCTCAGCAGGGGAAACCTGGCTTCAGGTGGATACTCACTCGTAAGAGGAAGTCAGTATTAGAGCTGCTAACATGTCCCAGTTTATAGGAGGCTGTGATGTAATTCCCAGAAGGCAAACCCTGGTTTCTGCATTCATAAGTAACTCTAGGAAACCTTGGAAGGGATTCTGCAGGAGAACAGGAGGTGGCAGTTTGCCAGGCTCGCACCCCCAAGACCCAGGGGTCTCAATGGTTCCTGGCTTTGAAGGCAGACAGTTCTTAAATGAACTCCCTCCTCCCGCACACCCTCACTCCCCTAAGATCTGTGGCTTTTCAAAATTCCACATCTCAAAAGGGATATGGTGGTGAAATATAAGGCAGCTTCAGTGAGATGCTTCATTAAAATCTTCAGTTATTAAAACCTATTAAAAACCTACTTGTCAAATGGATACCTAATGAATTAAACCAGCTTAAAATAGATATGCGTGTATATTTTAAGGAGCCCTGGCAGCACTTTAGGGTAAGCTAACCACAGAGCTGTCTGTTCAAATCCACCAGCCGCTCCAAGGGAGAAAGATAGGCTTTCTGTTCCAGTAAAGACTGGCAGCTTTGAAAACCCAATGGAGCAGTTCTGTTCTGTCCTGTCAGGTCGCTGTGAGTCAGGTTCAGTTCCATGGCAGGGAGGGTTTTTCGGTTTATGCGTCAGCGCATTTGATGGCAGTCAGGTTCGAATTGCATCAGACTCACCTGGGTGTTGGTGAAACACAGGCATCTGAATCCTAACCAGGGTGTTATTAACTGAAGCTGAATCTTGAAGGGAGGGACCCAGAATCTGCATTTTGTTGGATGCACCACAGGTAACTGTGGTCCAACTGAAACCTGGGAGTTGCTCAAGTTAGTTATGGTTGAAAACTGAAGCACAGGTGACAGCCGGCATACCTGGTCTTCCAGTTAGAGATCCCACAAGGAGAGGGTTTGCATGTAAAGAATGTGCCCCACACCTTGTCCCCTTGGTCAGTGGGGCTTGGCCCCTGCCTGGCTTGGGTCCTGGTACTTGTAACCCTTAGGAAGTGAATGGTGGGAAGGAAGGAACCCCAGGATGGGACTGAACAGTGCTCTGCGATTCATCCTTCCCCAAGGTCCCAAACTTGGTCTTCTTGGTCTCCAACATCTGGGAACCCTGTGGAGACAGAGTCATGGCTCTGACTCCCTGTCACTGTCTGGTCTGTTCAGGGCTGTCTCTTCCGCTTGCTTGGAATCACATCTCTGGCATCTGTGGGAGAGTCGAGTCTGAGTGAATTGGCTTAGACTGCAAGTTGGATTTGCATGCCTGTGGTCATCGTTGCTCTGCAGCCTCTTGAACAGCCTTTGCCATTTCATGTGCATGCACTCGCTCTTTGTGCCCGCATCAGGTGCTGCAGAACTCTCAACTAGAATGTGAAACACACCCATATCCACTGGGCGAGAGCACGCTGCAGCCGACACTCGGTAGCCGAGGGGCAAAGGCGGCTTGCTCGTGCTCTCTCTCGTGCTGCCTGCTCTGCTTCACAAGCTAAACACGCCGGGCCTTTCTCTGATGCTGCCAGTCAGACTTGACAACTAGGCCTTTTTAACAATTCAGTTATGAGTAATATAATTTTTATGTACATACAATAGTAGAAGGCTGTACAGAATTTTTATTTCTACAAAGTGCTTTTCTTGTGTATATATATGAAAAAAAAAAGGGAGCGTGCTCTTTGATTCTGTTGAGGCCTTTGCTGCCCTTTGTTTTCCACGGTCTTATCTCTTCATAGAGGAGCCTGGTGGCGTAGTGGTGATGCACTGGGATGCTGCGATCCGAAAGATCAGCAGTTCGAAACCACCAGCCGCTCCGAGGGAGAAAGTTGGGGCTTTCTACTCCTTGTAAAGAGTTACAGTCTTAGAAACCCACAGGAGCAGTTCTACCCTGCTGTGGAGGGTCAATGGCAGTGGGAGTTTTAAAAAAAATCTCTTCATTGTGTTTACTCATTTTCCATTGGTCCTGATGCCAAGCGATGTGGACTGGGTCTCTACGGCTGAGTTGTAGGAGGCGCTGAGGGCCTGAAATCTCTGAACAAATGGTCACCTGAGTCGACAGCCTCCCCGAAGGTTCACAGTGCTATTTAAAGGAACGCAAGGAGGGGTGGGCTCCCCTGTGCAGCCTGAGAGCCAGCTTCTGGTGCTGTAAGCAGTGAAACAGTGCAGAACAACCTACCAACCCCTTGTTGCCTTTCAGCAGGGCAGTCCGCTTCCTTTCCTGGGTGGGGAGCAGTGGTCCCCACCGCGCGTGATGCTTTCAGTACCCTAGGGCCCAAGGAAGGACATGAGGAGTGAAGACACCCAGCTTTTCTGCCAGATTCTATGTGAGCAATGTAGCCAAGCTCTCCCCCCTCCCCATGTCTTGAGAATACCTCTTTGTCTCCCCCTCCTCCTTAAATGATCTGGTCGAATTCGGCAGCGTTGGCAAATCGAGGGCTAAGAGGGTGGTGATTTTACTGGACTTTATTCTTCCCCAAGCAATACAAGCCCAATAGTCAGAATTCCTAAAAGGAAGCCCCCAAATGTATCTCCCCCTATCCCCCATCGCAGTGTCATAGCCTAATACACTGGGGCACAGTTTCTTATCTTAGAGGGTTCTAGAAGGCCTGTTGTCTTGACTGATTATTGCCCCCGAGGTCCTTACCACACGGTGTTCATGTCTTTGAGGGTTTCCTCTGTAACTGCCCTCTCTTTCTGCACTGTGATACATGCTGACTGACGGGTTACAGGGATAGGAAAGAGGAAGGAACGTACAAGAACTTTTGCAGCGGGATGGCTAAGACGCGGCCAGACGACAGAGCCTGCCCCACCCTTAGAGTGTTATGTAGATCAAGTTTTAGCTTGTAGAGTCCAGGCCTGGGGACTTGCCAGGGTAGCAGAGAATCGCATGCACCCATATAAGCGGGAGTCAAAATGCATTATTAGCTGAAGAGCGAATTTTACCTTGCCGACATGTTAATAGCTGTGATTTAAGCTGCATTAAATTGTGCTGAGGAATGATGAAAGCGAGCGATGAATATCAACATTCTTCTTGTCCACCTTGTCACACCTCTCATCTGCTTGGACAATGGAACTCTGCCACAATCTCAGCCATCGGCTCTTGTTCACAGGACTTCGCAGCCATTCACGACGGGGCAGGATTGTATCTGCTAACGCTACATAAATAAAGCAAAACTCTGGATCTCTTGTGTCTCATGTATGTGTGTGCGTGTGTGTGCGTACCTGTGTGCGTGTATACACACATCTCTGGATTCATAAATGGAATTACAGCCTCTGGATTCCTAAATGGAATTACAAAGAACTCCCCTCTACCCATGTCAGGTGAGAATTCATTTTCAGGTCATTTCCTGAAACCTCATTAGCAATCATCCCAACATGGCTGGGACCTTCCTTCGATGGAAACCAAGACTCCATTAATGTCCCCTGAGCCCCTTTCCCTTCCAAGCTAGAAGCAGTCCAGGCAGAGAGAAGGTCAGTAACTGACAGCAGGCAGAGGCAACTTTACTGCATCCAGAGGACGGTCATTAAAAATGCAGATGGCTTGGGGTGTCTGGCTCTCTAGTGAACACACACGCCTGACCGGCCAGATCTGGGGGTTTAGGCAAGGCTCAACCGGCATCACCCTCTCGAGTTAGTTCTAGAAGGCCCAGCAAGTTCTAGATGACGTCCGTTGAATGGCCAGTTCCCTCAGCCAGCCTGTGTGTAAAGTTCAATTCAGGGTCAACTTCCAGGAGTTGGGGAAAGAGTGGGGAATGTCTTACCAATTTATAAACTCAAAACTCAGTGCCATCGAGTGGATTGACTCAGTGACCCTGTAGGACAGAGTAGAATTGCCCCTGCAGGTTTCTGAGACTGTAACTCTATGGGAGTAGAAAGCCTCATCTTTCTCCCGAGGAGTGGCTGGTGATTTCGAACGGCTGAATTTGCAGTCAGCAGCCCAACTCGTAAGCCGTTGCACCAGGAGGCCTCCTCCACAGGTGTGTGAGGGAGGCCCAGGAGATCATCAATAGCAGCCAGTAATGTCTACCTTGCCCCAAACAAGCAGTTCCCGCCATCACATTAGGAGTGAGCTAAATAAATGTCCCACCAGACAGCGCAGGCGGTTGTTTACAGTTGATCGTTTCGTATGGCTTGGGAATGATGGTATAAATGTCCAAGTTTGCCCTCCCTGTTTTAGGGCTGTCTCAAGGGCCATTCACCATATGTTCTAGTCTGGGTTGACTAGAGAACCAAATTCATAGACACTCGTGTATAAGAAAGCTTTATATGCAAGAGCAGTTGAATATTGAGAAAACATCCCAGCCCAGTCCAGATCAATCCATGAGTCCTATATGTCTGATAACAATCTATAAAGTCCTCTTCAAACTCACAAAACACATGCAATGACACGGAATGCAGAAAGAGCACAGGTCAGTGGGTGAGAAGTCTAATGACCAGTGGCACTGTAAGCATGTCCGCGCTGGCAGGGTTCTACACGTGGCTTCTCCAGCTCCATCGGCTCTCTCCATGTGTCTTCTCCACAAGTATGTCTTGTAGGGAGTCTCCTTCTGTCCCGCCTCCAGCAAGCTATTTATCTCCTTAGTGCCTTCAAATGAGGTCATCAAGCTGCAATCTGATTGACAGGCTAGACTCCACCCTTTCACTCTGAATCCTTAAATTGACAGCAGATTAGGTAACTACCACACCATATGTTCAAAAGGAACCTGGTGGTGCAAAGGTTAAACGGTGGGCCACTCACCCAGGAATTGACCTTCACATTCGTAAGAGCAGATCAACTTGTGAAAGCCCTAACAACCTACGCATGTCAACATTGACTCTAAAACTTTTGCCACCAAGTCGGTTCTGGTACATAACCCACTGCCTCTAGCCAATCCCGACCCCTAGCCACTCTGCTTAGGGGGTCCTCAGGCCTGTACATCTGTACAGGAGCAGAGAGTCTCATCTTTCTCCCCAGGAGCAGCTGGGGGATTTGAACTACCAACTGCAATTAGCAGCTCAACACGTAACCCACAGGGCCACGGAACCCCCTAGTGGGCCATTCTGCTGCTGAAAGGTGACTTATCAGTCCCTAACGATCTGGTCTGTACAGTGACAGCTTCGTGGCTCTCAACCAATGAACTGAGGCTCAGGTTCCCCTCCTGAGGGGGGAAAGAACCCACATGCCTGCGGTTGACTCAGACTCAGAGCGACCCCTATGTTTCAGAGCAGAACTGCACCTTCTTAGGGTTTCAGTGGCTGAACCCAGGAGGCATCATAGGGTGGATTCAGAACACTCTGTAACCAAGCAGTAACCTCTGCATCACCCAACGACTCAGTCCCTGCTCCCCCCCAATCCCCAGCTCCCTGCAATGATGGGCTCTGGTACTTAGAGGGGCGTGAACTGTGCCCCTGCCCCTAGTGGGTGCATTGCACCTTTTCTGCCTCTGCCCCCTTGCCTCTCAGACATTCCCAGACCCCTCTTTCCCCCTTGCACCCCTTAGGAAGGATTGAGAAGCCCAGGAAGGTGAGGGACACAAACTACCTCTACCCCTCCCTGCTCCCCAGCCCCACCCCACTCTTTCCCCAACCCTGGCCCAGGGGAGGCCTATTGTAAGCAGCAAGTCAGGCCCTGGCCACCTGGGTTTCCACATTACAGTGACTGATTCCCTGTGGAGAGGCGGGGGATGGAGTGGGGTGGGGGTTGTTGGAGAAATACGCTGGAAAGGAAATATTTGCACCGAGGTGGCTTGGGAACAGGGAGGCACTCCCCTCTCTCACGCTCCACCAGCCTCTCTCTTCACAGCCCCCCAACTCCCCCTGCCCCACTACCCCACCCACCAGCAGCCTCTGGGTTCAGAGTCAGGCTGTAAGGAAGGGAGGGTGTGGCCTCAGGAGGCCCAGGGGTGGGGGTGGGGTTTCAGCTCACGCCCCGCCCTCCAGCGGTGAGCTCACAAAGGGCTGCCAGTGGGGCGGAGTGGGTCCAAGGGAGTGGCCTGACACCCAGGGTAGGACGGCCCAGGTGAGCTACGGTGGGGGCGGCAGGGGTCAGGGAGTGGGGGCAGAGCAGGGGGGACCCATGCCCATGTCTTCTGACCTCCAGACACCTCCAGGCAGACCTGCGGGTGTGACCCGCACCCCACCAGCGCCCGGTGCTGGCTCAGCGAGCGTCACACCTGTGGGAAACCGACGCCTGCATCACAGGGTTAGCGACCAGTGTCTAGGCCGCCCTCCCTGCTGCCTTCGGACGGATTCAGTCTGAGGCGAGTCGGACAGAGGGGAAGCTGTCCACGGCTGTCATCTTTACCAGGCGGACTGACCTTCCTTCCTCTTGGGTGCGCCTCGACTGGCCCATGGCTTTGCCTTACCTTTCCATTAGCTGCTAATTGCTTACCCACAGCGCCACCTGGGCTCCTTTCAGACTCTCTTATCCAATCCAAGCCACCTGCCATAGAGGCTATTCGGATTCTTAGGGCGTTTTTAGGGTTTCTGGGGCTCCTGAACCCAAGCAGGCCGCCTCGTCTTTCTCCAGGGGAAGCAGAGCCGCTGATGGTTCTGAACTATGGACACTGCCCACTACTTCCCTGGCAGCATCCTTTATGAATTCTTAAAGGAGTTGCCTCTGCACTCTCTTTGGTCTCTTCTGCAAAGTGAAGCTTGGGATCTGGAATCAGAATGGCCCCGCGGGGCAGTCCTGGAGACGCTCCTTGTCAACAGTGTCCTGCACATGGAGAAATGTTGGCCACCATCTCTCTCCTCGTCTGGAGATAGCTCTGTCAAGCCTGTCGAGGGGACTCAATGAGCCAGTGCACACAGTGCCTTCACAGAACCTCCCTGTAAGCAAGGGGCCAGCAGGCACCTGGGGAGTGAGTTGGGACTGACTGGAAGGAGCCCTGAAGGCTGCTAAAGGAAAGGGCGGGGTTTCAACCCACCTGCCACTCCACGGGAGGGAGAAGTGCAGTGGAGCCCCTGGATCCAGTTCTGCTCTGTCCTGCGGGGCCACTGTGATGCCTCTTCCACTGGATTCCAACTCCCTCCCCCTCCAAGAGTTTGGACCACTTCACGAAGTGTCCTGGGTCTTTCTCATCTCATCTCAGATTCCTGAACTCTTCCATCATTCCATGGCCATGCTGTGTGTGCAGTTCACAATCATGGAGGATGGGGTGGGCGGGCAGAGGGCTCAAGGGCAGGAGGGACAGCTGGCAGGGTTTATAGGGCTCCTGAGCCCTGTCATCTCAATGACACATCTGTCATCTCAATGAGTGGCAAAAGCAGGGGCCCTTGGTTTCAGGTCATTGGTTTTATAACTACAGCCAGCCCTGGGTAAGCTGGTGGCACTGCCTCTCTGTCCTAATCCTCTGGCAAGGTCACTCTTCTAGCCAGTCTGTCCCAAGCCATGTGTCTAGTCAGTACTTGAGGCAGGGGCATCTGATGGGATATGTTCATTCCCCTTTCCCTTCATTAACAGACAGCTAAAGCATGGACTCTCCCAAGATCTTCATGAGAAAGTTGCCGGTCACACCAGGCTACTGTGGTAAGTGGTGACATGAACTACCGACATGCTGGCAGTAAACCCGTGGCCCTGGCCCCTGCCCTGGTGCACAGTCTACACCTGTCCAACCACCTGGACAGTGCTCTAGTTTTTAAGGCACACATTTCAATCACTGAATGAATGGCTGAAGATGGCCTCTGACAGGGTTCTGATGAACGGAGAGATTGGACCTAGCTTGGAGCTTCTGTGTGCAGTTCGGTACACAGGAGAAACTGAGTCAATGTGTGCTGAGTGGCTCTGGACCAGCTGCTCTGAGACTAGACAGAATAAGCCAAAGTCCAGTCCTAGTTCCCAAGGTGGGCCTTTCTCAAGTCTTGCACACGGGTGGTTCTGTGGTCCCCTTCCTCTCTCCTCTCCCTGAAAACTAGGTGAATGGCCGTCTTGGTTTGGCCGGGACTGAAAATTTATTGTCCTGAGGACCCCTCAATGCTTGGAAAACCAGGACAGCTGGACACCCTACTTAAAGGCGCCTCTTCCACATAGTTCTGGGTTACTTAGAACTCACATCCCTGCGGGGGCCCCTCAGCCCTAACATGCAGCTGAAGAGGGTGGGGGTGAGGGATATCTTGAGGTTGCCCAGCCTTACCCTGATCCTACTGCCTGGGGAGGAGCACAGGTTTTGGATTCCACTTGGCTCCAAGTCTGAGGCTAGTCCCGAGTCCCTCTTCAAACTCACACAGTTTCGTGCCAGTGTCTGGGAATGGTGCATCAGGAAGGTCACAGGCCAAATGACCTTCTACTCACAAGATGAGTGGATCCAAGGTTGCTGGAAACATGGCAGGGAGCTGACAGCTCTCAGGGTTGGGTGGCCCACATGAGGTCACCTCTGGGGCCACAGAGAGTCCCAGTGAAGTCCCAGGGAGAAGGGAGGCTAAATGGCAGCAGGAGAAGCCGTAATAAGAGTCTGTCACTCCCCTACAAAAAGACCACACCTCCAAGGAGGGCCCATCAAGTTACCACTTGATTGACAGGCTTGGCTCCCCCACCCCCAGCCTTGTCTAGTTGATATGAAATCTTCAAACTACCATAGTTACTGTAACAACGGACCACAAGCAGGGTGGTGTACAGCAGCAGAATGCCATTCTCTCACTGTTCTGGAAGCCAGAAATCTGAACTCAAGGGCGGGTTCCTTCAGGAGGCTGTGGGGGTAAACTGAGCTCTGTGGTGCTCTCCTACCTATCTTGCCTCCGTGAGTTTAACTCTCCACGGGAGTGGAAAGCTCTGTCTTTCTCCAGCCTGGTGGATTCGAACTGCGGACCTTGCAGGTAGCAGCCAAACCTGTAACCACTACGCCACTAGGGCTTCCCACCACCGGGTGACTACAACTTCCAGCCTGTGGTGGGCAGCCGAGTGTGCTTCAACCATTTGTACCACCCAGGGACTCTGGCAGGACATTTACTCACTGCTGCCCAGGCGATTCTGACTCCTAGGTATAGGGCAGGGTCGAGCTGCCCCATAAGTTCCCAAGGCAGTAAATCTGTATGAGAACAGGCTACCGCCTCTTTCTCCCGTGGAGTGGCCTTGTGGCTCTCAGCCCATGCATAACCCACTGAAGCACTTAGGTTCTTCCCAAGGCAGCTGTTACAGGTTCAAGGACTGGGTTGATGTTTTGAACCAGGAAGGTAGGTTGTCTCTTCCTAAGACAGAGGCAAGCATGAGAGCTACTAATGAGTATTCAATAACTCAACAACACATTCAAGCTCATGGCCATCGAGTGGATTCTGACTAATAGTGACCCAATGGGATTGAGTAGACCTTTTCCTGCTGGGTTCCAAGACTGTAACTCTTTACAGAAGCAGAAAGTCTCATCTTTCTCCCGTGGAGCAGCTGGTGGTTTCGAACTGCTAACCTTGGGGTTATGATTCTGACACGACACCAACAGGGCTTCTATTTTTCTTCAATCGTGGAAGAGATGGATTCTTGCTATTCTTATTTTTTGAAGCTCAGGATTTAGGTCTCAACCAGTGTTTCCCCCTCTTTTTAAAAAATGGTTTTAGTGCCACAAGAGTTTAATACTTAGGATTCAGCATCCAGCTTAAATAGTTAGGCTTCACACTAATTGTAATGATTATAGGCTATTTTGTGGGAAATGGTGAAAAAATTGTGCTTGGGGTGGGTCTTGCAGATAATGAATTTACCTTTTTGTATAATAGGTCTCTGCTTTTAATAAGCCAGCAATTTCCTGATGGCCCGACAAGAAAGATCCAAAATTGCATTTGGGAAGTGTCACAGGAAACACGCCTTCTCTCTAAAAAGAGGAATCATTTCAATTATTCCCCAGACTGCCATTTGGGCCCATTAAGCGCTTTCCCCATTTACCGCTGCCACCAACCTCGGGGGCTCAGCTATCAAAGAATATTACTGTCATTGCTTTTGTTGAAATGGGCCTTCCCTCCCAGACCCCAAGGTCGTGTCTGGTGGCCTTGGGAGGGCCCAGCCACACGGGAAACAACAGAATCACTTGTCATGTTGGTCTCCGGAAGAGTGCGGCCTTCTGGACCCAAGCAGCATTGTGTAGTGGGGCGGGGGGGATCCTGAGGGCATGCTGGGGGTGCTGAGGCAGGCTCTGTTCCGAGCTGGAGGCCCGGTCGGTCAGGGCCGTGCTTCTGTGGGCTCTTGCAGGCTTCGTGCCTTACAACAGCTGCCAGGGCACCCCCAGCGAGGACAACATGTCCCAGTGCCTGAGGTCCTTCCAGGAGAGCACACGCAGATACAAGGAGCAGCTGGAGCAGCTGCGCCACACCGTGGCCACCACCCCGAAGCTGAAGCCCATCTGCTCCCAGGAGACGGTCCTGCAGGCGCTGCACCAGTACTACCGGAAGTACCACCCCAGGATTCTGGGTACCGCTCCCTGACACCAGCCCTGTCTCCTGGGGGTCCTGGCCAGCCCTCTCAGCTGCCATCAGTCAACCCAGTTCCTGCTCAGTTGCGCCTGCCTCATGGTGACCCAACGGATGGCAGAATAGAAGTGGGCTCCGTAGGGTTTTCACTGGCTGAGTTCCCCGGTGTGGACCACCAGGCCTTTCTTCCGAGATGCCTGTGGGTGGACTTGTCCCTCCGGTCTTGAAGTTGGCAGTGAGTTTGATAACTAGCTGTGCCACCAGAGACTAAGCCCAGCACACCTCACACTCCAGGAGTCAGTACCAAGTGGCTTAAAGCAGCCTGGTGTCCTGGTCAGGAAGGAGGTGCTGGGGACCAGGAGCCCTTGACCAAGACTTGCACACCTTCAGACATCGGCCTCTGGACCCGAAAGTCCCATTTTTCAGTTGCTTTCTCTGTGCCAGCTGTTCATTCACCACCTACACCAGCCCTCGGCCCAGCACTGCTATTCTCCCCATTTCACAGAGGACAGCCTCCCAGAGGTCACTGGGTCTGCTTCAAGGTCAGAGCCTGAGCTTCGACGTAGGCTCTGGGTCTCAGCTGGAGGCATGGCACTGAGGAAGCACCCCAATAACAATAGTGGGTTTTCTATATTATTGATCATCACAAGGCAACTAACTACACTGTCCACCACTCACCAAATAGGGATTCAACCTAGATGATTTTCAGGACCTGAAAAGTCAGGAAAAGTAATGTTGCTTGTTGCAGCTGTTTTGTTTGCAATAGAAACTTTCAAGACTATCTGATACTGCAACTGTTTGCTATTTTAAGTGCTTCCAACCCATAAGAAACAATGCTGGCCCCAGCAGATGAGCTTCAGCCCACTGCACACGGGCTTGCTGTGTAACCTAAGGCCAGCTGCTTTCCCTTCTCTGGGCCCCGGTGTCTGCTTCCAGGGCAGAGAAGGACGAATTAAGGCACCCTTGGGCGCCTTCTGGCTCTGCTGTTCAGAGACTTCACAGCCTCAGCAATGTTACAAGAGGAAAACTGCGAGGGGAAGTGACTTGCCCAGGGTCACCCAACCAGCAGAGGGAGCGTCACAAGGGAAGTCAGGGTCCTGAGGCTGACCCGACATGCTTTATCCTCATCCTCGTCTGTCAGTGGTCACAGAGAGACTTTCAAGCTTTCTCATTAATGTGAGAAAGAGGCAGAATCCATTGAAGAGCCAGGGTTTGGGAACTAAAGACCAGGGCTTCAATCCTGGCCTTCCTACCTTCGGACCAAATCTTAACCTTTCAAAGCCTCCTCCTCCAAACAAGGGGTGAGAGTGCAACAATCTCTTAGGGGTGGTGAGCGAATGCAATGACACAAGATTCTGTGCAGCCCCAAGCCAGGTGCCTGGCCCCCAGCTTCCATGGCCCAGTGGTAGCTAGCTGCCCCCCATCCATCTGAGGCTGTGGGCTGCCCTGGGGGGGGGGGGACCAGCTAGCCTGAGGCCTGCTGTGTGGCTTCCCAAAGCCCTCAAGAAACACGATGTCTTTTTTCAGAATGCAAAACCACAAGGAAGCCCCTGGAGGAGCCCCCGATCCCTGGCTGGGCGGGCTTCCTGCCCAGAGCCAAGGTCACTGAACTTGGCTGTGCCATGCGCTACACGGTCATGGCCCAACACTGCTATCAGGACTTCCTGGAAATAGTGGAGCAGGCTAAGCGGGCCAGGCAGAAGCCCTATGCAGAGTAAGTGTGGCTGAGGCCATCAGCATGAGTGACAACACGGGGGGTGGGGGGGTGGGGTGGGGGAAGAGCAGTACCTGGTTGACCAGGAGCCTGGAGTCAGGGCAGGCAGGGGAGAGGGGCGGGGGACTGCTCTTGAGTCTGATTTATTAAAGGCAACTTGTTACAGCTGCTGGGCCTTCCCCATAAGCAGACCCTTCACTGCTCCCCAGCCAGCCCTCAGCAGCCTGCCCCTGTTCTATACTGGGGTGCAGGGCGGGGCCAGAAACCTATGCCGCAGCCAGTGCCTCAGGGCTCTGAAGGCCGCCCAGGACCCAGTGGTGCTCAGGAGCGGGGTGGCAGGGGGCACGGCCGAGTAGGATGGCTCCTGGGGCCTCAGTTTTGTTTTCAGTAAAACGCGGGTAGAGAATCCTTACCTCTACGAGACTATAAAGGCTCGAGAGAAACAGCAATCCTGCCCAGGATTGTTGCTTGCAGTACTTATGAGATTAAAGGAATAACTGGGATTTTTGTCCTCTTATTAGAATCTATGGCGTTAGCTCCACACAGCTGCCTCTTGCTCCCCAACGGAACATTCTGCAGCATGATGGACTGCTGCCCAAATACCCGGATTTTTCTGTTCCAAGTAAGAAAGGACTCTTTTACACATGTATGTACATGTACACACGCACACACACACACACACACACATACATGCAGGGATCCCCCCAAAATTCCTGGGAAAACATCTTTCAGTTTCATTTTTTTCCCATGGATTTTTTGATGGCCCTTCATCTCTCTCTATAATTTGTTAAAAACGAACTTCTATTTGCTGGGACCTCTCTGCTTTGCTGGCCACCTGCCTCCAGCTACCTCGGATGGTTTCTCTTCCAGGTACAAGCTGCCCCGTCCTTGCAAGACCCCTGAGAGAAGACCCCGTGGCTTCGGCGGGGTGTAGCTGCAGCCAGAAGGGGAATTTTCCGAGCAGCGGGAAGATTTATCTAGAGCCTCTGCCCTCAGCCAAGTTTGCAGAAAGCCAGAAGCTGTGAGACACCAGAGCACAGCCCACCTCCCTCAGTGCTGGCTCTGAAGCTCGCCATTCTCCATTAGGATCAGCCCATCTCCACCCAATCGGGCAATAGGGAGATAGAGTAACCAACAGTCCTCTGACTGCCACCAGCGTCCGGAGTGGCTGCCAACAGATGACACCCACAATACAGCCTACGAAAGAAAGGCTCCTTCTGTAAATGTAGACCTGTTTTTGTAATGTGAATAAAAAGGAGACTCTTGAGCATGCTAGAGGGTGCAGAAAGGGCTTCTTCAGGCTCTGCTGACTTTCAGAAGAGCCAGTGTGGGGCCCATCTCCTCCTCACTTCTCATCCTGGCCGGTCCTCCAGCTGGTCAGTCTCTATCCGTCAGTTCTGTGCTCTTTATTTAGGCCCGGGTAGACACGGAGGCAATCCCTGATGCACACCGGGTTCTGGTCTCCATAGTCCCACCCCAAGTCAGTTCTTGGTAAGGAGAATTCCTCTTGTTTCTCTCTGAGTTTTCATGACGATTAGCACAGCTGGCTACATGGTGATGTTTGCACCAGTGCAGTCATCACACTGAACACCTGCAGCTGCATCTGAGAACGATGGCATCCGCAGCTCGTGCGCTGCACCATGGGATGAAGAGGCCTGAAAGAATTCGGGGGGGGGGGGGATTCTGCTATCCTTCCGTTCTGTCTCCCTATGAACTTTTGAAGCCCCCTGTAGATAGTATATTTTATTATTAGTGATAAACTCTACACCTCAAACTCAATGCCACCGAGTTGATTCTGACTCAAAGCGACCTTGGTGGCAGAGTGGTTGGTCTGCTAACCACAAGGTCAGCGGTTGGAAACCACCAGCCCCTTTGAAGGAGAACAGGGAGTCTTTTTACTCCTGTAAAGAGCTACAGTTTCTGAAACCCACAGTGGCTTTTCTACCCTGTCCTATAGAGTCGCTATGCTTTGGAAATTACTAATAAGATGTTAAGATGAAGCAATCCACACCCAGACGGCCCCAAGCGGGGCTCTTCATCAGTAGAATGTGTCCTGAGGAGCGAGCGACCTGTATTCTTAGAAGTTTGGAGGCTTCACCAAACTGGAGTGGTTCATGACACACAACCTTGTGCAGGGAAACAAGATGTGACCTGATGGTCACACAAAATAATAGGATAGGCCAAACCCCAACGGACACAGGTGTCAAATGACCCAGGTGTGACATTATCCCATACTGTAAGCCATGCGCTAGAAGCAGAGCACTGTGGGGAAATATTCAGAATGCACAGCATGAAAAGGGCGGACCACACACAGTACTGTACAGGAGCAGCAAATCCATACCCCTCCACCCACTGCCGTGGCGGCCTGTATTACACTCTAAGCTGTTCACCACAAGTCAGCAGTTTGAACCCCCAACTATTTTGAGTGAGACAGAGGAAGCTTTTAAATCCCATCTAGATCAAAAGTCTCAGAAACCCACAGGGTCACTGTGAGCAAGTTCATTACTAAGCTGAGCATGCACATCCATGTGTGCAGCTCTGCCAAAGACCTGTTGTTGCTGAGGTGATCCAACCCCATGGGTCACAGAGCACTGGAGAGTCTGGGCCAGGGGGCAATTGAACAGCCAACTTCTAGGAAAGTAGTAGAGTGCCAGCTCTCTGTGACACTTAGGAATCTATAGGAAGGGTAAGTAAAAATCAGTACTGCTGCTAGGGGTCTGGTTCATCCCAAACCAAACCATACTCATTGCCATCTAGTCAGTGCCTACTCCTGGCAACCCGATAGGACAGGGTCAAGCGCCCTGGGAGTTTTCTGAGATGGAAACTATGGAAGTAGAGACCTTGTCTTTCTCCTAAGGAACAGCTGGCAGTTTGGAAATGCAGACCTTGTGGATCTCAGCACAACCTGTAATCACTCTGCCACCAGGGCAGGCATGTGTTTATTCCATGCAAAATGTGTGAAAGCATGTCTCCGCAATCAGTGCATGGATTTAGACAAGTTTTCTTTTCTTATTTTTTTAACATTTTATTAGAGACTCATACAATTCTTATCACAATCCATACATACATCAATTGTGTAAAGCACATCTGTACATTCATTGCCCTCATCATTTTCAAAGCATTTGCTCTCCACTTAAGCCCTTTGTATCAGGTCCTCTTTTTTCCCCCTCCCTCCCCGCTCCCCCCTCCCTCATGAGCCCTTGATAATTTATAAATTATTATTTTGTCATATCTTGCTCTGTCCGACGTCTCCCTTCACCCCCTTTTCTGTTGTCCATCCCCCAAGGAGGAGGTCACATATAGATCCTTGTAATCGGTTCCCTCTTTCCAACCCACTCACCCTCTACCCTCCCAGTCTCGCCACTCACACCCCTGGTCCTGAAGGTATCATCTGCCCTGGATTCCCTGTGCCTCCAGCTCCTATCTGCACCAGTGTACATCCTCTGCTCTATCCAGACTTGCAAGATAGAATTCAGATCATGATAGCTGGGGGCCGGGGGCGGGGGTGGTGTGCCGGAAGCATTTAGGAACTAGAGGAAAGCTGCATTCTTCATCTGTGCTACATCCGCACCCTGACTGACTCATCTCCTCCCCTAGACTCCTCTGCAAGGGGATCTCCATTGGCCGACATATGGGCATTGGGTCTCCACTCTGCACTTCCCCCTTCATTCACTATGGTAAGATTCTTTTTTAAAATTTTATTTATGATGATTCCTTATACACGATCCCTTATACCTGATCCCTTCGACACCTCATGATCGCACAGGCTGGTGTGCTGCTTCCATGTGGGCTTTGTTGCTTCTGAGCTAGATGGCCACTTGATTACCCTCAAGCCTTTTAAGACCCCAGACGCTATCTCTTTTGATAGCCAGGCACCATCAGCATTCTCCACCACATTTGCTTATGCACCCGTTTGTCCTCAGCGAATGTATCATGGAGGTGTGCACCCAATGATATGATTTTTTTGTTCTTTGATGCCTGATATCTGATCCCTTCGGAACCACATGATCACACAGGCTAGTGTGTTCTTCCATGTGGGC
This sequence comes from Tenrec ecaudatus, assembly GCF_050624435.1. Lineage (NCBI taxonomy): Eukaryota > Metazoa > Chordata > Mammalia > Afrosoricida > Tenrecidae > Tenrec > Tenrec ecaudatus. Next base: position 100,216,167 of record NC_134545.1, on the reverse strand, counting down.
TTTGTTGCTTTTGAGCTAGATGGCCGCTTGTTTATCTTCAAGCCTTTATGACCCCGGATGCTATCTCTTTTGATAGCCGGGCACCATCAGCTTTCTTCACCACATTTGCTTGTTCACCCACTTTGTCTTCAGCGGTTGTGTTGGGAGGGTAAGCATCATAGAATGTCAATTTAATAGAGGAAAGTATTCATGCATTGAGGGAGTACTTGAGTAGAGGCCCAGTGTGTAGACAATTTTCTTGGTCATACACTTGTCTTGGTCTCATTAAGCCACCTTCAAAACACCCCACAAAAAACAATTAAAACAGTAACTTCTGATGGGATCTCCTGGGCTAGTTAAGTTCAATGCTGAGGTCAGCTGGGATGTTTATATCAACTCTGTTTTGTGTGGGTTCCAAAAGAGGGACCTTGATAGCTTTCTTGAAGGACCCAGGGCAGGGGCTTCTTATAGAGAAGGTTTAAGACCATGGAAAACTCAATTGGTGAGAAAAAGGCTAGGAAAAATGTGCTAAGGAATACCCCCTTCCTCTATCCCTCCACCCCCTCAAGGCGTGCTTTTTGTTCCACAAACTCAAATTACCCTGAAAAGGAAGATGAGTTGGATCCCCGGAGGAGGCCAACGTTTCGGTTTTGAGCTGATGTAAATCGGAGCTCAGATTCTTTAGGGGAGGCTGGAGGGATGGAAAGATAGCCTACAGAAGTGCATCCTTTAGATGGAGCAGATGTCAGCATGCAGTAGCTTCATCGTTTGATGTTCTTGCTTAATGAAGATTTTGTAGCAGTATGTTTGACATCCCTTCATATATGCACACAGTGCAATTTTTTTAATTTTTAAAAACCCTAGAGCACGGGCCCATGAAGCACTGCATGGTGAAGTCAGTGGCAGAGCTACGCCCGTTTGTCATCGACTTGTCTGTGCCTTTACCTGCCTTTTCACAACCATTAGGCAGTGTTTTCTTAATCAGGAAACAGGTTTTTGCTTTGTTTTTGTTCTGTAAATCCTTACTTAAATTTTTAAAACAATTTACTTACTTTTGCAAATATCGTTAAGAGAGGAAGAAAGAATGGAAGGCAGATGGGATTCTCATCAAAAGGCTGGGGCCCTGACTTTCTTGAAAGCCTGAAGGAGATGCCACTGTCCTTGAAAAGACACCAGCATAAAATAAGTCCCTTATCTGTGCAGAAGGAGCCCTGGTGGGGTGGGGTAAACATTGGGTTACTAAATTCAATGCAAGGTCAGCAGTTCAAGGTCAGCAGTTATTGTGTGAGAGAAAGATGAGACTGTCAGCTCCCATAAAGATGTACAGTCTTAGAAACCCTATAACAGGGTTGCCATGAGTCAGGATCGACAGTGAATTTGGTTGTTTTAATTTCACCTGCTCATCAGAAACGTGTGACATGGAGGGTATTTCAGCTGGTCCCCTCTCTTAAACCTGCAGACTTTGCAAATGACATCTCTGAGCTCAAGACTATTGAGATCTTAGCCTGTGAAACTAAGGAAACATTATAATTGAACTGACTCCTTTCCACAGCCTCATCTTGCTCTTATCCTCAGGATCATAGTGCATATCCATATTTAAGTCGTTCACCCATTCATTTTGCCTCTACCATTTAAATATGGCTTGTGCCTTAAAAACAAAACAAAACAAACAACAAAAACGAGGTAGAGATATCAAATTTGAATACAGGCAATTTATAAATACTTCCTATCATTCTACAACTGCAAGCTCACATCACCAAGTTCAATGTGCAAATCACTAGCTCCTTTTGTTTAAGCAGTTCTGCATAGGAATTCTTTTCCTTAACCTGATCCTTCCCATTTCTTCCTAGCCTATAATTTTTAGAGCGTTGTCTGCGGGGGTGTGAGGATAGGTAGAAAGGTGATTTTATAGCATGGCAAATTATAATTATTAGCATGGGCTGCATCCATAATGGGCTCATGCTTTCTACTAAAAACAATTCCATTACCTGATAATTACCTGATAGGACAAATTTTCTCTGGGCCTGGGAATGCTGGAGAAGTCAAGGGTGCAGGGCTGTACATGTTCTTATGATGACTAGGTCTTCCACTGGGCTCAACGGACTCCTCTGGCAGTGTAGACATTCCATTGGGGTCACGTCTCTTTCTGTGATTGGTGCCTAAGGAGTAGCCCAGGTGTCTGTCATTGTATCCCATCTCACAGAGTGCTGACCAGATGTCTCTACTGTCCACCACTACCTGGACCTTGTTCAAGCACAGCTTCAGGGGGCATGGACAGTGTGTGTGACTGGCTGTGTGACCCTGTGTGCTTTAATAACCTCTCTGTGTCTTGAATTCCCACTGAAAACAATTCGATTACCTAATGGGACAAATTCTCTAGGTCTGGAAATGATGAAGAGCGATAGAGGTTGCAGATAGCCACGGGGCAGATTCCCTGTGGGGAAGGCTGGTAAATCAAATATATTGAACCAATGACACTATTGGCACTAAGTGACTACAAATGGGCCCCTCACAGGACTAGATACTAACTCTAAGCTAGGCTTTGCATATGCACATGAAAATGCTGAGAAAATATCGTTAAGGGGTTAGAACAAAAGATACTGTACCAGCTTGGGACACCAGTTATATTATCCTCAATCCAAAGACCACCTTTTACAGCCCACAGGGTGTAGCAGTGGAAGGACATAGGATAGAATTGAGTCAATGGAAGAAGCAATTAGTGAAACAGAGGACAAATCCCTTCATGTTAGTTTGTTTAATGAACAAACAGAAAACAGAATGAAAACAAGAGTTGCATGGGATACCATTGAATCTATACATAATAGGAGCTCCAGACAAAGAGAAGAGGGAAAAAGATCCGAATTTTGAAGGTATGTTCATAGGAAAATCTCCAAATATAATGAAAGCCAAGAAAGTTCTAATCAAGAAGCCCAAGCAATCCCCATACGTCATAGGCTCCACCAGAAATTTGTTGATACACATCAAACATTCCCAAACCAAAGAATCCTGAAAAGAACTAGTGAAAAATGGAATATCACTTACAAGGGGGCACCAGTAAGACTAAGCATTGAATTTTGTGGGGGTGGTCATCAGAAAACATGCAGGCAAGAAGGTAATGGGATGATGTTATAAATTCCTGATAGATTTGCCAACCATGAATCATATATTCAGCAGTTTTCTGAAAACAATGATGAAACAGACATTCCCAGATAAGCAGAAATTGAGCACTTTCTAGAAACCAGATCAGCTTTACCAAAAATATGGAAAGGAGACTTTTGGACAGAGGACCAAGAGCCTCGGACAGTACAACAACGATTACAAAACAGCCTTACCCAGATACCAGCCGTATTAGTCAGGGTCTCCAGAGAAGCAAAACCAGGACACATTATATATTAGTCCATGCAGCAGTATAGAGAACTTAGTTCAACTCTCTTTTGTGGGTCAGTTAATATACTGAAGGTCCTTCCAACTTATGGGCCACTAACCCTAGGCCAAGGAAGCAGACAGTAGAAAGATGAGGTGGTGGGGTATAGCAGAGGCCCACAGTGCAGCATGGTGAAGCAGGTCACGGTGGAACCTCACAGTGTAGCCATGTGAAGTGCAGCATCTGGAGTGGTGGCAAGAGGAGCAGAGTCAGCCCACAGGCAGCAGATGCGGCAATGTGGGGTGGTGTCACAGCATGGAACAGCCGTGGTCCACAGGTTGGCTCAGCCAGGTGGAACACAGCACATTACAAGGCAGCAGCTAGATCAGGCAGCCACTGGTCTGACCACCAGGGAGAGAGGCAGAGGGATTTGTCTCCAGAGAGACATTTTATCTAGGTTGCTCCTCCAAAGGAGGTCATCAAGCTGCCGCCTGATTGACAGGCTAAATCCCACCCATATCTTCTTACAGGTACCATGTTGGCACAAAAAAAAAACCTATCTATGAGACCAACCCAGATAAAAAATTTCCCAAGAGTAAAATAAAGCTACAAATCTAACTATAGGGAGCCAGTAGTGCTAAGCTGTAAATAATGACAGTAGGAGAAATAAAAGGTATAGTTCTAGAACTTCCATACAGAGAGGAAGTCAAGATGATTTTAAGATAGGAAGACTTTTAAATTTAAGAAGATGATGATAAACCTCAGGGTTACTACAAAGAAAATTGATAAATTTACCCATCAAAATACAGAAGAAAATTAAAAAGACTCAACAGAAAAAAAATGATTGATAGAAAAAAATCCATAGACAAAAAGAATTCAGCATAGAAAATTAAGAGGAACAAGCTGTTAATAAACAACACAATAAAGTGACAGTAATGAATTTATACCTATCATTAGCCATACAATGTGTGAATGGATTAAATGTACCAGTTAAGAGACAGGAAGTGGCAGGAGACAGAAAGTGGTAGGATGGATTAAAAAAATATGCCCCATCAATATACTGCCTATAAAACTGCACTTTAGATATAAAGATATAAACAAGTTAAAAATCAAAGGCTGGGGGAAAAACATATCAAGCTAACAGTAGCCCAAAGAGCAGGGCCAGCAAGAATAGTTTTGGAAAAATAACCTTTAAGTAAAAAATTCATTGTAGGAGACATAGGAGGATATTTTATGCTGATTAAAGCATCGATTCACCAAGAAGAGACATAATATTTATGCACTCAGTGACAGAGCTCTGACATGCATAAAACAAACTAGCAAAATTGTAAAGATAAATTGGAGCTGCCACCATACTAGTAAGAGACTTTAATTCATCTCTTTTGACAATAGGCAGAACTAGAAAGAACCCTGGTAAAGATACAAAGGATTTAAATAACACAGACAACCAACATGATCTTGTAAACATATATAGAACATACCACCCACTAGAACATATTATTCTCAAATGTGCATAGATCATTCTCCAGAATACACTACATTTCAGATACAAAGCAACTTTCATAAATTTAAAAAAATCAACAAAGCATCTTGTTTGACAACAATACTATAAAGTAGGTATCAGTAGTAGAAAGAGCAAGAGAAATATCAAAACTATGCCAAGACCAAATACATGGAAACTCAATAACATTATCTAAAAGCTATTAAGTCATAGATGAAATTAAAGTTTTAGAATCAAATGAGATTGAAGACATAACATACTAAAAATAAAACAACCCTCTGGGACACAAAGCAATGCTCAGAGAACAATTTATAGTAATAAATACGCACACCAAAAAGAAAGATCCAAAATCAACACTTAACAAAATGTAATAAAGTGTTGTCTCAATTTAGTCGGGCAGGATTCCCAATGGTTTGGCAGTTAAAACCCACTAATCTCCATAATGAGATGTGCTTAAGGTGTGGCCTGCTTTCAATGTAAGTAGATGCTGTGGAAAAGCTCGCTTGTTTTTCATAGGATCTGCGTCAGGCATCTGGCTGCTGACCTCTGGTTCTTTGGATTTAGCCAGTGACCTACAGTGTTGTCTACTGATGCTGGGAGTTGCCAGCTTGCCATTTTACCTGCCAATCTTGGATTCATTAGTCTCTGCAGTCCAAAGCCTGCTGCCTGACCTGTTAGTCTTGGGAGTATCAATAGCCTACCATCTTACTTGTTAACCTAGGATTTGTTCACCTCTATTGATCTTGAGTTCATCAGCCCCTGAAGCTACATGACTCAGGAGAAGCTTGCAGCCTGACATTTGACCCACAGACTTGGAATATTTCAGCCTTTACAACTGTGTGAGCCATTTCCTTGAAATATACATCGCCATAGATACATATACAAACCTCACTGTTTTGTTTCTTTAGAGAGCCCAGCCTACCACCTAACAATTTGAACAAATGGAGAAAGAACAGCAAAAGAAGTTATCAGTGACCAGACAGAAGGAAATAATGTCAGAAGAAATAAAAAAGAAAATAGAAAGACAATAGAAATAATCAATAAAACTAGAAGTTAGTACTTTGAGAAGATCCAGGAAATCAACAGACTACTGGCCAAATTTACAAAGGAAAACATGAAATGATATGAATAACCAAAATAAGAAATGAAATAGAGAAGATAACAGAAATTGATTGAAATAAAAAGGTCATACAATATTATGAAAAAGTGCTCCAACAAATTTAAAAATATAGAAGAAATGGACACATTTCTAGAAATGCATTACTTACATAAACTAACAAAAATCAAGGTAGAAAATTTAAATAGACCCATAACAAAAGAAGTTGAAAATGTCATTAAAAATAAAAATATCCTGGCCCAGCTGCCTTCATTGGAGAATTCTACCATCATTCAGAGAAAAGTTGACACCAATTCTACTCAAACTATTCCAGTACTGTTTTGGGGTACAATAGAGACCCCTATCTCAAATACAATTAAAGGAGCACATTTATTAAAATTTAAAAGAGAGACAAGACAGACACAGAAATACCATCCAGATGAGAGAGGCCATCAGCTTGAGGTCAAAGAGACCACTGTGTTAGTGCGGGTAGACTAGAGAAGTAAATCCATAGAAACTCATATGTATGTAAGGGAGAGTTTTATATAAAGGTAATTGTACATTAAGAAAGCATCTCAACCCAGCCCAGTCCAAGCCCATAAGTCTGATATTAGCCCATATATCTGATATCAATCTATAAAGTCCTCTTCTGACTCACGAAACACATGCAATGATGCTGAATTCAGGATGATCACAGGCCAGTGGGTAGAAAGTCTTTGGATCCAGTGGCGTTGTAAGCATCTCAGCGCTGGCAGGGGTCTCCACGTGGTTTCTCTGGCTTCAGAGGTCTGGGTGCATCAGGGTAGGTCCATGTGGCTTCTCCAGTTCAGGGCACTAGCATAGTTCCAGGTGTCTTGTCAGCTGCAATGTCTCCCAGGGAGTGAGCAGAGTGAGAGGTGTCTCCTGCCTCCAAGGAGGAAATACTGGATATTCCAGAATTCTCAGAAGAAGGCCATGCTCACACAGAGGCCTCATTGGTTACAATCTGATTAACAGAGTAGACTCTACCCCTTCACTCTTAATCCTCTTAAATTCCAAATTGACACCAGATTATGTATCTACCACAGCAGCTAAAGGTTTGTTGAGATACAAAGCTTTAAAATGGGCTTGTGAGGGCAAAGGAAACTGTCACAAAAGTCTGGTTGGTGGCAGATGAATACATGACAATTACAGGTGGGACTGTAGAAGCAGGAATGAGACCACAATTTGGAACACGTACATTGTTAGATCAAGGCCTACAAGACTGGTCTAGGGCTTTTTGACCAAAGCAGCCATGGTAAAACTGATAGGGTTCATGACTATGGGACCCCCTATATGGTGACCTCCCATCAAGGACACACCCCTAAGAGACTGCCCCTCACTGGGATGGCTGAAGAGGAGTAGAGATAATGTGTTTTCCTGTGCACTTTGCATGAGGGCAAGATGTCTACATCCTTGGTTAATGATCAGAAAGAATTCGGTGGAGTCTTGTTCTATGTGGGGATTCTGAACATGGAATTTGGGCTATCCCTGTCATCCATGGCCTTTTACCAACTAGGGCACTCAGAATTTAAGCTGTAACACAGAACCTAAAAAGAAAGGACTACTCCATAATTAATTCTGTAAAGTCAACATAGCCCTGATACCAAGCCAGGCAGAGATACCACATGCAAAATAGGACATTTTTAGATTGTTACTGTTAGGTACTGATCAGTTGGTTCTGACTCAGTGTCTGTGTGCACCACACAGAGAAACACTGCCTGGTCTTGTACCAGCCTCACAATCACGATAGCTGAGACCACTGCTGCAGCCACTGTGTCAATCCATCTCTTTGACAGTGTTCTTTTACCCTGACCCTCTCCACTTTCCCAAAGAACATACCTTTTCCCAGGGACTGGTCTCTCCTGTTAACATGTCCAAAGTATACAAGAAAAAGCCTCACCATCCTCTCTTCTAAGGAGCCTTCTGACCAGACTCCTTCCAAGACAGATTTGCTTGTTCTTCTGGTGGCCCACGGCACTTGGTACTTTCAAAATTCTTTGCCAGCACCATAATTCAGATGCATCAATTTTCCCGCTCGACATTATGAAAAATTGTGCTCCAACAAATTTGAAAATGTAGATAGAATGGACACATTTCTAGAAACATTTTATTTATATAAACTAGTGGAAATCAAGGCAGGAAAGTTAAATAGACCCATCACAAAAGAAGAAATTGAAAACATCATAAAAAAAATTAAAAGCCTGGCCTAGATGGCTTCACTGGAGAATTCTACCAAACATTGTCCAACTTTCATATGCATATAAGGCAAATGAAAATACTTCTTTCACATGCATATGAGGCAATGGAAGCTACCAGGCTGGGGCTAGGCACAAGTAGGTCCTCAAATAATACACTTGCTCTTCAACACGTGACTAGGTCTTGGACAGCAGAGTTGTCGAATGCAATGCATTGTTTGATAGCCTGACTGTTGGTTCCATGCGCATTGATTGTGGAACCAAGTAAGAGGAAATCCTTGCAAATGCCCATCTTTTTTCCATTTATCATGATGTTATCTACTGGTCCAGGTGTAAGGATTTTGGTTTTCTTCACATTGAATTGTAATCCATACTGAAGGCTGCAATCCTTGATCTTCATCAAGTGTTTCAAGCCCTCCTTAATTTCATTCAGCAAGCAAAGATGTACCACTTGCCTATTGTAGGTTGTTAGGATGACATCCTCCAATCCTGATGCTATGCCCATCTTCATGTGGTCCAGCTTCTCAGATGACTAGCTCAGCACACAGATTGACTAGTTAGGGTGAAAGGATACAACCCTGATGCTACCTTTCCTGATTTTAAACCACACAGTATTTTAATTGGCATACATTACAGACAAATATTCCTCATGAGCATACATATAAAACTTCGCCACAAAAAATCTTGCCAATCATATTCAGCAGCATATAAAAATAATAACCACATTTGAGTGAGATTAGACTACAGATGTCAGTATGTTTCAGTATTAGAAAACCAATCAGGATAATTTACTCCATAAGAAAAACAAAGGAGTAGAATCATATGATGATCTCAATTGAAGCAGAGAGGGCATTTAAAAAGTCCCATCCCTTTTCATAATAAAAAAAAACTCTCAGCAAAATAGGACTAGAAGGGAAATTCTTTAACATCATCAAGGGCATCTATGCAAAACCTATAGTGGGTATTTTTCTCACTGTAGAGAGATTGAAAGCATCCCCTTCAAATGGGAATAAGATACAAATGCCCATTATCAACACTCATATTCAATATATTGGATGCTGTAGCCAGAATAACAAGTTAAAAAAGGAAAATAAAAGGTATTCAAGCTGGTGAGAGAGAAGTAAAACTATCTCTGCTGTCAGTTGACATGATCCTATATGCAAAAAATCCCAAAGATTGCACAAGAAACCTACTGAAACTCACAGAAGGGTTCAGCAAAGTGACAAGAGGGTACAAGAGCAACGTACAAAAATCGTTGAGTTTCTTCTATAGTAACAAGGAGAAGTCCACATGGGAAAGGAAGAGACAGCACCATTGACAATAGCCCCTAAAAGGAAAAACTACCTATCAATAAATTTTAACCATGGGTTTAAACAACATCACAGCAAAGAAAACCACAAAACATGACCGCAAGAAACCAAAAGAAGCCACATAACTGGAGTTTTATGCTCATGGTTGGAAGAATTAATACTGTAAAATGTCTATGTTGTTGTTAGGTGCCATCGAGTCAGTTCTGAATCACAGCGACCTCATGCACAACAGAATGGAACACTGTCCGGTCCTGCTCCGTCCTCACGATTGTTCCTGTGCTTGAGACCATTGTGTCAGTCATTGTTTTGTGGTTTAAAAAAAATCATTTTATTAGGGGCTTATACAACTCTTATCACAATGTATACATCTATCCATTGTGTCAAGCATATTTGGATATTTGTTGCCATCATCATTCTGAAAACATTTGCTTTCTATTTGAGCCCTTGGTATCAGCTCATTTTTCCCCTTCCTCCCTGCCCCCCTCCCTCACGAACCCTTGATAATTTATAAATTATTATTATGATGTCATGTCTTACTTACACTGTCTGATGTCGCCCTTCACCCACTTTTCTGTTGTCCATCCCCCAGGGAGGGGGTGATCCATTCTCCTTTTCTACCCCAGCTCCCTTCTATCCTCCCGGTATCGCCACTCTCAGCACTGATCCTGAAGGGATCATCTGTGCTTCCAGTTGATTTCTGTACCAGTGCACATCCTCTGGTCTAGCCAGATTTGTAAAGTAGAATTGGGATCATGATGGTGCCCCGGGGGAGAGAAAGCATTTAGGAACTAGAGGAAAGTTGTGTTTCATCATTGCTACACTGCACCCTGACTGCCTCATCTCCTCCCCGGGATCTTTCTGTGAGGGGCTGTCCAGTTGTCTACACATGGGCTTTGAGTCCCCACTTTGCACCCCCCCCCATTCACAATGATATGGTTTTTTGTGCTTTGATGCCTGATACCTGATGGTATCAGTCTATCTCCTTGAGGGCCTTTCTCTTTGTTGCTTCCCCTCTACTTTACCAAACATGATGCTTTTCTCCAGGGACTGGTATTTCATGACAGAATGCCCAACATATGCAAGACAAAGACTCAACACCCTTGCCTCCAAGGGCACACTGGCCTTACTTTATCCAAGGCCTGAAGGTTTTATCCCTTTAGCAGTCCATGGTACTGTTGATAGTCTCCTCTCACCCCACACCACAATTCAAGTGCATCAATTCTTCTCAGATCTTCTTTATTCAATGTCCAACTCTCAGATGGATCTGAGGCGATTGAAAATACATGGCTCGGCTCAGGTGCACCTTAGTCCTCAAAGTAGCATCCTTATTTTTCAATACTCTAGAGCAGGCTCCTCAAACTTTTTAAACAGGGGGCCAGTTCACTGTCCCTCAGACCCATCTGAGCACCGCACTACAGTTATAAAACAAACTATGAACAAATTCCTACGCACACTGCACATACCTTATTTTGAAGTAAAAAAACAAACTGGGGCAAAAACACCCGGCAGACTGGATACACGTCCTCGGTGGGCTGCATGTGGCCTGCGGGCCGTAGTTTGAAGACCCCTGCTCTAAAGAGATCCCATGCAGCAGATTTACCTAATGCAACGTGTCTATAATGTGTCTAAAATGTCTGTACTACCCAATTTTATATGGAAAAAAGAAAGGTCCTGCATATCTAAAGCAATACTGATGAGAATAAAGTAGGGCCCTAAACCTTCTCCATCTTAGAACTTGCTGTAACCTCCAGTTATCAAAATAACTTAGAATGGGCACAATAACAGGCACATGGACCAATGGAAAAGAACTGAGGACTCTGAAGTAAAGCCGCTCATCTGTGGGTAGCTTATCTTCAACAAAGCTGTCAAAGCCTCTTCAGTGAGAGTCTCTACCAGATGGTGCTGGGAACACTGGATATCCACTCTTAGGAAAATGCAACAGGAGCCAGACTTCACACAAGACACAAAGCTGAACCCCACATCGACCAAAGACCTAAATATTAAAAATAAGCTCCCGAGGGACAACACAGGGACAAAGCCAGAGTCTTAGATTTTGTCATAAATATACTGTCAAACACAGAGAACCGGGACCTCTTAAAATCCAATACTTATGCTCATCAGAAGACTGACTACCAAAAGAGTGAAAAGAGAGTTTATGAGCTGGGGATATATATATATTTTGCAATAACATATCTATCTGTCAAGGGCCTACTAAATCTCTAAATATCCAGAACACTTCAATAACCCAACAACAAGAGACAGAAACTGCCACTGCCAGTTGCTCTGAAGAAGGAGGGCCACAGTGGGGGGTCTTGAATGGAGTGGGGAGGGCATAGAGTGTGTGGGGGGGGGAAGGTTCAGAAACATAAAGGAGATCAGCTTGCTGGCCAGATGGGGACCTGTGGAATCCCCAAGTCTGTGGCCCTTGCCTAACCTTCCATTCTGGAGACAAGCTCACTCCAATGGCTCATTTTTTGGCCAAACAATAGATGGATCTGTGAGGGGGACAGTAACACTGGGGTCGTGCACCCACCTTAGAATGAAATGGGAAGGTCAACATTCACCTAAGGATGAAGTTTAGGGAGCTGAGGAAGGAGGGAGGATTGGAGGCGGGAGGCACAAGGAAGAAGCGGGATGTGGGGTGTTTCATTAGGAGCATTGTTGGGAGTGGAGGATGGATCTGCTCTCTGGACCTTCATCCAATTCACAATCAAAGTTAGACACAAAAAATCAAAAAGGGACAAGGGCATGAACAGACACTCCACCAAAGAGGATACTCAGCAGGCTAAGAACCACACGGAGAGAAGCTTGCATCCACTAGCCATTGCTATTTGGCGACATCGAGTTGGCTCCCTCACAGGGACTCTATGTGGAGCAGAACAAACGCAGCCTCTGCACCCTCCTCCCAGTCGTTCCCAGGTGTCAGCCCTGTTGCAGGGACTGTGTTGATTCATCTCATTCAGAGACTTCCTCTTTTTGACTGATCCTCTACTTTACCAAGTCTGATGGCTTGTCCCAGAGACTGGTTCCTCCCGATAACATCTCCAAAGTACGTGAGACAAAGTCTCACCAAGGAGCATTCTGGCTGAACTTCCCCCGAGATCAATTTGTCTGTTCTTCTGGCAGTCTGTGTATATAGTCCATATTCCTCACCAACACATTTCAAATGCACCAGTGCATATGAGGTGATTGAAAATATCGTGACTTGGGTCAGGTGCATCTTAGGCCTCAAAGCGAGCTCTTTGCTCTTTAACACTTTAAAGAGGTCTTTTGCAGCATGTTTGGCATTGGAGAGATGCAAATCAACACTATAAGGAGGTACTGTCTCACCCTTGCCAAAATGACACCGATTAAAAGAAGAAAGAAAACAACCTGCAAACTCTGGAAGAGGTTGTGTGGTGGTGGAACTCATACTGGTGAGGTTATAAAATGGAAATATTTTAGCATTCCTTCAAAATACTAGAAATACTTTATTATCCAGGTATCCTAGAATATGAGTATTGTCAGGAGTAAACTTATGTACACATGTTCACTGCTGCATTGTTCAGCATAGGAAAAAAATGGCAACAATCTAAGTGCCTGTCAATGGAGTATCTCTAAATCCATAATCATATAGATTCATATATCCAGTAAAGTACACATGGGACACAGTTATGGGCACTTCCTCATCATAAACTACGGCCCCTGGGGCCCCATGTGGCCCTCCAAGGATAAATGTCCCTGTTTGTTTTTTACTTCAAAATAAGATATGTACAGTGTGCATAGGAATTTGTACATAGTTTTTTTTAAAAAAACTATAGTCTGGCCCTCCAATGGGTCTGAGGGACAGTGAACTGGCCCCCTGTTTAAAAAGTTTGAGGACCCCTGTGAGACAACTAGGTCCATTGACATTATTTAGTTTATAAGAATAATGGTCTATGTTCTCATTTAGTGAGAATCATCCTGGGTCTTAGAAGCTTTCAAGTGACCATCTAAGAAATAGCTATTGGTAGATATCTGAATGGCCAGCAAACAAATGAAAAAATGTTCCAGATCATTTGCCATAGGGAAATGCAAGTTAAAACAACTATGAGATACCAACTAGCACCATCAAAGATAGCCCGATTCAAAAAATCAGAGAGTAACAAGTGTTAGAGGATGTGTGGTGAGATAGGAACTCTCACCCACTGCTGGTGATCCCGGAGATACATGCAGACACTGTGGAAATCAATCTGGCAATACCTAAAACAAATGGAAACCGAGCTACCATATGATAGAGCAATCCCCCTCCTGGCATATACCCAGAAGAAGTAAGAAGCAGATCAAGACCAGACATCTACACTCCAGTGTTCATCGTGGTACAGGTCATAATTGCAAAGAATTGGAAACAACCTAAATTTCCATCAACTGATCTCTGGATTAAAAAACTCTGGTATATACATACAATGGAGTACTACACAGCCCTAAAGAGTAGTGCTGAACACATGAAGCACATCCTCTCATGGGAAGAGTTGGAGGAAATTATGCTAAGCGAAGTTAGCCAAGCACAAAGGGACAAGTACAACATGAGTCCACTGAGGTAAGCTCAAAATGCACAAAAGGCATAGAGGATAAGCTACTTAATGCATAATTCCTGGGTCAAGGTCCAGGCATTTTGGCAGAAGTCAGACCCAACCCAAGGATGCTATGAGATCCAAATATAAAGGAGGGGAAAAAAACAAAGTGGGGGGCCAGGGCACTAATCCACCCACAGGAAGGGTATTGTTTATGTCTGCAGGAAAGGCGGAGAGGGACCGGACCTCATGCTGGTGTGTTGAGCCTTGAGGGAAATATACCAGGAGGAAGCAGTGCACTGACAGAGAGGACCCCAGGGCAGCCCCAAGTCAAGCTATGTTGACCCCTCCTCCCCAGAAGATTGTGCTACAGAGGAAAACACTGAAGATATAGCCCAGGGAGAGTGGTGGGTCTCTCCAAACCACATGGGAGCAAACTAAGAGGGAAACAGATATATGTCTTCCCTCATACAAGAATACTTTGTTCTAATAATCTGGCACTCTGTGATACCCACCTTCCCAACATGATCACTGAAGACAAAATGGGTGCATAAGCAAATGTGTTGAAGAAAGCGGATGGTGCCCGGCTATGAAAAGATACAGCATCTGAGGTCTTAAAGGCTTGAAGTTAAACAAGTAGACCATCTAGCAGGGAAGCAACAAATCCCACATGCAAGAAGAACACCAGCCTGTGTGATCATGAGGTGTCCACGGGATCAGGTAGCAGGTATCAAAAGATCCCAAACAAACAATTATATCAATGCAAACGAGAGGGGTTGGTGTGGAGACCCAAAGCCCATCTGTAGACAATTGGACATCGCCTCACAGAAGGGTCACACAGAAGGGATGATTTAGCTAGGGTGCGATACAGCACTGACGAAACACTAATATTCCTCTAGTTCTTGAGTGCCCCCCCCCCTCCCCTGCAACTACCACGAGCTCAGTTCTACCTTACTAGACCAGAGTATATACATTGGTACAGATAAGAGCTCTGGACACATGGAATCCAGGACAGATAAACCCCTCAGGAACAGCAGTAGGAGTAGCAACACCATGAGGTAGGGGGAGGGGAGGAAGAAGGGGGGGAACAGGGGAACCGGTCACAATGTTGGATATATAACACCCCCCACACCCCAGGGGGACTAATAACAGAAATACCCTCTGTTACTCTAAAATACCCTCTGAACCTAGAACTGAAGCCACTCCCAAAGGTCATCTTTCAGGCAAATAATAGTCTGGCTCATGAAACAATGACCAATCAACTATTGAAGAGGAAATGGTCAATCGTTACAGAAAGGCTGACAATGGCAATGAGGGCAAGGACACTGGATGGATAGAAGCAGAGTAGGTGGGGTGGGCACAGTGAGAGCGCTAATACTTTAGGGGGATTGTAACCAATGTCAGTCTGTGTTATGAATTGCTGAAAGAGAATTCAATGTACTTTGTAATCTCTCACCTAAAACACAAAAGAGTCAAACCAGAAACAAAGGAGAAGAGAGAAAGAGAGAGAGAGAGAGAGAGAGAGAGAGAGAGAGAGAGAGAGAGAGAGGGAGGGAGGGAGGGAGGGAGGGAGGGAGGGAGGGAGGGAGAGAGAGAGAGAGAGAGAGAGAGAGAGAGAGAGAGAGAGAGAGAGAGAGAGAGAGAGAGAGAAAGCCTGGCACTCTCCCAAAAATCAGTTTCAGAAAACTGTATGGACCACAATAGTCTAATCTGCAACTGATCAATCATGGGGATGGGGCAGGACCAGACAGTATTTGGTCCCATTGTAAATGGGGCCACCAGTCGTTGGGACAGACTCCAAGGTAGCTAACAACACCCAAAGTTGAAAGAGACAAGATTCTTCCCCTAGGGTTGAAAGCAAGACAGACAGAGAGAGAGAGGTGGGGTGGGGGGGGGGGGGGGGAGGTTAGCCCTGCCTATGCCATGCATTCTAATTTATGGTCTGCAGAACCGTGAGAAAATAATTTCCTGTTCTGGTCATTAAAACCACCCACTTTGTGGTATTTGTTATGATATCCCGAGGAAAGGAAGGCACTCCCTTGCAGGACAGTAAACATAACCCTGCAATCCTTCATAACACCCAGCACTTGGCCCAAATCCACGGCCGACAGGGAGGGGCCAAAGGTGACAGCGCGCTGAGATTAGCCTGGGAGAAAACTGCCATCGCTGCGGAGAAAAAGCAGAAACAAAGACCTCGCGGAGGCTTTTCAGACCCTGCATTAAAGTTAAAATCTCATTTAGATGAAAATGGATGCAGAGAAATTACGGGCACGGCGGTTTCGCGGTTCCAACGTGTGCCTCGTATCGGGAGCTCTGCCAATGTATTCCTCTGGCTGGAACATAAAGATGCCTTTTGAAATTTGATTTTGTTGTTTTACAAATTGTTTCAGCTTTGTGAGAAGTACAAACTCCATTTCTGATCCTCCTGCAACAAAAATAGAGCGTTAAAGTGGTTAAGGTTCACTCAAAGGCTTGCTGTGAGCGCCACGATATTAGAATAACAGAAAAATCAATTCAATATAGTTTTTTATTTTGAACATGATTTGTCACAAAAAGCATTCAAATAGATAATGCTGATTATATGGTAGCAAATGTAATTTATAGATAGTGAGCGCGGCGCCTTTGTCAGAGTCATCATTAAGGAATTTGACACATATGCAGGGGAACAATAAATGTCAACTGAAATATATACCCGCTAGATACAAATGGGATGCTGAAATGGGGGATGTCTGTACATGCTATATTTATAAGTAATAATATGCTCTCTAAAGTAGCTTGTGTTTCCAAACAAGAAGTCTTTTTATGTTGTCATTTAACATATCTCATATTTCCGAAGGTCAGGAATAAATGGTACCATTAGCATTAAAAGCTAGTAGGGGGAAAAGTAATTTGTTTTTCATTTAACATAACATTTTATGAAATGGCTTTGTAAAGTATTCATTTTTCTCCCCAATGGAGGCAAAGAAGACAGGATGAAGATGCTGGATTTTTAACGGAGAGCTTTTAAAATATATATATTTCTATTTTTTGTTGCATCTCTGTTATTGTTCATATCCTGAATTGGCGAGACCTTGATAGAATTACGTGCATTGGCAGGTTAATGCTAAGAAAGAGCGTTATCTATACAAGAGGGGTCTCCGTTGGCTCCAGCAGGGTGCTGCTTGGGCCCTGGGTTTGGACCTCATTAGCACTGCATGATGCTGAGGGCAGGTGGCAAGACTGAGAGATTGAGGATGGCGAGCTTTGATGGTTCGGATACCAGCTCCCGAGAGAACGCATGCAGGATCTTCTAGCTGCATGTCTCAGGAACAGTAGCAGATAAATCAGGCTTTAAACTCACATACTGACATTGGACTGCCTTGGGGGTAGTCAGCCATAGAAATTCACTCAGCTACCTTTTTACCAGCGGCTCTTCCCAGCATCGACAGGTCCCGAATCCCCAAATAGCAAGCTTCATCCATCTGCCTAACTGTGTAATCTTCTTAATCTCTTTCCCCTGCTTTCCTCTTAAAGTTGGCTAGTAAATTAAAACTACAGCAACCACAAAAAATAACACACACAGCAGTGCTACCTCCTCCTGGAATGAGCAGAGATAAAACTTTTATCATATTTGCTTCACGTCCATCTGATCTTATTCATAAAGAAGGGCTCTCTTGGGTCAGGCTGTGATATCTTGTACCACATGTGCGCTGAGTAGCTGCATTTGTCAATCCAAATGGATGTCAGGGCAATTTCTGGATCTAAATGACCTCTTCTGGACCCTTGCTTGAGAAAGGCTAGGGCATTTCATGGCATTTGGGGGATCTAGTTATGTTGGTACATCATGCATGTTAGCTCATTCTTCTTAATTGATGAATGTGTAGTTTAGATAACCCGGTGAGTGTGAGGACTGTGTTGTTTAAATGCGTATGTTTCTCACATTATCAGTGGGGTTGAATTTCATACTTACTGGTTAGCCAGCTTTTCCTCTTCCTGGCTTGCCTGCTGTGTCCTTCTCTTGGGTTGGCCTTCTCTTGATGAAGTCTGCGCGCTAATCCTTTGCTCGTGGTAGACACTTCAAAGACCTCCTCTGAAGAGATGACTTGGCTTTGGTGGTGCCAGTACGGTTTATTTATTTACTATTTTCTAAACTTTTAGTTCTGAATGAGATGGAGGTCAGATCATCAATTTGATATCCAACAACTCCTCACCTCTCCCAATGTCTTGCCCTGCCTCCATCATTTTGCCTCTAGCCTATGACGCCCCCTTCTCCTCCTTTCCCTCCTGGTAACCATCAGAGTCTGCTTCTTGTAGGGATGACTCCATACTCTTAAAGAACAGCCCGTCTTCATTTGTTGACTGTGGATTGTATGCCAGCAATTAAGTGCTCTGCATGCTTAATTTTATTTCACCCTTGTTAAGTAAGCAGCCTGGAATACCCAGGCAGAAAGACTCAAAACTGGGAGTCAGCTGTGGTGCTGCTTGACCTCAGGGGCTGAGTGTTTAACCTGCCATCACACCATGAGAATCGGTGAGAGTCTAGACTAGAATGTGCATCGTACATGGACACGTTCATGGCGTTTCCCAACCTTGGCTGCACCTCTCTGAGGAAGCTTGGAAAAATACCGACGTGGGCTCCAGCCTAGAAATTTGGATGGTCTAAGACAGTGGTTCTCAACCTTCCTGATGCCATGGCACTTTCATGCAGTTCCTCATGTGGTGGTGACGCCCCAACCATAAAATTATTTTTGTTGCTACTCCATCACTGTCATTTTGCTACTGTTATGACTTGGGCGTCCCCTGTGAAAGAACTGCTGGACCCCCCCCCCCAAAGGGGCCACGACCCACAGGTTGAGAACCACTGGTCTAGGGAATGGCCTGAGAAGAGAACAGCTCTGAGGGGGGTAACCGAGGTAGGGAGTTGAGGTTTAAGCATTATTTGTAGTCAACTTGGCTCCAGCCTCCATAACCATTTCTGAAAAGTCCATGAGAGCAGACGGAGGGAAATGGTACACTGAGGACACACCGACACCAGCACGCCAGACTGACATTTATTACCATCATGACATTTATTACCACCACGGGGAAAAGAGCAGCATGCCCGTTTAACAAGGGTAAAGGGATTGCAAAACGTCTTCTCGCACGGTGCCGCTGCTACAAAATTTATACCTGTGGAGGAAAACGCTTTCAGCATGAGGTCCTTCTGTTTGTGGAAATGTGATCTCAGATAAGTAAATACCATTTAGCCAGTCCCCTGCTACTCAGATCGCTTTGCTGGAAGATCTTGGTTGCCCCAGGCAGTGAGCCTCACTACATAGACCGCTCCAGTACCCCTCACCCCCACCCCCTCTTGGAGGGCCCTTCATGAACTGA
Source organism: Tenrec ecaudatus (assembly GCF_050624435.1). Lineage (NCBI taxonomy): Eukaryota > Metazoa > Chordata > Mammalia > Afrosoricida > Tenrecidae > Tenrec > Tenrec ecaudatus. The sequence continues at coordinate 100,196,817 of NC_134545.1, read as the reverse complement.
AAGTGAGTGGAAGGCATGGCGGCTCCTCTACAGGTAAACGCAGAGCTGCCACAGGACCCAGTGACTCAACTCAGACGGAATGGAAGGGAATGGGAACGTATGTCTACACAAAACCGCGGACCTCGATATTCAGAATGGCATGATTCGTAACAGCCCCCAAACTGGAAACAGCTCCCATGCCCATTCGCTACGAAATGGATCCCTAAAGTGTGCTCTGTTCATACAATGGGCTGTTCTGCAGCCCATGGACAGGAGTGAAGTTCTGCTCCAGCCCTTTGCCTCCAAGCAAGATTCTGTCCCCTCAGAGTGAGACCAGCCACGGTAGATTGCCAATACATTCCCTATCCTCCTTACACCCTGGGCTCCAAACACAACCAATTTACCAGAATGACTACACAGCCACAGGCACCGCCTGGTGTTCTACTTGCTGTTCGGCATACAGCAAATTATCTGTATCATCTCATAAAATAATCTCGTGTTTGCCCGTTCTCAATTGTATGCCTTTCCCTGACAATGGGAATTTGGTCTCGGGGAAATTATATTTGATTTTTTCAAAGTACAGCAGACGAAGGGAGGGTGGAGATGGATCAGTGGATAGGAGAATGGAGGGATGGGAGAGTAAATGGATGGGTGGGTAGGTGAGAATGGAGAGATCGAACCTGGTCGAATGGTGGATAAGGAAGTACATAAAAGGATGGGCAGAAAGCGATGGAGGATGGATAGGTAGGTAGGAAGATACACAGATGAGTAGGTAGGCGATTGGATGGATGGATATGTATGCAAATGGATGAATGAATAAACATACATAATCAGACTTAAATGAGGTAAAAGGTACATACTCAGTTCCTTCTTCCCCACTTTGCACCGTGATTTGGGAAGCCCCCAGTGTGGACCGAAGGAGATTTATCACATGGTTGTTCCAGAGGAACTTAACCTTCTCGATTTTTCCAACATTGAGGTCCACATCAATGTCAAGCGTATGCCTTGCGTCTGGTCGGAGGGAGCCTCTGAAAATGTAGACATAAAATGAGTCAATCCTGTAAGTGCCTCTAATTCCCAGGTTTACATGGAGTGGCATCTCACCCAGGAATGTATTTGTGTAGGACAATTCTTTAAAATAGTACTGAATGCTCAGTTTCCACTGATTTGGTTTGTTTGTCCCCAGTGGGTCGGCAGGTTCTTGGGGTGGCAGATTAACCCTGTCAGTTTGCTATGGGACTAGTTTTAGGGTGTCTATGTTGAAAGTTGCATACCATTCACCAGGGCCATGTGTTAGCATCACCTTTGTAGCCGTGATGCAAACTGTTCACACGCTTGGCCAGAGGCTGGAAGTTCGAGTTGCCTCAGAGGCACTTTGGAAGAAAGGCCTGGCACTCTACTCATGAAAAAACTTCCCTAAAACCCCCATGGAACACAATTCTACTCTGGGCTATTTGGGGCCTCTATGAGTCGGGGTTGACAGGATAGCGGCTGGTTTTCATAGGGATCCCAGGAAGTTGTCCAAAGAACTTTAACCCAACATGAAAACTACTGTGTAAAACTTTGAGCCCAGAGTAGAATCTAATTTTGTAGCCCAAGGTGAGCATTCATCCAGCACACCTGTACCAACTGCCTCTTGACCTCACAATATGTTCAGTGCTGAGCTTAGCGCATCGATAAGAATAGGGCCCCGTCAAAGTAACAGACTCTTCTTAGACGTAACCAGATACCTAGAGAGAATGAGTCCCTGGGGCTAGGCGTTCAGGACAGTAGTCTTGGGGGACATCTCGGTCAACTGGCAGAGCATAGTCCAGGAGGACAATGTTTTAGAGCCTACTTTGATGAGTAGTGACTGGAATCCTGAAAGTTTGTGGGCAATCATCTAAGGAGCGGCGATTGGTTTTCCTTGGTCTAAAGCAAAGAAGCTGGAAGGAAATCAAAGGCGTTTAAAAAGGAAAGCCTCCAAAGGATGAATGCACCATGCGAATGAACCCCAGCCTTCAAGTCCCTGAACCAGAAGAACTAGATGGTGCCCGCCTACCAATGCCGCCATCTCTGAAAAGGACCGCAATAGGAGGTCCTGGGTAGGGTGGGAGAAAAATGCGGGGCAAACCTCCAAAAAGCAAAGAAGACTAGATTTACTAATCTGATCTCACTGCCATCGAGTTGATAGTGACCGTGGAAGGCTGAGTAAAGCTGCCTCTGTGGGTTTCTGAGACTAACTTTTGATGGATGTTGAAAGCTTTATCTTCCTCCAGAGGAGCGGCTGGTGGTTTCAAACTGCTGACCTTGAGCTTTGCAGACCAGTGAGTGACCACTACTCTGGAGGCGCAGCGGTTACACATAGAGCTGCTAACCATATAGTCAGTAATTTGAATCGTGAGAGTAAGATCGCGGCTTTCTACTCCTGTCCTGAGTGCCAGTCTGAGAGACTCACAGGGACAGTCCTACCTTGTCCTATAGGTCGCTCTGAGTTGGCATCGACTCGATGGCAGTGACTTAGGTTTGTTTGGTTTTACTAGTCTGATAAGGACTGGTGACCCCCTGAGACTATGACCCTTAGACACATTAAGCCTGGAACTGAACTCACCTCTGTTGTTCACCTTCTAGTGGAACAATCAGCAGGGCTATGAGGGGCACAGTAACACTGCGGAGCTGCCCACGCCCTAGAACACTCAACCGTAGGAGCCCCAGAGGCAGCATTGACCCGAGGACAAGCTCCGAGTGAGGAAGGGAGAGGAAAGAAGGATGAATGGAAGCGGGATAGACAGAGGGAGTGGGAAGAGTGCTGCTAGAGTGAGGGGGGTGTAACCAGTGTAGTCCATGCTACAAAACAGAGGGATGGAAACTCATTTGCTCTGTAAATGTTCACTCAGCTTACAAGAGAAAGTTAAAAAGAAATGTCAGAAATACAAATGATTCAAGTGTTAAAAATCTCAAAACAAAAAAGAATAGAGTCCCAAACTTCATGGAGCAAGTGTGTGTGTGGTGTGCATGTGTGTGTCCTGTGTGGTGTGCATGTGTGTGTCCTGTGTGGTGTGTATGTGTGTGGTATGTGTATGAACTGTGTGTGTGCATGTGGTATATGTGTGCTGTGTGTATGTTGTGTGCATACGCGTGGTATGTGCGTGTGCTGTGTGGTATATATGTGTATGAGGTGTGTGTGTGGTATGTGTGCATGTGGTATATGTGTGCTGTGTGTATGTTGTGTGCATGTGTGAGCAGTATGTGTGGTGTGTGTGTGGTATGAGTATTGTGTGTATGTATGTGTGGTGTGTATATTGTATGTTGTGTGTGTGGTATGTGTATGGTGTATGTATGTGTTGTGTGTATGTGGTGTGTGATATGTGCATGTGTGTGTGTTGTGTATGTGTGTGATGTTTATGTGGGTATGTGGTGTGCATGTGTGTGGTGTGTGTGTGTTTATGTGAGTGTGTGGTGTGTATCTGTGTGTGTGTTAGGGATTGAATGTGTGTGTGTAATTGAAGGGCAGTGGTGGATTCACCTGGTTCACACTAGTTAGGCAGAACAGAAACTTAATTTTTTGTTGCGTTCCGTGAAGCCTGTAAAAATGGCTCCTGTAATCTGGGTTCTACCAGAGCTGGGTGACTGGGCCCAATATGGAAATCACACATTTACATTCCTTACTCTTTTTTAACGTTCATTTGTGCAGTGTTCTGATATGTAGAAATAGTAATCCACCTTTCGGTGTACCTTTGTTAACACTTAAAGCAGCCACTGGCAGTGAACTGGTAGTTAAGTCATTGGAATACCACCACTGTTGAGGGTGATGGATGTTCCTTCCTTGAGGAAAATTCCGTATTCCTACAACTTCCGTCAGGAGCCCTGGTTGCGTTGTAGGATAAGAGTTGGGCTGCTAACTGCAAGTGAACAGTTCAAAACCACCAGCTGCCTTTTGGGAGAAAGATGAGGCTTTTTACTCACACCGAGCATCGTGGAAGCTCCCAGGGGCAGTTCTCCTCTGTCCTAGAGAGTCACTATGAGTTAGAATTGACTCAATGGCAGTGAGAGAATGAAACCCCAGGCAGAAAACAGTGCTGGACAATCCAACTTAAGTCGACACGTGGCTCCTGCTGTGTTCCCCCTCTCTGGGACGCAAGCTTGTTATATGTAAAATGGGGTGATTGGAGGAAATTTTCTTTCCAGAGCCTTGGAGGGCACATTGGGTGAAGCAACAGGCTGCTGAGCCTCAATGTTTGTGGTTCAAAACCACCCAAACCACTCAGCAGGAGAAAGATGCGGCAGTCTGTTTTTTGTAAAGTCTCGGGAGCCCTCCGGAGCGGCCCCCCGTCTCCAGGGTTGCTACGAGCTGGAATCAACTCAATGGCAATGGGTTTGGGCTTCCTGGTGAAGCTCTAGGATTCAACAGTTCAGTTTTACAGCTGCTTAGATTAGAAAATCATTCTATCCATTCTCACGTGCGTGAGTAATCTGTTGTGGAAGGTATGCTCTTTGCACTTTAACATTCAACTTACTTGAAAATCTCATACTGCTTTGAGTTTCCATTACTTCCATACAAAGCAATCCTGAAGTACCCACTCACTTTTTTTTCCCCAGTGAGTGTGACAGACACCCTGTATCGCCAGCCTGTCCAAAGAAGCACAACGAGGTCAATGAGTGAGCTTGTCTTGCAGAACAAGGATTCCATGGAAGCATTCAGGGCCGAGCTTGGAATTCACCAAGGGTGAGAGTGAAGGGGAGATACAATGAATGGTCTCCTTTATTGAAGCTGGGGGCTCAGGAACCCCCTTTTAGGTGGGGCCGGGAGACATTGAGCACAGAAGATAGAGTTTTGCACAATCCCTTCCCAGTACAGCAAGGTAGGTGTCCCGGTTGGTGAAAGATGCACAGTTATGCACTTGTGTAAGCTGGATATTTATCAGTATGTGGATGCTTGAGGCTCCACTATCTGGAAGAAGCACTGAATTTCTCTCTTTCTCTCATCTCGTTTTTGGCTATTTTCATGAGCACTGAACCTGGTCTCAAAAGCAAAACAACACAACAGCCTCCCCCTTTGTTCATCATCCTACTGCCCAGCTCCAGCCTAGCTTGCTAGTTTGCTACCAAGTGCCGAGCTTGCTAGTTCGACGTCTGTCCTTTTTTTTCTTTTAAATTATTATATTGGGGGCTCATACAACTCTTATCACAAGCCATCCATCCATCCATCCATTGTGCCAAGCACATTTGTACATTTGTTGCCATTACCATTCTCAAAGCAGTTTCTCTCTACTTGAGCCCTTGGTATCAGTTCCTCATTTCCCCCCTCCTCCCTCCCCCTTCCCTCCTTCCCTTATGAATCCTTGATAATTTATAAATTATTATTATTTTTTCATTTCTTACACTGCCTGATATCTCCTTTCACCCACTTTTCTATTGTCTGTCCTCAGGGAGGGGGTTATATGTAGATCATTGTGATAGGACCCCCCCTTTCTCTCCTACCTTCCCTTACCCTCCTGGTATCACTACTTTCATTATTGGTACCCAGGGGTTTATCTTTCCTGGAGTCCCTGTGTTTCCAGATCTTATCTGTACCAGTGTACGTTCTCTGGTCTAGCCATATTTGTAAGGTAGAATTGGGATCATTATAGAGGTGGGGGTGGGTGGAAGCATTCAAGAACTAAAGGAGAGTTGTATGTTTCATTGGTGCTATACTGCACCCTGACTGGCTCATCTCCTCCCTGAGACCCTTCTGTAAGCGGATGTCCAGTTGCCTACAGATTGGCTTTGGGTATCCACTCCATACTTGCCCTCATTCACATTGATAGGATTTTTGGTTCTGGGGCTTTGATGCCCGATACCTGATCCACATCTTATGATCACACAGACTGGTGTGCTTCTTTCATGTGGGCTTTGTTGCTTCTCAGCTAGATGGCCACTTGTTTATCTCCAAGCCTTTAGGACCCCAGATGCTATATCTTTTGATAGCTTAAGCAATCGGGTCAGGAAGGTGAGCATCATGGAATGCCAGTTTAATAGAATGAAGTATACATGCATTGAGGGAGTACTCAAGTAGAGGTCCAATGTCCATCTGCCACCTTAGTACTAAACCCATAAATGAATCTATTTCCCCATCATCATATGTAAATATATTTACATGTGTGCATGCCTGTATTTAGACCTCTATAAAAGCCCTTTGCATTCTAGTTCTTTCTTCTATTTCCTTTTACTTTCCTCTTGTCCCACTATCATGCTGTCTTCATTTAGGTTTCAGAAATTCCTGTCAGTTACATTCCCCTTGATGAAGTCCTACCAGGCCTCCTATACCCTCCGCACCATCAATTTTGGATCACTTGTTGTTCCTTTGTCCCTGGGTTTGTTAACACCCACTTCCTTTCCCCCACCTCTCCCTCTCCTATGTCCCCCCCAAACCGTCATCGGTCCTGTTGTTTTCCCCTACGGATTATTTATCCAGCCTATCTTATCTAGATAGACTGGCAGAGATAATAATATGCACAAAAACAGAGCATAACAAAGCAACAAAAGAAAACAAAACAATAACAAGAAAACCTGTAAGTAGTTCAAGGTCTGTTGACTTTTAGGAGTGTTTTATGGTGCTATACCATGGCCCCAAAGTCTATTTCTGGTATCCCCTGGGGACTTCGTTGTTTAACGTCTATCCTTAATCTGGACCTGCGTGGTTCTCACGTGGGATGGTTGGTCCTGCGGGGAGCATTTGGCAATGTCTGGAGACCTTTTGGTTTTCCGAGCTGGGGTGAGGTGTGTTGGTGTGTGGTGTGTGGAGAGAGGAGCCAGGAATGCTGCTAACCATTTTCTCATGCACAGAACAGCATCAAATTATCATGTCGTCAACATCATTCTCTGAGCATGTATAGACACGTGCAAATTAAAGTAAAAAACTCAAAACAAGCATTCTCCGAACCCTACCCCCCAAGCTCAGAATCCCATATGGGTGAGAGCAAAAGAGAAATGAACCCAGTGGTTTCATTTCATGAACTTGGGGTCCAGGGATTAAGATTCTAGCTGGGCTTGAGGGCCTCAGGGGGGAGCAAATAGAGTTCAGCACAACCCCTTGCTTATAAAGCTGTCATAGTTTTAAGACCACTTGCACTAATTCTTACACGAGCAAAATGGAAACTTACGGGCGAAGTTAGCACTGTCTCCCGTGTTCAGGAAAAACGCCTGACCCACAGCACTGGTCTTTCCCTTAAATTGGTCAGCGTAGTGCCCCATTTGGGGGCATCCTCCGTGTGGACAAGGGAAACACCCATTCTAGTAGAAATACACAATGTATCTGTTAGCAACAGGCCTTTGAGTTACTCACTCACTCGACCGATTTATCTTTCTATGCATTTTCCCATATTCTAGCCAGACAGCTACTCACCTGCTAATCCTCTCGTCCATCCATTTAATGCTCCATCTACCCACTCACCCTCCATCCACCCTCTCATTTACTCATCCGCTCTTCCACCCATCTGGTCATCCATTCCTCTGTCCATGCCCAGGATTGTTAGAAAACTTCTATGACTCCCGAAGGGCACCACAGAAGTCCCTTGAAAAGATAGAAGTGGATTTGAGAGGGCAAATCACATCCAGGAAGCAGGGAAATGAGAAGATGCAAAGGAGATGGAAGAGACAATTTCTAGGGAGACGCGGGTGGGACAGATGGTGAGTTACTTGAGAAGAGGGGAGGAAGACGAGGTCCTTGACCATTTTCACTGTCATGTGACCTATCTGTCCAGACGCCTTGATTCTCCATCAGATGCTTTGCAAATTGTCAGTTGATTATTTGAGCCTGGAGGAGGCAGTTCCTCCCTTTGGCCCAGGCCCGTACTTTCCAGCATGGCCCCGTGTTCCTCTGTCCTTTCCCTCCAGCGCCACCTCCGCTGCGCTGAGGGCAAAGCTAGTCTGTGATGTGTGGAGCTTAAGGAAAGTTGTGGAGGCCCTGTATGACTAGAATAGTCAGTGTTACTCACTGAATATGCAACCGATCTTGGTCACAGGCCAAGATGACCTGTTGACCTCAGGGTTCAAATCAGGGGTGCAGAGGTCAACATCAGCTTGAAAGGGAGCTGTGTGAGACTTATTTCTAATTTTACCTTTGAGAAAAATACTTTAAAATGTCAAACTTTTGCAACCCCCTAATGTGATCATCGTTTCAGCTAAGGATCCTCAATAGAAACTCAAACCTTTCACTGTCTGCCGGGAAACGGTTTCTATCACCTCACAGAAGAGTTCCCCGGAAAGTACCTGGCAGACCCCCTTCCCCTTCGCCCTAGTCCAACGGATCACTAAATCCTCAAACTTGATGTCACCAAATAAGGGGGCAGATGGACTTGACCTGCCTCTGGTTTGGGTTCCCTGAGGATGACACATGCCACTCATCCAATCACAAAGAGGTGACAAATCAGATTCTGAGTGTGTGTAGCCTGAGAAACACCCCGTCTGGAATCCTCCCAACTGTCCTTGTCAGCAATGGTCGAGAAGAATGGGGAGCACTGTCCCAGGTTAAAGGAGACTAAAGAGAAGATAACAAATGCAATACAGGCAGAGAAAGGAGAGAGAGAAAGACAAGCAGCGGCACCAGAGGTCACTGTCTGGATTATCAGTGCAGTATCAGTACGGATCATATGCTAGAAAACTGAGTGTCACAAACATTAAATCTCTTGGATGTGGTTCTATTGGAGAATAATGTTCTTAAGAAATGAAAGCTGCTGTATTTATGGGTAAAGTATCAAAATGTCTTGAATTTATTGTCACATAATTTGTGGGAAAGTATTTCTATATTCTGTATGTTGTTGTTAATTGCCTATTCTGATTGGTAGGACCCTATATGTACAACTGTGATCCTCATATTTTCTCTTTGAGCCCATTACTGGCCCCATTGGGCCAATCTGTTGCTCTACAGTATACACTCTCGGATTCTCATTCACTTTATATGTAGACATGCACACAGATCTAAATGCACATGTCTAGGCACAGTGGCTGTGTGTGTGCTCAGTGGCTCACTGTAGTGTGAGTTCATTAACCCACTGTGGGGAGAAGAGACCTGGCATCCTGTACAGAGTCAAAAGCCACCCCCACCCCCACCCTACCCCAACAACACCCCTCTGCCAGCAGTGGGCCCTGACACACAGCAGTCCTACCGGCAGACTGGGGTTTCCAAGGCTGTCCATCTTTACAGGTATAGATAGCCTCATCTTTCCCCCAAGGAGCAACTGGTGGATTGGAACTACCAACCTTGTGGTAAGCAGCTCCATGCATAACTCTTTATAGCACCAGAGCTCCTTTCTGTGAAATCCTAAGGGAGCAGTCCTACTCTGTCCTTTAGGGGCCTATAGAGTTGTTACGAGTCAAGGTCAACCTGATAATAAACAGCAGCAACGTGTATGAACACCACCTCCGCCCACCCCCACATGTATGCTAAATAGGAAGGGCCTTTAAATGTTCATGAAAAAAATTCCTTCTCTTTTCATTCCATTTTTCAGGAACTTTTTGAAGTACTTTGTAGAACGCTCATACTTTTTCTTTCTTCCCGCTCCTGTCTCTCTCAGGAGAGAAAATTGACCCCAAGGTAGTGAGGCAAACATGCTAACAGCAGATGATGAATGTACAAGTATTCATGGAAAGCTACTTTGAACTTCTGTGTAGATTTGAACTTTCTTTGTGTCTCCCCTGCTACCCTCTCTATGCCTTGAGGAAGGCTTCGTGAGGCTCAGCAAGTGCCACACTCTCCTCTGCGAAATTCCATCTTCCATCTCCTTACTTGGTCCTAAGCTACAGAGACAAAACTGCCACCAACAGATGCCCCAGCAGCTTCTCCCCAAGGGCCCAGTGTGACCTACCTCCTGAAACTTGTCGTACGAGGCACACGGGAATCCCAGGAAGCCGTCTGGGGTGGTGATGCTGTTCGAGTAATACTTGTAGCTTCTTAGGTGATTACAAGCTACAAAGTCCCGGGTCCCTGAGAAAGCAAGGGCAGGAAAAGAAGGCTGTCACTTGGGGAAGAGGAGCCGTACTGACTAAGTGAGGAATCCCAGATGCTGTCAGTGTTGCCGGGCGCCTTTGTCACCATTGTCATTGACTTTGACAGGCTGAGAGGCAAGTAGGAAGTTTGGGAGTTTCTTTAGTAGTGGGAGTTAGTCTTCCCAACATCATGTCCATCTGCTGAGGAGAGTGACTCGCGGCTCTCTACCCCTGTGAAGAGTTACAGTGTAGGAAACTCACAGGGACCATTCTACCCTGTCCTATAGGGTCAATGACTTGATGGCAGTGAGTTTGGGATTTGGACCCAGCTCAGCAGTTGTTGCCACGTGAAAAGCCAGCCCCGACTTTCTTCAATCTTTTGAGGTTTCACTAGAAGCTAGAATCTTTCCTATGGAAAGTTTTTCCTGTTTAAACATTGGCAAGGAATTCCCATTAACAAAGTTACTGTGACAGCCAACCAAATACTGCCCCGACCTGCGTCTGCCCTCAGGACTGCAGTTTGAGAACTCTGGGCCACCTGAGCCAACTGGACTGAGAAATGCCTCCTCTCTGCTACTCCGGGGACAAGATAAGAGCTTCAGAGGTGGTGGCCACTGTGACCTGCTGGCCATTCTTTCATTGCATTCTCTTTACCACATTTTCCTTTAGGCCAAAGCCTTCTCATTCAGTACACTGTTTGCTATTTTCTCTAGAAACTTTGTTCAAAATGTCCAACATGGTGACTGAGGCGTCCGACCCCTGAGGACCACTCCTGGGAGAGTCTGTCGGGCTCAGTTCCGCACCCTGAGAGAAGACCCTTCCCCTTTGTTCAGAGTAGATTTGCCACCGCTGTCCCCAGCCCCACCAGGCCCCACTTGATTGCCTCCCGACCAAAGCCAGCTTCCCCCAATCCATACCCATGTCCCTGCCCGGACCCAAGAACCTGTTTCCAACTTAATTGTTCCTTTCATCCTGAATTGTAGCCCAGGGAACTCCACAATAGAGGACAAAGTGGGTTTAATTGTTCCCCCTTGCCCAGTGCCGGATGGCTTGGTGCTCTGAACAATAGCCGCATGCTCACGAGCTCATGGGCTTGTTCCTTCTAAATTGCCTCTTTAATTAAAGCCGGGCTCCTTTCTATTCTGTGTGCCTTGCGCACCATGCCTGGGAGTGGGCAGCTATTATTGGAGCTCTGGGGTTCTTTCACAGCCTCGTCTGGCCCGGTGTTACCTGGTGCAGCGCTCACAAGGGGTCAACACCTCTGATTATTTGTCTGGGGGTGGGAGCTGTTGCTTTTACCTAGTATGCTCCTTAAGTACAAGGAGGATTAAAATGTTTGCCAAGGCCACTTGTCTTGACTTAACACGCTGGACTGGGCCCCCAGTGGGGTCCTGGAGGGCCCGGGACACTGCATGCCATAGTCCCAGGCCCCAGAGGCCTCCAGGCTCAGAAAAACAAGAGCAGAACGAAAACGGCTGCAGACCAGAAGCGTCCACTTCCAGGGACCAGCATGAGGAGGCCGAGCCTCAGGGGACAGGCGGTAGGAACAGCTGAAGGCCAGCGAAGAGGCGAGAATGTGACAGTGCACTGATGACTCCTAACATTAGGTATAAGGTGCTCTGGTGTGTTAAGTGTTGGGCTGCTAATCCCAACGTGGGTGGTTCAAGTTCACCAGCAGCTCTGCTCCTGTAAAGAATGTACAGTCTTGGAAACTCCAAGGAGCGGTTTGACTCTGTCCTGCAGGGTCACTGTGAGCCTGGGTGGACTCAGAGGCAATGGTAAGCATGGGAGGGAATATTAGGTGGGTAGGGGCAGTGATGGTTAAGTGGCAGAATTCTCGCCTTCCACTCGAGAGATCCAGGTTCTCTTTTCAGCCAGGGTACCTCATGCCCTCCTACCTGTCATATTGTTATGATGCTAAACAGGTCTCAGTAGAGTTTCCAGACTAGGGCACACTAAGAAGAAAGGCCTGGCAACCCACTCCTCCAGATGTGCTGTCAATCACAACAGTTTACTCGGCAACCACCAGGAGGAAGACACAGGACTAGGCAATGTGCCATTGTATTGTGTGGAACCCGGGGCTGACCCTGCGGTGGCAGCAGTAGCAGCAGCAGCAGCAGCAGCAGCAGCAGCAACCATAACAACCCAGGGACACGGAGTTTGCTCTCTTACACGAGGCCCCTAGGAGCTACTACAGGTCCCCAAGGCTCCCATTGTGCCCCCCTCCCCCAAGCCCAGAGGGGTCTTACCACCTTTGTCTTCCCCACTAACTCACTCCCATCTCATCCCTAAGATCTGACATTAGCAAATGACAAGAAAGTTAAATCCCTCCCGATCCAGCAGGGACTGAGGATGGGCCTGGTGGCCAAAGCCAAAGCTGAGCTCTTGCCTCCAGGCCAGTCCAGTGCTTGGCCAGGGACTGGCACACTGGCAAATGGGCAGACAGCACAGGGTGGACTTTGCAGCCAAAACCTGGACTTAAATACAGGGTGGCCTTTGGCGAGTTCTACAATTTTTCAGGGCCCCGTTTCCTCATCTGTAAAATGGGGAGCGTCCCAGAGTGACTCCGTCATGACATCATTGTGAACGCGGCTACTCCAGAACTAAGCTCTCAAGCAATGACTGCCGATTCTGTATCCTGAAGGCCCAGTCCCCCACGCCGCTGCCCCCCACCCGCCCCCAGGGCACACAGGAACTGTCCTATTTCTTTAACTTAGGTACCTTCCCATAGTCCGTTGATGTCCACGATGGTTGACAAGATGTTTTTCTGACATCCAGGCATGTGCTTTCCTCCATTGGGGTAGAAATCTAAATGGCCCACCTTCTGACTCATTCCAAAACCTGAAACATTTGGAGAGTCAGTGCTCCACAAGTTGGGTCATGGCAACAACCAGAGCAAGAGCCTTCCCTGCAAATCCTCCTTTCAGCCAGGTGCAGCTGCCAGAAGTTCCCAGAGATGGGCACAGAGGCAGATGAATGGGGAGGGGTGACAAAGGAAGCAAGACAAGGGGGAGGTGGCCTTGGGGTGAGTGTACACGTGTGTGTGTGTGTGTGTGTGATGGAGAGGCCTTGGGCAACCCTAGTGGATACTGATACCAAAATGTAGTAGCCGACTCATGTTAGACTGTGCAGCCTGGTATAGTCGTTCTTAAATGTTACTTTCTATGTTAGATGAAGGGGTTCCAAAAAGTTAGTGGAGAAATGAAAGTCCAAAGAAGACCAGACATATTGGTCAGATGAAGACTGGTGGAACCCTTGAGACTGTGGCCTGACTCCTAGCCACCCTGTAGGTGTGGACCTGAACTCATCCCCAGAGCTTGGTTTTCAGCCAAACAGCAGGTGAGTCTCTCCCGGGAGCAGTAACACTAGAGAGGTAAAGACCCTGTAGACTACTCAACCATTTGAGAGCAAAAGAGGACCAGTTACCCAAGGGCAAAGTTCAGAAGAGTTCGGGAAGAAGGAGGCATGCAAATGGAGAACAGGAGGAAGTGGGGGTAAGTGATATCTCACTGTGGGGATTGCAGTCAATGATATGAAACAAAATGCACATGGACTGCTGAATGGGAAACGGATTTGCTCTGTAAACCTTCACCCAACTTGCATTAAATGGGAAAAAAAAGACAATGGACTATGTCTACGAATATTTTGAAGCCCCCTGGAACTGTTATTGAGAGCATACACTCTTAAATCATTTTGTGGAGACACAGCATGCTGCATAGCTAGGTACACAGGCTTCGGGAGCACACAGAGCTGCTGAACCCCCCTGGCTGCACTTCAGACTCCATGACCCTGAGCAGTCCCTTCCCCTCACCGTGCCTCAGCTTCCCCAGCTAGACAATGGTGACGTGGGTGCCCGATTTTCAGGGATACACGGATTGATGAGATACTGCTTGAAAGCACGCACTCAGTGAAGCACACGGTGAACACTCATGAAGTGTTTTCCTCCTCCTCCTCACAAGCATACTCTATTGGCAAGTCTCATGGATGGTCATGTAAGGAAACATCAAGAGGAGAGCGTAGATTTTGGAAGCTTTGATAAAAGCAGTAAGAAAAAGAAACCCCCAAATCAATATTTTGCAGGTCAGGAATCAATAAGCGGTATATTTTCTGCTCTGCCTAGTGCAGACCGAGGAAGGATGCAGGCTTGCAAACGGAGCAATGCCTTTGATAGACTCCAGAGGTGCTTGTCCAGCTGGACTGAAGGTGACAGTGCTGGTACTCATGCCTCTTATTTGGTGTTGGCACTCATTTGGATGGGTGAGTGCCCAAGCCATTCTTGTGCTAACCATTTAAATAATTACTCTGGAGTATATATGTATGTGAGGGGGGAGGAGGGCTCGGTTTGATAGGGTGCACCCGGGTTGTAGTCCTGGTCACCAGGAGGCACAGTGAGGAACTCACCTAGGAAAGGGATTATGGGAGCAGCATCTGTATGAATCACATCCACAAACATGGCGTCGGATGGGTCCAGCCGAACCTCTTCAGGTGTGCCCTGGAAACACGGCTCTGCTGGATCCAGCCCTAAAGGCAGCATACGACCAGATAAGCCAGGTCCTGGCCCACAGAACCCTGAGCCCACACACGGAGCACGGCCCAGGAACCATTCTCAGGGACTGATTCTGCAGTGGCTGGTCTGCTCAGGAGATAGAGGCTGGGACAGCAAGGTCTGAAACAGAGCCACTGCCTGGCGACCAATAGTCAGATTTCCCCAGTGACTGGCTCCAGGGAGGATCCAGGTGGTACAATTACCCCCAGCCCCAACCCTCCACCCCATTTCCCCTCTCCCAATACATGCATACACACACACACACACACACACGCACACACACACATATTTAGCCATTGCTCTTGGAGACAATAAGCTCCCTGGCCCCACCCAGCTACTCCCCATTGCCTCAGCCCTGCACACCTCTGTGTCTTGACTCCTGGGGTTCCCCAGTCTTCCCTGACCCTCCGCACATTCTCATTTCACCAAAATCTGTCTCTCCCAAGCTCCAGCTCCAATTCCCCCTCTGCAGTTCCCCCCCCCCTCCATCCTAACATGGGCATTTCAGCTCCCCTTTTCAGTCCATTCTCCTCACACTGTACAGGATTCGTTGGCTCTCATTCACTTGGCTGCAGTATCCTTTGCCTTCTTCAGTTGTCTGCCTCCTAGACGAGACTATGCTATCCCTGACCGGGCCAACTTCCTCTGGGTGGGAGGAGTGAGGCTCCCTGGATTCCTCTCTGCTCAAGGTCAAGCACCTGTCCTCTCTGAGCCTCTGGAACGTGGGAACAGCAGGAGCACCCTACCCTAGAGGATGCCTGTGAGAATCACAGGAGCAGGTGTAAGAGAAAGGACTTTGGAAATGGCAATTCTTCAGAGCCAACAATGATTACTACGGTCCCCTCCGCCTTCTACAGATGCCTAGCACAGGGTGGTGGATACAGGGCCCACTCATTAAATGCTGGATTTGACAGTTCATCAAACCTGTGTACTGATTTGGCCACATGAAAGAACTGCCTGTGACGTGTGTGGTGGGTATGCATTTGTTTTTGCCCAGCGAGCCCTTCATTATTGACTGAGCACCTCTATTGGCAGGGCTCACGGGCCCTCTGGCATTCTCTGCCTGTGCCTGGGCTGTAGGCGCTGTCCATGGTTCTGGAAGTGATGAATTCTTTTTCTTCCTCAGTTCAGTCGGCTTCTGTCTTACACTGTGACTGCACTAGGAAAAATAACGCTGAGGTCATGCGCTTAGTGTTTTAGTTATATTTTTCTTTATGAATGCGTTCTTGTTTATAATGATATATATTTAAATACACATGACGCACAGTGTAGTGTCTCACCTAAAATGAACGCCCAGAGGACTGGTAGGGGCACGGACAAGCTTCCACCACCCGCACGTGGGTTTGGGGTCTCCCCACATCTCGGGTCCTCCCCCACTCTGGGTTTTGGAACCCCTACTCTGGATTTGGGATTTCCTCACTCCCAGAGCGTGGGTCCTGCGCAGGGCCTCCGCCATCCTTACCTGTGATCCTGCCCAAGCGTCCCCCCAGCCTCCTGCCTGCCTCGGCGGCAGCGTGCGAGCCCAGACTGTGGCCGATGAGGTGCACGTTTTCGGGGCTGTGACCCATCTCAGTCTGTGGAGGGAAGGACAGGAGGTCCAGCTCAAGTCCCGCTAGGCAGGTGCGGGGGGTGGGTGTGGGTGGGTGGGGGCTGCTGTGGGCCTGCCGGCAGCGATTCACGGATGCCCTTCCCCCTGCCCTGCCACCCAACACCCCTGCCACCCGTGCCTGCCTCTCCAGGAGCCAGGCGCACGGTGGGCTCAGCTCATGCGTGGACCAACAGTGCTGACCAGTGGCCGCCAAGCCAACTGCACGCTGGCTCAGCGCTGGCCTGGCCGCCCACAGCAGGCGCCCCTCCCTCCCCTCCCTTGGGCTGTTCCCCCGTTTTGCGGGAGAAAGACCTCCAGCCGGGAAGCCCCAGGGAGCAGTTCTATCCTGTCCTATAGGGGTCACTGTGAGAAGGAATGCATTAGGAAAGTGTGGGTGTTGGGGAAGGGGCTCAGGAGTTCTCCGGAAGGAGGCAAAGGCCCAATCCCTGGCAGACTTCTTGGAAACCTAGATTCTGCTGCCCTGTACAGAACTGCCCAGCTCAGGTGCTCTCCTGCCCTGAACAGCCTGAAATGAAGGCCTTCCTCCAGCATGCCCAGAGCCTACAGTCAGGGGTGATGGGACTGGGGTCTTCGGGGCAATCCCCGGGGGTGGTGGCCCCATAGCAAAGGCTTACTTTGTGTTATAATCTGCCTCCTAGCCATGCCACGGTTCCGGCAGGCTGCCTCCCTCCACCCACTCCCCACAGAACCTGGCCCAGAGGGTTTTACCGATAACACTTGTACTAGCAATGCGATCTCAGCTCCCACGACCCTGATGTTTTGGACCGCCTGGGTGTATGCTGTTCGGGACCCCTTCTTCCAGTCCACACAGATGCAGTTGACGTTCTCCACTTCAAACATTTTCTGTGGAAGACATACATGAGGGAGAAAGGCCATTGATGAAGAGGCCGAGGCAAGCCTGCACATTCATCAAGCACCTGGCACCTGGTGTAGCTCTGTGTTCCTCTCACCCATCATGACTCACAGCAAGCCTCTGATGGGGGCACACCAACCCCCACTTACCAAGTGCAGAAACTGAGGCTTGAAAGCTTTGTCTTAGGTCTCACAGATGGCTGCGAACACAGGCACACCCCAAAGATCACCTGCTAGGTTAGTGGTTAGCAAACCGTGGCCCAAGGGCTGCATCGGTCTGCTTTTGTCAATAAAGTTTTATTGGAACCGCAGCCATGCCCATTGACTTTTACTGAGTGGTGTGGAGGCCCTATGGCCCTGTACTCCTTCTTCCTTCACAGGGCACAGGTACCACACCCTGCCACCCGTGAGTTGAAGCGACAGGTTGCCGCTCTCACGTCCCCAGCTCCACTCTGGTTGGAGGCGCAAGGGGTTGAGGGAAAAGCTGACCATGATAAAATTCAGACAGAGTCCTTTTAGATTACATGCTGTGACCATGATCTATTGCTCAAGCACAGAGACAGACCAACCCCTCAAGGGTGGGGAGCAAATGACAGAGAGGGCCATTCCACACCCTTTGTTTATTTTGGGATGCCTTGGGCAGCTCCTTGGTTGGGGTGTGGGGGGTGAGAATGATTGGAGGTCACAGCGACCTCACTGGCCCCCAGGTCCTCCAGCTTCTCACTGAGCCTCCGTGTGTGTGTGTGTGTGTGTGTGTGTGTGTGTGTGGTGGGGGCAGGTGTGAACACTCCAGGCACATGAGGAACAGGTATCCTGAAGGCAAAGGTCACTAAGAGGTCTGTCCTAGGGCAGTGCAGGGCGTCTCCAGGAGCAGCGCCTATGTCCTCCGCATGGGACTGTGGGATGTTGTGAACAGAGACCTGGTTTTGCATCCCACCTTGGGTAGAAGGTTGAGGAAGTGTGCCGCTTCCTGGTGCTTTCGTTTCCTCGTTTGATAAGTAGGAACCGTCATGACATCACCTGTCCAGGGTGGCCAGGGAGGATTAAGTTAAATGGAACATGAAATGGGGAATGATTCGCAAAGCGTTGGCTCACCCGGAAGTGCTCAGGAAGCAACTGTATTTCAAATAGTGATCCATTAGGCCTCTCCACAATAACTCTGGTGCTGCATGCCTCAACACATTTAACTTCACTGAAAATTAAATCAATGAAAAATAGGTGAGATGAAGAGCCACAGGTAGTTCCTGTCACACGGCCATATTCCAGTGCTCAGACGGTGCAGCTAGAGAGCACATCCAGCCTCACGGGAAGGTGTGTTGTGTTGGCAGGTGAGGTTTAGGGGCATCGGTGTCAGGCAGGGATTTCATATAAACCATCAGGTATCACTAGGAGGGTGTGGGCAGTGGGGGGTGACTCTCAGAGGGGTCACAGGTCATGCCAAAAAATGCCTGCCTATCAAACGTTGGTGTAGCATTGATCATTTTAAAAATAAACAAAGTCTCTGTAGTATGTGATAATATTTTTCTTTTTGGTAAACTCATCTTAAACAACACCCCTCCCCATCATCCTCCCCTCAAAAACACCCACACTCACTGCTGTTGAGTTGATGTGATCCTATAGTTCGACTCATGCGATCCTATAGGTCAGAACCAAACTGCCCTGGGAGTTTCTGAGACTGTAGCTCTCACACGTATCCAGATACTCACAAGGTTAAAGTTCTATGCTACTTTACTTGCTCAACCTCTTCATGAGTCACAGCCAGGCTGTCATTCCTGCCTGATTATGATGCCACTTCAAATCACGCAGTTTTATCTGCATGTGCTATGAGTACATACTGCTGTGTTTATGGTCACGGACTTGATTAGTTTCTGGTATTTTAGCTATATAATATTGTGGTTATTAGTACTTGTGACCCTATATCAATGACTTTTTTTGATAATTAACTAGTAATGGGGGGACAGGGATAATCCCAAAAGACTTCTGCTCCATGGCTAACACAACTGTAACTCATAATGTAACTCACTGCAGACAGTGTTCCCCAAACAAGTTTGTGGGTAATATTCACACAGTTCAAGAGATCGCACATTTAAGCCATTTATAGCTGTGCTTATCCCGTCTTATTCTATGATGGAAATCGATAGTTGGCATTCCCAAGGAATCTGTGTGGTTTGGTACCATCCAGGGGGGTCACGGTAAGAGCATGAGTTACTACTCTGGGTGACAGCCACCGTAGTGACAGTACCGAGAGACAGAGGCCAGGCAGTTGGCTGTAAGTCTCTACCTCTGGGATTTTCTGAGTAGGCATTGGTCTTTTCTCAGTGGTGTGTGTGGAGAAGCAGGGAGTGGATCTTGCTGAGAACCTAGGGTTTCCTTGGTGCCTTTAGGAAGGAAGGGGCTCTCCCTGGAGTCTTCCTTCCCGTCTCAGGGACAATGGAGCTATGGCATTTGATTCGGTGAGCTGGGTGCTGTTCTCACCAGGAAGCTGCCTGGTGAGGAGGGTGGCCCCTACCTTGCACATGTCCGACAGCCAGCTCTCTTCCCCCTTGTCTATGAAGCCATGGATGATGAACCGCGTCTTGCGGGCAGCTTGGAAGTTCGAACCGTCAATGGTGTTCGGGTCTGTGGCAGTGATCAGCTGGTTTGATTAGAAGAGATGAGTTGAATGTTGGACTTGCTGAATCCCAGACCTGCAGAGCTAGCCTCAGTAAGACTGAGCTAAAGCGTACATCTCCTATGTAGTCAGGCTGCCCTAGATCCAGAGTTTCTGACCCGGACTTCACGGGGGGAATCTCAGAAAGTCCATGCTTGTGGCCTCTGCATAGTCATAATCCCTAACTGATACTGAACATTTCTATTCATGATGAAATTAGGCACTAAGCTACTGTGACTCTCTGGCTACAAAAATTGTTAGGTGGTCTCGGTGGCCCAGCAGTGCTGCCAGTATTTCAAAATAGCCTTTAAATTCATTATGGCTGTAGATGAGGGTCATCTCATCCCAAGCCCAGTCCTTGCACCTTGCTGAGTAATGAAGAAATACACTGACATGTATCACTATGATGTATTTGCATTTAAAAAATATTTCAATAGGTATTTTTCTACATAATTTGTTTCCTTTGTAACTCAACATATACTGCCGTATGGCTTAAAAAACATTATTCTAAGATGGCCTATAGAGTCTTCCCTAGAGGACCAAAGAGGTCCCCGGTAGAGATCAGGTGAAGGAGCGCTGACCAGACCATCAGATGTGAGGGCAGAACCAGTGCGGCGGAGCTGGGAGGGACGGTCTCAATTTGTGAGAAATAACAGACCCGCTTCCAGGGAGCTGCTTCCAGCACCCCGCATGGACAAGAAGTTGGTCAATGGGTCAGCATTGCAAAACAAGGACAGCTCAGTGGTCACACCCAAGCAGACTCTCGGTCCAGGTACCCAGTGGGAAACATGTCACTCAGTTTCTCCCAGCAGGTGACCTCAGGGAGCTGCAGATACCTGACTTTCTCAGCCCTGTCAGCGACAGGCGTGGTGAGCCTTCCGTTGTTGGGATTCATAGTGAGGTCCCCTCTGGAGGCCATGCAGCCAGCTGTCTCTGGCCAGTCTTAGCCACTGGTAATAAGTAACCCTGACCTGCTTCCTGGAAGTTACTCTCAGGGTTCTCTACTATTTTTTTCTTTTCGGTTCCATGGCCCTTCTCTGGGTGGTTCTCTAGCTCCAAAGGAAGGTTTTGGATGTCCTAGGGGCCATCTGTCCTTCCACTGGGATGTTTGAGAAGGAGCCTGACCCTCATCGGGATACACCAGGCCAGGGGTTCTCTATAAGAACTTCTCATACTTCTTTGCACACCTGCTAAAACTCACTCTTGTGGAGCTGAAACTGATACGGCTAGGTGAGAGTAGAAAGCCTCATCTTTCTCCCAAGCAGGGACTGTAGTTTGAACTGCTGACTTTGGAGTTAGCAGCTTCAGTGTGTCACCCACTCCCCACTAGGCCTCCTGTTCCATGCCAGAGAGTAGGGTTTTCCTCAGGGAATCCCCAAAGCCTGTGTCCAATTGTGCATGCCCATGCCTGCGGCTGGGGTGCACATCCGTCGCTTTCAGGATGGGTTATCCCGGCAAGCGCATGCCTGTGGTAGGTCTGAGCCAATCTTCTGGAAAGTTCCAAGGCAGTGAATTCTGCCTGCGTGGGCCCCGTCTGCCCACCACCCAGCCATCGCCGGGCCATACTTACTTGATAGTTGTTCTGGTTTTCATTTGTGTACAGAAGAAAGCGGGTGTTAATGTCTTTGGGGGCCCACGGGAAGAGCTTGAGTGGCCGCTGGAGGGTCCCCGCCCAAGGTTTCTCATTCGAAAAGCAGCCAAGATGCCCAAAGCAGATCTCCTTCCCTGGGGGTGGGGAGGGGTGGGAGGGGGGGGAGCACACAAACAGGACACTTGTGAGGTTTCCAAAAGGGGCCCTGTCACACCAGCTCAGGGTCTGGACTGTCAGGGTGGCGTCCGGGTCTGGCCAAGGCCCATGCTGGCCTCTGTCTTTGCCAGATGTTCCCAACTCTGGGCGGACGAGAATCAATGTGCCGGCGGGAGGCACCTGCGTGTCTTGGCTATACACGGTGCTTAGCTGTTCCCTCTGAGATTCAGATTCGAGGGGGCTGGTGTGGGAGGGTCGTGTGTTTAGCGGTGGCCCTGGACAGTCAAGCAAGGAGCCCTGGTGGCACAGTGGGCACCACCGCGGGCTGCAGACACAAGGTCAGTCGGCAGTTCGAATCCACCAGCCTCGGCAAGGGAGAGAGGAAGCTTTCTGCTCTCATAAAGATGGACAGCCTTGGAGACCCTCAGAAGCAGTTCTACTCTGTCCTGTTGCTGTGTGTCAGATGGGAGTGGGTGGGGACAGTCTAGCAACTAGGGAAATGGTCTGGGAGTGACTCTGGGGAGTGCCTGCCTGTGGGGCAGGAGGAGGCAGACATCAATTAGCAAGGCGATGGAGTGGTCAGAGCAGCAAGACCTTCACCTCTACTGTCAGCAGCCGGTCAGGAGGGAAGGGCAGGTCAAAAATGGACTGGGGTAGGGGAAGGTGGTAGGGGTAGGTGACTGGCAAAGAGAGGAAAGTCCTGGCAGGCATGAAAGAGAGCATCCCCAGAAGATTTGGGGAGCCCCAGCTGGGTGGAGGGAGAAAAAGGAAAGAGAAGGAGGAAACGGGCTGGGGGTAATGGGACTTGGGTGGCAAGTGGAGGGGTGGTGGTGGTTTTCCATCAAGTGGGTGAGTGAGTCTCTTGGGGCAGACATCAGGGAGGAGGGAGGAATTGAAGGCGGGAGGACCAGAACTGATAGCAATAGGAGGAGTGAGAGAGGGGTGGTGGGCAGGAAGGTGGGCCCATCTAGCCTACCTGGCAGGATGTGAGGTGCTTAGGGGGCACGTCCTGGGGGCTTTAGCCTGGGCACTTGTCCCCAGGGAGGGAGCAATCCTGGGAGAGGGGACTGGAAGCCTGCCCAGCCTCCACTGCCCACCACCTGCTGCTTGAGGATTATTTCTCCAGCCACAAGAGCCTGCGCTGTGGCCATGGGCAGGGGACTGAGCATGAGGTCACTCGTGGCCATCCGTGTCAAGAGCTTTTCTTTGTGTCGAAGGTGCAGTCTCTCTTGAACGAATTAATCATAATCCTTAGCTGATGTCCTTAGGCCAAATCACCCAAAAGCTAAGCCCAGGCTTGGTCACGTTCTCCCCGAAGGGAGGTGACAGCATTCTCACCTTGGACGGTGGCCAGCAGGAGGAAGCTGAGGATCCAAGAGGACAGCATCTACACAGATAGAAATGCAGACACGCAAGTGCTCAGCGCCGAGGCTGGCAGGGGCAGGTCCCCAGGCAGGCCAGGAAGCCCCGTTCGTAGATGAGGAGTCTGAAGTCAAGGCTTCCCAACTCACAGGGAGTGGGCAGCTGTGTGCTGGGACCCCAAATTCAGGATTCTTCCCATTGGCGTGGTGCCCCCTTCTGGTCCCGGTCCCCCCTGGCAGTTTTACTGCTGCAGTTCTGTCAAGCTCCCCATCCCCACCCAAACTCCCGCCTCTGTTATCACCGGAGCAGCTACTTACTGTTTGGGACCGGAGCTTCCACTCTCGGTTCAGCCTGCTGGACATGGCCTTTTATAGCCAGGCGCTCTTCTTTGGACTTCCCTCGGAGGACGGGACGAGGGCAGAGAGGTTGGGCATGGCATGTGTGCCCTTTGAGCCTCGGTTTTATAAACACACAGCGCCTGCTCCGCAGGGAGCAGGGCTGTTTATACAGGGAGATTCAAGGAGTGGAAAACCAACTCTGGGGGAAGCCGGGGCGCTGTTAATCTGCACTTGGACAGGTCAGCTGCCAAAAGATCACGTCCCAGAGGGAGAACTGGGAAAGCCCAGCACCCAGCAGCACCTTGCAGGTGCAGCACCCCCCGCACCTGAGGTTTCCCCCAGGGACCCAAGGACAAAGCCTTGTACAGCTGTCAACAGATTGCAGGCCTGGGCAGACCACGGGCCTGACAGTGGGCGGAGGTTTACATAGATGAAGACACAGGCCTGCCTACCCTGGGCTGGAGGGCAGCCCCCCCTCACACCAAGAACTGACTCAGACCCTGCACACACCGGCCGCTCACTTGCCCATAAACTTAGACGAGGGAGAGGAAGGCGACTCTTCTGACTGAGGAGTTTCAAAGGCAACAAAGCACACTGCCTGAGTCCGGCTCGGTGGATCTTTAAAGTGTGTGTTGATTGCAACCACCAGCCATCTGCCACTTTGCTAGGTTTCGATGGCTTGCATGTCGCCGGGATGCAGGAAGCTGGGCTACCAGCATGTCAAGCAGGGCTAGTGTTGGAAGACAAGACTGAGGGTCCTCAAAAAGCACCGTGGCTGAGCTCAGGGACCTGGGGACAATAGCGCTTGTGGAGATGGGCTGGGCTGGGACAACGATGTCTTCTGCCATTCATGGAGTTGCTCTGAGTTGGAGCTAACTTAATGGCAGCTAAGAACACCGTGCACGTGTAAGGGAGTCAGCGCGTGGGAGGAAGGAGAGGTGGGAGTTGTTCACCCTCCTGGTGGTGATGGGCAATGCGTGTGTGTCTCTCCCAAGGTCCTGTGGCCTCTCCAGTAGCCTCTTCCTCACATGCAAAGTTTGTTGTTGTTTGTTTTTTGAGATCCTCACAGTAGCTCCTCCTCTTGCTCCTTCAGCCCCGAGGGAAGAGCTTGGAGCTGCTGAGCCCTGGGTGTGGAACATCCTTCCTTATCAATATCATTTATTTATTTTTCTTTTTAAATTGATTTAAAGCATTTTATTGGGGGCTTGTACAACTCTTATCACAATCCATACATCAGTGGAATCAGGCATGTTTGTACATAGGTTGGCCTCCCTCCCATCTAGATATTTGCTTTCTATTGAGCCCTTGGTGTCAGCTCTTTTTTAATCTTTATAAACGCTGCTTAAACAAACACTTCAAGTAGGCATATGCTCCTCCAGCCCTGGGTGCGATACCCTCCTTCCATATCTTTATAAACGTCGCTTCAATAATCTCATCCCTTAGGCCATCTGCTTAGCACAGGGGCCCAGTTGCATGTAGCTGATCATGGGAATCCCCAGAGAGCAGTGTTGAACTTCCCAATAGGAAAGGTCAGGCAGGCTAACTATGCTTCCTTGTTCTTCCGTGGCGAGCAAGTTCATGTGGCTTTCACATCTTTGCGGCGAAGAGGTGATGACAAACACGGAACCAGTTCACTACAGATGATCTGGTACCTTGCCCACTGGGGACTCTCTCCCTGTCAGAGGTGGTGAACTTCAAAAGAGGCTTTGATTCTGCAGGAAGCGTTCTGCGGGGGTGGGAGAATGACAGGTGCCGGACACACTTAGTAGCAAGATCTTTGATGTGATGGGGGGTGGGGGAAGTAACATTGTTCATTCCACACTAGGAAGCCAACCCAAGTCCGCCTGTGCTCACCTTGCTTCTTGGGAGCTGCACATTGCCTGAGGGGGAATGATTCAGTGACTCAGAGACTTGGGGTTCCTGGGGTGTCTTCCTCTCCTGACTCTATCGCTAGTCCAGGTGAAAAGTTCACCCTTCTTCATCTCTCCCAGTCAGGAGTTCATCCTTATCAGCCTCTTCTCTGGAGGTAGCGGGGTTGTGCAGTTCTTAGATTTTTGGGGTTCCTACCCATACTAATTCCAGCCAACCCATTCTGTGACTTGGCTATAGTTACTGTCACCTGCTTATCAAAGGGACTTTCAGCTGCTCTGTGGGTTCCATCATCAGCGCTCTCCTGGGTCCAGTCAGAGAGGTCGGTGGAGGGTCCCAGCATCACCTTACTTGAGTAGCCCACAAGGTTCCGTCGGATGAGCTTCCACCCCACAGGGCAGAGCTGAAGAGAAAGGGATGGTTATAGGTTTCTCATACATGAAGCAGAACTTGTTCTTGAGCTGCTTCCAGGCTATGTGCCAAGGGTGGGAGGCTGTCACTCTGGCCTCAAGGACTCACAAAGGCAGACTTACCCAATGTAAGGAAGAAATGCTCCAAAGACCAGGATTATTAGGAGATTAGGATAAAGTAGGGTTTTGATGGTGTATATGTGTGTGTGTGTGTGTGTGTGAAACACTTCTTGTTTCACCTGAATGACATTACAACGTGGAGGGAAAGAGATGGCAGTCAAGCATCAGGGAATGGTTGGCTGAGATCAGTTTTGGAAACTGTGAGATGGAAATAAGATGCCACCTACCTTTCTATTCCGGAAAGAATCACCCCAAAGGAGTGGAACCTTAAAAAAAAAAAAAAGAAAAAAAAGACAATCCACCCAAGGGGCAGAGTATCACTCAAGTGAATAAGAACGACCTTGAACAAACACACCAGGGTCGTTAGACTCTCAGAGACAAGGCGTTGAGCTCCAGGACTATAAGAAGGGACTAAGATGAGTGTTCACAGGGCAGTGATCTGACTCAAGCTCTAAGCTGTCAAAGAGATAAAGTGAGTTCCCCCGTCCTCCCATTTTGTAGTTGAGATAATGGAGGCCCAGAGCGGTTAAAAGGCTTAGGTTAAATGTAGATGGAAGAGTCAGTCCCTGATCTCAGAGCTCCACCTGTGATTTGGTTTGCTGATAGGCAAAATGGGTAGAATCTTGGCTGACTTGGGATCCCGGGCCTTGCTCAAGAGGGGTGGGAAGCTGTGCCACCAGTCACCAGTAGATGGACACAGACTCACAGGTGTCCCTGAGCAGTCCAGAGCCTGTCCAGGGCCCATGGCAGGCCAGCTGGGACCCAGCCTACAGCCTAGGGTGTGGGGCCTCCCAGTTCCCCTCTCCTCTGTCTGGAGGCCACGGAGAAGGCTCTGCCAGCTGTCTGCTGTGGGAGGGAAATGAAGGCCGGCACCTGTGGGAAATGGCCTTCTCCGGCCACATGGTCCAGGAGCGGGTCAGGCCTCAGGAGCTCGTCCAGCTGGCGCAGCCGCTCCCTAGGGGTTGGGGTGACTTAGTGCTTCCTTCCATACTCTAACCTGGGGCCCGTTGAAGCTGCAAATTTCTCCCTTCTTCATGTATCTGGCCCTTGTGCGACGACCATCGCTACCTGCCTGGAGGTGGTTCCACGCCCACCTGCAAATCAGCTTCTTACAGCCCTCCCCCCTCCTTGCTGGCAGGTACGTGATGACTGTTTGTGTCTTAGCTCTCATTCATGTTTATGGGGCTACTATGCACCCCATGTTCTTCCTGCTCCGAGGGCACAATCGTGAACAACAATGACAATACCCTCCTCCCCTGCCCTTGGATGAACCCTCCTTTGGGACCTAGGTCCTGCCTCATCTACGCAACGGGGAACAGACCTAGACATGATGGAAGTGCGAAGGGGAAGAGCCGCGCGTGTGTGTGGGGGGGAGGGGGGCGGGGTAGTATGCAGGCTTCGTCACTGGGGCTTTGTCTGAAGAGGGTAACTGGATGGGTCCAAGTGGAAAAGGCTCTTCTTAGCGGCAGTGAATGTGGTTGCCGACTGGCCAGTCTCCCTTTGGCTCCTCCTTCAAGGCCCCCCCCTTACATGCTCAGTGGAATGCCCCAGCCTTCACCCTTGGCCCTGTGTCCTCCACACAGGCAGTTCCCCCTGGCAGAGGTGTCCTCTGCTTCTCTTCACCTCCACGAGCTTCCCTCTCTCTAAATCCTCCACACTCATGCTCCTCTCTCGGTCCTCCCTCTTGGTGGCGCAGTGCTTACACCCTGGGCTCCTAACCACAAAGGTGAGCGGTTTGAAGCCACCAGCTGCTCCATGGAGCAGAGATGTGGTGGTCCGCTTCTGTAAAGGGTCAGCGGAAGCCTGTTGCCCCTCCCTCCCCCCCAAGTCAGTTCCAACTCACAGTGACTGTCACGGCCAGAGTAAAATTGTCCCCCAGGGTTTCTAAGGCTGCGATCTTTACAGGAGCAGGCAGCCACGTCTTTCTCCCGCGGAGCCGCTGAGGGGGTTGAACTCTCCGACTTCTAGTTTGCAGTCAAGTGCTTAACCATGGTGCCACGAGGACACCTTCCGGGGAAGACCTTGGCCTTGGCAATACCATGGCTTGTTCTACTCTGTCCCGTGAGTCAGACTGACTTGCCGGGGCTGGTTTGGCTTTGGGTTCTGTTCTTCCCTGCGTATTCCCCCATCCCCACCCGAGAGCCACCCCCCTCAGCTCTCGCCCGCCTGCGGACTCCACACTGCTGGACCCAGATCACAACCTCCACGTTTCTTCAGACCGCAGTCCAGCCACAACTCCCTCCTTGCTGAAACCTTCTCGGTGCCTGGAGTATTTGCCCTGGCCACATCGAGCACCTGAGGAGACCAGGGTCTGAGTACCAAAGACCACAACGAAGGGAAAGCTCTGCCTCAAAAACTGGCAACGGAGCGAGGTGATCAGCCACGTGAAAATACAGTCCACGAACTCTCAGAGGCACCTGCCCAGCGAGCCCTGGACGACCGAGGCCTGCTGATATCACAGGTGGTGCAGGATGAATTCAGTGGATCTCCTGTGGTTCCTTACACCTGTGGACTTGACCAGAACCCTAGGGGAACTGTCGTCCTCCCCCAGAGGGGCCAACGATAGCCCCAAACTCCCATCTCTCTAGGGGCGTGTGTTGGCTCAAGGTCATGGCTGGCCAAGGTCTATGATGGCCATCTTAGAATATGCTGTCCTTGGCCTTCCTTGAAGTTTCCTCCAGCTGCATAGCTGAGAAAGGGGTGGGGAAGGAGAAGACCTCTCCTACTCCAGCTCTGGTCTCCATCAGCTGTCACCCCTGCCCTGGAGCGTGTGACTGCCAGCCACTACACTGGTGGTTGGGCATCAGGCCACCTGAGGCTCAGGTCAGTGCATTGGCTGAATGCTCATGGCATGGTCAATAGCCTTGAAGGACCCTCCCCCGGTCCCTGTTATTAGACTCCTCCCTCCTTGGCTATATGCTTTTCTCAGATTTCCCCACTTGAAACTTGTTCCCCCAAGTCGTTGTCCATAGCTGAGGAGCCGGGCACAGCATAGGCTGCCCTGGACCAGGGAGATGGACCCTCACCCGTGGCCAACCTGCCATGCCACTCCATGATGTTTTGGCCTGGCTCACTGTCATTGCATGGTCCTTGTCACCACTAGCCTGCCTCTCCACAAGGATTCCCTTCTCCTGGGGGCGCTCTCAGCCTCCAGTCTCACAAGGACTCTTGTCTGCCAGTTTTGTCCCGAACCAAGTCCTCGGTGTAGGCTTCTGTGACCTGCTTCTCTCTTCTGGGCTCTCAGGACAAACCCTGATCTTTGCGACCATCAGGCAGCACGAGGGGGTTTATGGAAGGGTTTATGGTCTGCTTACTATGTGCGCTCCTTGAAGGGGCAGAGTTGATGTCATTTGTCCTGCTCTCAGCCCAGGGACTGGTACAAAGCTGGTGCTTGATGTGGTTTCAGAATCAACATTGCATCGAGCTCTTTGGCCAGTAGGTTCTGCCTTCCACCAGCTGTAGGTTCCAAGCCAGGGATAGGCAAAATGCTGTCACTTGTCAATTTCAGCCTCTGCTCGGAGCTCCCTTCTCCCCTCTTGGTGTCTCCCACCTAAGGACCTTGGTGTCCCCTGCTGTCAGCATCATCTTGCTCACCTTCATCCTGGGCGCTGCATGTGGAGCACTTCACTACGGTGGCTTATGTCACCCTCACGGCTGCCTTCTGGGAACAGTGTGAGGTGCGCCCCACCCTCAAGCAGGAAGACTCAGCCACCGTGTAGTGTGTCACCACTGGTTAGAAACAGAAGCCAGGGTGAAATATGAGGGCTGGTGACCGGGAGGAGGGATATTTCAGGAGGTGATGATTTCTGGGTCCCTTAATGTCCTAAGGGATAATAATGGATGAGGTTGGACTCCCTTCTCTTCAGACTGTGTGTGTGTTGGGCTCATGGTGAGGAAAATTCTGTCCCCTCAGTCTATCTGGGCTGGCTCCCTGTCTCCTGCAGGTCTGTGTGAGCGAGAATGCCCCTTTGGAGTCTGTCTGATCAGGGCTGGCTGGCTGAGACTCCCAACCGCCCTAGATGATTGGCTGGAATAAATTATTTTAAAGCAGGGAATGGCACTGTGTGGGCACGCTCCTCTTAGGAACCACTCCTTGTTTCTCTCCCCAGTGCCTGGCTGCTGCCTCGTGGAGGGTGCAGACTGGGCTTCCAGACCGCCCTGGCCCAGAGTGAATGAGGCTGGATGACCCAGAATCTTGAAGACCCAGAGGTGTTTGGTGGGAAATCAATGGCAAGAAACCCAAGTATGTGGAATTGCTTATGACATTTTTTAGATGTCCGAATGCCCCCGCGGGCAGCGTCTGACATCAGCAACAGGCTTTGTGAGTGGGTAGATGCACCGATGGATTTTATTGATGTTAGTTCAGGGAGCGCACGGGGCCGGGGTTTAACACGGCAGGAGAGTCAGCAGCACATCTTCCCTGACTGTCTCCTCACTGCAGAAGGTGTGCCTGTGGAGAAAAGGGGATGCCTTTTAAGAGTTGGGCATCTTTCGTGAAAGCCCTTAGGGAAGGCCTTCTTCACATTCCCTGTGAGTAAGCCCCCCTGCCTCGGGACCCCTTCTCATTTTGTCAGGTCATCAGGATACCATTTTCTCCTGCCTTGTTTGTAAACCCACAACCCCTAGGAGCCAGTTCTCAGGGCCACTTCCTCACAAGGCCCTGGGGAACTGACTTTAGACAGGAGTGTCAACCCCTGAAGTCGATGAGTGGAGCAAATGGGTTGCACTCAGAGCCCTGGTGGATTAGGGGTTACAAATTGCGCTGTGATCTGCATCTTTGGCAGTTCAAAACCACCGGCAGCTCCAAGCAAGAAAGATTGGGCTTTCTACTCCTGTGAACAGTGACAGTCTCCGAAAGCCACAGGGGGTCGATAAGAGTCAGCACTGACCAGATGGCAATGAGTTTAGTTTTGAGGTGTTTTTTTTTTAATTAACCTAAAGTTTGGGAGTTTCAATTCTAACCAACAACCACAAGACCAGGTAGCGATCTGCTTCCCTCAGGACTACAGCTGAGAAAACCCCGTGGAACAGTCGGCTCTGGCCCATAACTCCTAGGGTCATCGGGGGTTGGACTTGACTTGAGGGCAACTGGGTCTATTTTGGTTTTTCCCCTCCATTGGGGCCAAAGAACAATGGTGTTGGATATGTGTCCGACACAGGATTCTGGACTGATCTGGCTTTGGCGCACTTTAATTGAGGGCCCCACATTGTCTACTGACCAGCTGACTGAGCCCGACTCTGCTGTCTGAGTTGGGCAGAGAGGATTTAGAAGCGGTCATGCAGACTGATGGTAAGAAGCTGTGCATTCTTCCCGAGCACCACTATGTCATCCACCCTTCCTGCCTGGGGAGTAACATTCCCTGGGTCTCAGTTCTGTATAGTTCTGGCCCAACCCAACCTTCAGGCCCTGAGGCCATAGTGTCTAACAGCTCAGACTGCTCTTCCAAGAAGCCCTCTTCAAGAGCGTTCTGCACCATGGCGGCGGCGATTGTGCAATTAATGCTTGATTTAATTGAAATATGGATTGCTATAATATTTGTAAGCATCCTCCATAAAATGATTTACAAAGAGAAGAAGAATGTTCTGCAGGTGAGTGTTCACACTTAAGGAGACAGTGCTCTGCCCCTCTCAGGTCCAACTTTTCCATCCAACTTCTTTCCTTTGCCCTTCAGTGGCACACAGTGGGGCAAGGGGCCCACGGGATAGGACCCTACAAGTTCTGCCATGCTTTTCCCTTGCCTCATATTGACATAATTCACTCAAACGGATTTATTTCTCCTTCTTTCTTGTCTTTTCTTCTTCTAACTAGCCCCATACTTCTAACCTTATACCCTTGAGCTAGAAGCCCTGGTGACAAAATGATTAAGTGTTGAGTTGCTAACCTCAAGGTCATTGATTCGAAACCACCAGCCATTCCGTTGAAGAAAGACCAGGCTTTCTACTCCCATAAGGAGTTACGGTCTGGGAAACCCACAAGTGACAGTGTTACCATGTCCTAGAGGGCAGAACTGCCCCTGTTGGAGTTAGAATTGACTTACTGGCAATTTGCCTGCCCCTTCAGCCAGGCTGTCAAGTATAAATCTCTGCCTTGGTTTTCCTTCAGGGTAGGGTAAGATCTCTAAATCCCCCACAGACCACACTGAGGACCAGTGAAGTGCACCTGCCAGAAACCTTCGCCACTCTGCCAGCCATTTGCTTGCCTGGGGAGGGAAGGTTCACTTGGTTTTGGCCTTTAGCTGCTAACTGGGTTTCAGGGGATGAGTTTTCATTACAAGCACGAGCCTATCAACACTCTTAGACCCAAGCCAGCAAAGATACATACACTGTCTTCTCATCTCCCTTTTGCACGGTGATCTGGGCCGCCCCCACTTTGGGGAAGGTGGGGTTGACCACATTGTTATTCCAGAGAAACTTGACTTTCTCAATTGTCCCGACATCAAGCTCTGCATCAAACTCATTGGAATGGGTGGAGCCTGGCATGATAAGTCCTCTTGAACAGAGAAAGAGAAACATTTCCGGTTATAGAAACAAGGTCAGATAACCATAAAAGGCCATGCCCTTCTTTTCTACTCTAGATGAACAAGATCATTTTTTTCCAAATTAATTTCCTAATGAAGAATAGAGAAATGGGAAGGCCAGCTAGCTATGTACTGGCAGCCTCAAACTATTATCTGCACCGGTGATTCTCAACCTTCCAAGTGCCACGACCCTTTAATACAGTTCCTCCTACTATGGTGACCCCCCCTCCCCAACCATACAATTATTTTCATTGCTACTTCATAAATGTAATTTTGCTACTGTTAAGAATCAGGCGACCCTGTGAAAGGGTCGTTCAACCCCCAAAAGGGTTGCGACCCACAGGTTGAGAACCGCTGATCTACACAGTTCTTCAAACACATGTTCATTTCTCCTTAATGTTTTACATAGAAAAATGTATAATCTCTTTATTTTATTTGGGAAAAATTACTCACAGTAAAAAGAGGGCCTCTTAGTTTAACCCAACAAGCATGTGTTACCTTACTTATGAGAAAACATACTCTGCAGTAATACTAGATATGTATATTTTCAAGCTGATCTGTTTGAGAAAGAATCGAATGCTTGAGATTATAATCGAGGTTGAAAATATGAGTAAATGTCTGACATTGGTGTCAGCACCTAAAGTAAAGACTTTAAGAACCATGAACACATAAATAAATAAGGGTTTAAGTTACAGGCAGAGATTTGCTCCTCGAAGGCTTCCCACATATCACCGGAACAGAGGCCATTTACCTGAAGATGTCGTATTGATGGGTGTTCCCCTGGTCTCCAAACAGAGCGACTTTTACCTGGCCGGTGATGGTTCTTCCGGACAGGGTTACAGAGACTCCGTATCTCCAGCCTGCACAAACGATTGAAAGGGGCTCATTGTATTCCCACTCCAGAGAGGGGTCTCAGCTTCCTGTCTCTCACCTTAGACCAAAGCATCACAATAGAAGAACTTCTACTTGTCCATCGATAGCTCAAGGTCTTAAGGGAAAATACCAATGTGTGATGGTCTTCCTCACAGGAGTCTGGTCGTGCAGAAGTTAAGCACTTGACTGATAATTGGAAGGTTATTTGGGTTTGAACTGTAGCAGCAGGCTCCTCCTCTAGAACTGTGCTGCCTAGTGATTATTTAATCCTTTTGTGACCCCGTGGGACACATATCACCCACCAATATTTTCAGCTTCTCAGGCTTCTTGGGAAGCTGCCACCCCAGTGGTAGTGTATGCTACTGTCTGGTGGTGTTGTCAGGTGCTGTCATGTCAACTCTGACTCATAGCAACCCTGGGTGCCACAGGACGAAGCAGTGTCCAGTGCCCACAGTTGTTTGTCTTGTCCAGCCTGGTGGGGACCCTATAATGGAAGTGGGAGAAATGGGCTTCACCCCATCAATCCTACCACCAGAGTCTTCTTGGGACACCTGAGGGCAGGTCAACAATGTTCGTGGAAAGTTTAATGAAGAGATCATGGCATTTTTCATGACTTTTTTGGAGTCTCCTTGTTTTGTGTACCCCCACAATTGTATCAAAATCCATATGACCTCAAAGAACCCACTCCACCCACCCCGCTGGTTCCAGCATGCCTTCCGTGTCTGCAAACACATGGTGCACACAAAGAATGCAAGACAGCAAGTAACTCAGTCACACAAGAGTTACCTTCAGGTTAAATCAAAATGGCAATTCAGCTCCTATGTGACACCAGTCACATTCTAAGTACCGGACTGCCACCTGTGGCGAGTGGCCATTGTATTGGGCAGCACGGAACTCATCTGTCATTGAAGACATTTCTATTGGCAGGTCTGCTCTGGAATATTATCACTAAGAGTTAAAGTGGGAAGAGATGGAATGACGGCATGTCTCCACACTGGCTAATATAGCTCAGAGTGCGTCTTGTGAGCGCTGCCTCCGGGCAGGACTTGGGTCTTAGCCTGACTTATCACAACTCCAGAGCCCTCGGCAGACTCACCCAGATCTAAACCCGGAGTTCTACTCCTGACACCCTGCACAATAGACATATACAGACACTCACAGGCATGCTTACTTACACATGCTCACACAGGACACCTGCACCCCACTCATCTCATCATGGACGAATGTTCAATACCTGTGTGTTGAAAGGAATAGTACACACCTACCTACGTTCACACACAAACACATCCACATTCACATGCTAACTCACACATATACACAAACACACACATACAAAAGAGCTTCCAAAAGTTTGTGGGAAATCAGATGAAAAGATAATGGAATTTTCCCACAAACCTTTTGAAGTCTCCTCATATATACACACATGCACACACACACACACACACACACAGACAAACACAACCATTCAAGCACATGCACATCCTCAGAGACATTGTCCCTGTACCTATTCATGTCTACTTAGAGCCAAGTTCTGGCTCCACAATGCCACTGCAGCGGCCTGCCGGTGGCCAAGTTCAACACACATCTAGAATTCCTTGCTCTACCCCTGTTTTCTCTGCTGGGCTGTACATTTGAGTGCAGTGGATTGCTCATCTCTGTACCCACAGCGTCTAGCACAGTTTGTGTCCCATACGTAGCTATAGATTGAGAACGGATACATGAATTTGAATGTTATTGCATTTATTGTTGTCCAAATATGGGCAACGCAGTATGCACAGCACTACCTCAGTGGAAGGGTTGATTCAAAAAGTGTCTTTTAAGAAGAAACAAATGCACATACATGAACTCACTGCCATGGACTCACTTTGGACTCTCAGCAGATCCTGCAGGGCAGAACAGCCCCTGGGCATTTCTGAGACTGTAACTCTTTACGAGAGTAGAAAGTCCAGTCTTTATTCCTAAAGGCTGGTCAGTGCTTTGGTACTGCCGACCTTGTGAGTAGCAGCCCAAAATGTAGCCACTCCCACACCAGGGCTCCTCACAAATCAATGTCAACGGAAATATTCTATGTCTGGATTGCGGTGGTGATTAGACAACTACGCATTTCTCCAAAGTCATAGAACTCTACTCCCCAAAGGGTGATTTATTATGCTTCCATAAACTCAGCTGTCAGAAGCATAGGAGACAGACATTATATGTACATATTCACATAAACATAGTCTCTATTTTCACAGGGCAGAATCAATGACGCTATGACAGGGCCAGTCACAATTGTCCCTGAGTCTGGTCTGACTGGGGCCACCCCATTAGTGTCAGACTAGACCTGTGCTCTCTGGGAGGATTTGAAGCCCCAACCTTTTGGTTAGCAGTTGAGTGCTTAAGTGTCTGCACTTCTATAGAACAGGTGGGTCAAAGGTGGCCCTAAAACATTCCGCATCCACGCTCTGTCCTCCTCTTCTCAACAGTTGTTGGAGGGAAATCAAACCCAGGTCCACTCCCATCTCTACCCTCAGTCCACCAGGGGCAGCCCCTGAGTGTCAGGGAAGCATGGGGCATTGTGGGGTAAGGGGAGGGGGACACCAGAGGTGGGCCGCTCAAGGTGACCATCCTGGCCAAGAAATGGTACCAGAGAAAAAAGCGTGTTGAGCAAAGGAAAGAAGAGGGGCATGGAGACAGTCGGAAGGAAGTGCCGTCTCCACAATGAACTATGCAGGAGAGAACAGCCGGTGAGGTGCCGCCAATGATATGTGGATGGCCATCACCCCATTAGTGATACAATTTTCTTCTATTCCTCCAGGTCTATAGCCATCAAAGGAGGGGCTGGGGGCCCTCCCGACAGCCCCAGTTGTCTTCAATGAGTTAGTTTGGACGGGTGTGTTCTTTCCTTTAGCGTATCAAGACTTGACACAACAACTCATCACCGGGGAGCTTCTGGTGGTGTCGTGGGTTACATGTTGGGCTGCTAACCACAAATTCAGTAGTTCGAAACCACCAGATGCTCAGCCGGGGAAAGAGGAGGCTTTCAACACCTGTAAATGTATACAGCCTTGGACACCCACAGGGGCAGTTCTACTCTGTCCTTTTGGGTTACTCTGAGTTGGAATCAACTCACTGGCGGTGAGGTTGTTTTTGGTAGGGATACTGTCATCTGGTGACACAAGTGGGGAACAGATGTGCTGCTTGCACACACGGTGAAGGCCAGTACTTGTGTGTGTGAAGACGTCAGCATGACAATGCTTTGCTGTGTGTCCACTCACCAAGATGAGACAATGTTAAGAATGCTGAGCTGGGGGCTTCCTGAGTTTTCTAAGCTCATCCCAACAGATGTTTCAGTTGGAGGAAAACCTTCCATTTGCTACAGAAGCTACAGTTTCTTTCCATGGGAGAGAAAAACCCAAGGGGCAACTTACGAGCAAACTTGCTGGATTCTCCTGTGTTCAGGAAGAACTTCTGGGACTCGCCGCTCAGCTTGCCGGCAAACTTATCCGCATAGTGACCCATCTGTGGGCACCCTACATCTGGGCAGGGGAAGCACTTGTTCTGATGAGGAGAGACGGGTGGGGAGGTGAGTGGGTCTTTCAAGACAGATACATCTGGTTGAGTTGCTTTCCGATCTCCTAAAGCCTGGGTTTCCTCATTTGGAACAGAAAGGTTGAGTTGCTTTCCGATCTCCTAAAGCCTGGGTTTCCTCATTTGGAACAGAAAGGGGATCGGAAGGAATGATCTCTAGAGTACCTTCATCCAGGGCCAGGGCCCAACTGTGAGACACATCATACTAGAATTATCTGGGAGCTTTGAAACCTGCTGATGTCAGGGTCCCAGGTTAGACCAATCGTGTCTCCCCTTGTCGTGCTGGTCAATGTCTAATTGGCTCTCTGGGGAACAAAGTCCCAAGGGCAGCATTTTCTGATCATGGCCAGTTTCAGGATACCCCCCATGAGGTCACCGATTGTAGCTTTGGGAAGTGAGGCCCAGTGTAACTCTACCAGCCCATTGCTTCTTCCATCTGTCTCCCGGGAGGGGTGCAGACTCCCGGGCTGGCATGACAACCAGCACCCACTTTCCCTTTTACCAGGGCGCTTCTCTGACAGGCGCCACCTCTTCTTCTGCTCCTGCTCTGCGCCGGCCAGCAATGTGCACCCCTGCCTTTGCTTCTCTACCTTTCAGATGTTGCCTCCTGCAGGAAGTCTCCCCAGATTATTGATCTGCTAGTTCTATCCTCTGATGTCCCAGAGCCTTTCCCTTCCATGGGCCCCATCTGGAATTTCAGTACGGCTGCTTAAAGTTTTGTTGTTTGTGCTTCACTGTACAAGACCATGACAAGGAGCCCTGGCGGTGCAGTGGTTAAGCATTTGATTGCTGATAGAAAGGTTGGCAATTCAAAACCAACCGCCACTCCTGGGGAGTGGGGGAAAGAGGTGGTCGTCTGCTTCTGTTAAGATTATAAACTTGGCAGCTCTCTGGGGCAGCTCTACTCAGTGCTCTCATGTTGCAATGAGCTGGCATTGACTTGAGGGGCATGAACACAGGTCTGAGGGGGCATAAGCGAGCATGCAAGAGATGGCCAAGGCAAACCCATGCAAGGACCCTGCAAACGCCAAGCACGGCAGGTCCACAGCCTCACAGAGAGGCAGCACTCAGGGACCAAGGCAAGAAAAGACGTACCGATTTAAAGGCCCGGTAGGAAGCACAGGGGTAAGCAGCAAACCCGTCGGGGTTGAGGATGCTCTCCGAGTAGTACTTGTAGCTTCTTAAGTGATTGCAAGCCACGAAGTCCCGGGTTCCTGGGGAGACACATCAGAGAGTAGGCCAAGGAGGGCAAGGGGCGGTGGCTGCTTCTCTGCCACTCTCTCCAAGGAGGTGGTTCCAGCCACAGTCTGACCACATTTAAAAAAAAATGTTGGTACAGACTGTTAAGCGGTCAACTACTGGTCAAAAGGTGGGTGTTTCTCACCCAAGCAGCAGACAGGCCTGGTGATCTGCTTCCCAAAGGAAATCTGAAGAGGCAGCGCTACTCAGTCACCCAGGATCGTCATGAGTCAGAATCAACTCAAAGGCAACATGCTTTGGTTTTCTCCCTGTTGATGACCACAGCTATACCTGGAAGCACTGGGTTGCCAGGTCTTTGTTCACCGGGCAGTCCACAAACCCCCAAACCAGTATTTTGAGGACGTCTCAATGTCAGTTCAATGGCAGGCATCTACCTTTTTCGGAAGTTAAGTCCAGAAGAGGGGGTTGCGTGCGTTTAGGGAAAGGTGTCTCTTTGGTGGTTGAGGTCAGCAGGGGGAAGCACACCGCCCATCCACGGATGGGACGCCCTTCCATGTGGGCTTACCCTCCCAGATGCCATCCAGATCCACAATCTGGGAGAGCGCATTCTTCTGGCATCCAGGCATCTCCTCGCCTCCATTGGGGAAGAAGTCAATGTGACCCAGCTGCTGCTTTGTGCCAAAACCTGAAATGTTTGGGGCACAGTAAGCTGGTGGAAGTCTAGCGTCTTAGCGCACAGGCTCACACGGCCAGTGCGCTTGGGGGAAGGGAAGAGGGTGGGAAGCTCACCCAGGAATGGAATGAGGGGCGCTGCGTCCGTGTGAATCACGTCCACGAAGACAGCATCGGAGGGATCGAGGCGCACCTCTTCGGGAGTGCCCTCGAAACTGGCTTCTACGGGATCCAGCCCTGAAAGAGAGGATGGTGAGCAGAGAACAAGAGGTGTGGCGGAAGGTGTCTGCAGGACCAAGGTGTACAGCTGCTCAGACCACGCACTACCCAAAGCAAGGGGGTCCCAGACCTGGGAAGTATGTCCTGCCTGGGCTTTGGGGATTGGACATGGAGACATTAGTGTTAATGCTCAATACCAGTTATAGGAAAGGGGAGATGGACAAAGACATTTAGACTTTCTTGAGTGAGGATTTTTCCCACATCAGATTTCCCTATTTACATGTATTATCTTTCTTTTAGAAAATTCTCCTTTTCATGCAAATTTGGAAACACACACACACATACACAAACATCAAAGAAGAAGGCAAGACTGTGTAGTATCACAATTAAGAGCAAGACTCTGGCCCTGGGTGAGTCGTTCAACCCTTTGGTGCCTTGGTTTCCCTATTTATTACATGCAGTGGGGGTGGGGTGTAATGACCCCTAATTTATATGGTGGTTATGAGATGTGGTGAGTTGATATATGTAGCATTTAGCATGGTGTCTGCCACCCACTGCCACCGAAGTTGATTTCTACTGAAGTCTGGGTTTCTAAAGCTGTGAATCTTCATGGGAGCAGAAAGCCTCCTCTTTCTCTTGCATCTGGGTTCTTACTATTGACCGTGCAGTTAGCGGCCCAACATGTAGGTATAAGTAAAATAGGAGTTACTAGCACTTCCTCTTGACTCTATTTGCTTGCTAATAGGGATTCTAGATTTGCCAATCATTTTTAAAGAGTTCTCCAAACAGCTGACAAAAGGGAGCATTCTGAGGAAGGCAGAGAGGGCTGCTTGAGCCACGAGCCAGAATGACTGATCTTGGGCAAGTTGCCCATTTCCCCGAGCCTCACTGTTTTTAATTTTCAGGATTAAATGAGTAAAGACACCTAAGGTACTTGCGTGTGGCTTGGACTAAGCAGACATTTAATATATGGTGACTGTCAGAATCCTGTAAAGATTTCCAGCCTGAGAAACTCTATGGAGAACTTTTGCTCTGTCCTATAGGGTCGCTTTGCATCACATCCAACTTGATGGCAGCTGGTTAGTAGGTATTATTATTGCGTGTGTATATGCATTTGTTTACAATACTGTTCTTGTTACTATGTTATGTATATGAGAGGGCTGTTTTGAAAAGTCCTTGGAAAGGTTCCATTAGCTTTTAGTTCCATTTTCCCCGTTTTGGGCAGCTCCCTTGTACATATATTTTGGATTTGTTATTTTGTTATCTTCAAAGTCTTCATTTGGGTTAAAAGAATGCTGTTGGCTGTGATGGCGACTGAGTTCCTTCTAGCAGCAGAGGCAGGGGAAAACCATTTGTACATCCTGCCAAGCCCTTGAATTCTAAGACACAGGGGAAAGAAGACGTGTGGGAGCACACAGCTCTTCCCAGATTCGGGTTGGCCTGTGTTCATCCTAGCCCGAATCTGTGTTTTCAGTCCTGGGTGCTACTTGTGCTGAGTGGCTTGTACCGAGAGATGGGGGACCAGGAGAGAGACCAACTGCAGAAGTCACAAGGGAACAATGCCACCCCCTTTCCCCTCGACGTGAACTCAGACCTCAGCCTTCTAATGGGTTTCCCACAGTGTTCCGTGTGGCCTCATCCCAGCTCTGCCACAACTCAAGGGGCATCCGCTTCGGGGTAGCTGGGCTGCTGTTTTATCACTGCCGCGGGGGTTTCTGAGAACACCGCCTGGGGTCCCGCCCCTCAGGCCTTACCCGTGATCCTGCCCAGGCCTGGAGTCCTGCTGCCTGCCTCTCCAGCCGCATGGGCTCCCAGGCTGTGGCCGATGAGGTGGACTTTGGAAGGGGAGTACTTATAGTCTGTCTGGAAAGGGAGAATTGCATGAGCAGGCTGTTTGGGTGCAGCTCTCTGGGGGGTCGTTTGCCAGGCTAAAGTGACGGTGTTCCTCTTCAGCTGCACCAAGTTCCCACCCCTGTCAAGATCAAGTCTAAAGCCATCACCATGGCCCCGAGGCTGCTCCACCTACCGCCTAGTCTTCTCGAGTCCACACGGGGTTCACAAACTGACTCAGGAGCCATGTGCAGCTCTTTCTGTACCTACCTATGGCTCTGAAGTCAATTTTGGGGGAAAACTCTGAAAGATGATTCTGATAATGGTGATTTTAATGGTTTGTAAACATGTATTTGTGGCTCTCAATTAATTTCCCAATGGTTGTGAAGGACGGGATTGGCTCTTCTATCTCAAAAGTTTGTTGACCCCTGGCCTAGACTCTCCTTTGGCCACATTCTTTGTTGGACTTTCACGCCCTCCAAAAGGCACATTCTGGGCTATTCCATAGCTGTTCATTCCTCCAACCACTTGCTCAGCTAAACAGACACAACCAACCTTCACTCTCAACTTGAGCATCACTTCCTCTGAGAAGGAAGTCCTACTTAACCCCCTCCCCCAACCACCACCACACTCACACACTCCAATCTGGTTTAGCTGCCTCCCTTCCCCCCATGTGTTTGCTAGCTCCCTGCACTGTTGCCATCAAACCCACCACCACGTTGTGGGTGTCTTAGAAGTCTTTGCTGTATGTTCTTTGAGGGTTAGGCCCTCCATCCTCCTCCTCACTCCTGGCTCCATTCTTGACATCAAGAGAATGGCACAGAGTCCTGAGCTATTTGTCTACAGGGGTCTCAGAAGTGCCCACCCCCACGCATGCCACTTATTGACACACATGGCAGCCAGATGTGATTCTGTGTCTTCAGATACAGTGACCCCTGTACAAACACAATGGGTGTTCAGGGTTGTCGGGTGATGGGGCAGTCATTAGGACCAGCTGGCTCTCTTGTACAACCTTTAACGCTGGGAACTTGACCCGATTTATAAAATATTCATAAAGAGTTAGCTATAAGACCAGGCTAGAGAGAAGCTATTGCCCTGCTTGTGGCAGAAGACATTCCTCCATGTGCCAAGGGAGTTAGGCTCCAGTTGGCACAGGACTGGATTGTCCAATAAGCAAGGGGGGCACAGATCCAATTGTGCCTTCCCACACAGCCTGTGGCATCCTAGGGATGCACATTGAGCGTCTCACATCTAGGTCAGCAGTTTAAAACCACCAGCCACACCATGGGAGAAAGACGAGGGTTTCAGTCCCATAAAGAGTTACGGTCTCAGAAACCTGCTCTGCCCTATAGGGTAAACTCAATCTTCTGGGACTCACTTTTCTTCTCTATCAATCAAAGGTGATCCCAAAAGCCCTCACCTCCTAAAGCGTCGTATCATTATCTGAGCTTCCAGGGGCATGTTGTTCTCAGGGCCCTTCTCAGAGACGTGAAGAAATGTCACATATGCCCTGTTGGCACGTTGGCACCCGGCAGGCGCTATTTCTACCCATAGGGTGGCCCCAGCCACTCACCGAGAGAACCTCGAGCATCTGGGCCACCTGGGCCCCCACCACCCGCACATTGTTGGCAGCCTGTGTGTAGCTGGTTTGGGAGCCCTTCTTCCAGTCCACGCAGATGCAGTTCACCTCCTCCACCTGGAACATGTTCTGGGGTTGGGAGACAAAGGGTGTTAGCAAAATGAGAGTCGGCCCATGTCCAAGCAGCATGGGCATACCCTTGACTTAACCAGAAAGGAGCAGGAGGAAGCGTCTGGTCATGGGGCAAAGGTCACCGCTTCCGTTAACAGATAGATTCTAGAAACCTGGCATTGGATTTCTATTTTTGTGTGAACAGAGGCATTTTAGCTTCATGCCTGGATTTCTTCTGTAAAGACTCTTTCAGCGCCCCAGTGGAATTCCTATCTTTGAGCTCGGTTCTTGGGGTTGCTTAAAGGGAGGGGGCCTCAGCCTGGGTGGCGGCAGCATCCCCGGGCAGGTGGCAGGGCGAGAGGTGGATTGTACCTTGCACATATCCAGCACCCAGTTCTCGTCTCCCTTGTCGATGAAGCCGTGGATGATGAACCGGGTCTTCCGATCCATTCGGAAATTTGACGCCTCAATCGTTGATGGGTCAGAGGGCAGGAGAGTCTGTGCCAAACGCCCAACGGTAGCATGTTAGCTTGGTCACCCAGGCCGGTGTCTCCCCTTTCCCATTTCCTTCTGTCCTGATCTCCAGACATTTCAAAGCCTACCCTTACCTCCTTGCTGTCCCCACTCCCAAGTCAGTGGTGGCTGCCTCCACTGGGTCTGGGCTATAGTCTGGCTCACCACCTGGGTGGGAGAAAGTCTGGTCTTTCCTTCCCTATCATTCTTATTAGCCTGTAAGAGCTCCACTCCTGACTAGGAGCATCTAGCCAGCTGTAGTCTGGCAACTGAGGACTGGTGATCATCAAGCAACTAACTCCCTGAAGACCGATTCTTCCCCGGTTGACCCGGGATGGAGGTAGGAAAGGAGGAATGAGCGGGGCAGGAAGTGGAGGAAGAAGAGGTAATAGCGATAAACTAGCTCCCAACCTCATGGCCCATGGGGTGGCCCTGCCCTGGGCCCAGCTACAACGGCATGAAAATGACCAGAGGTCTCACCTGAAAGTTGTTTGGGTTTTCATTGGTGTAGAGCAGGAACCGGGTGCCGATCTTCTCAGGGCTCCAGGGGAGAACTTTCAGGGGCCGGATCGCCGTCCCGGCCCAAGGCTCCAAATCAGAAAAGCATCCGAGGTCATTGAAGCAGACTTCTTTGGCTGGAGTGAGAGGATGGTTGTGCTTAAGGGTCAGCTCCCAAGGTCAGGCGCCAGGGAGAGTTCTGGCCTGGCCACTCTCCTGCCTGGCAGCAGTTGCAAGACATGGGTAGTGTCCTCTGACCCACCCACTGTTTTTGCCTCTCATACGCCCGCCCCACCTACTAGCGTGGGACCAGTCTCATTGGTCACACTGACACGCTGACATGCCTCTCCTCAGAACTGAACGGTCCAGGGTTCCATCCTGAGATCTTCTGATA
This sequence comes from Tenrec ecaudatus, assembly GCF_050624435.1. Classification (NCBI taxonomy): domain Eukaryota; kingdom Metazoa; phylum Chordata; class Mammalia; order Afrosoricida; family Tenrecidae; genus Tenrec; species Tenrec ecaudatus. The sequence continues at coordinate 100,153,413 of NC_134545.1, read as the reverse complement.
AACATGTACGACTCATGTGACCACGGAAGGCACAAGTGGTTACCATGCTCTGTTGCTAACCCAAAGGTGGCAGAGTTGAAGCCCGTGGAAGACAGACCTGGTGATGTCCTGAAACAGCGGCCACTGCCAAGTCTAGGGAGCACAGTTCTACTTGGACACTCATGGGGCTGCTCTTGGTTGATGGCAACTGATTCACGTCACAATGTATCCCACTCACATGTTGTTAGGGACATTTCCTGTCTTACCTAGAAAACATGGGCTGGACTTGAAAACCGGCTACCAGGAGACGCTCGGCAGCAAGTCTCCCTGAAGTGGCCCAGCTATCTTCCTAAGCAAAGGGCCGGCTCCCTACTGCCCTGTCCCCCAGAACCAGGGAAGGCTTTCTTGGGTTGGTGCTGAGATCTTGGGTTTGGGTGCTCCCCACGGGGCAGAGGCGATGTCTCTTACCACTGGCTGCTCCCAGCAGAAAGAGTGTGAATGTCCAGGTGCTCAGCATCTATAATAAATTCAGAATACTCAGCTTTCCCCGAGCAATCAATAGACTGGGGAGCTCAGCCCATCGGGCCTGACGACTGTGTGACTGGTGATGGGGCAATGGTAAAGGTGGCTTACCCTGGCCGATGCTCTGGGCAGTCCGCTCCCCTTGATCAAGTGCCCAGGTCACATTTTATATTCCAGTCTTATCATTTGGACGCCATTTCAAGGAAACAACAGGTGATGATAGAATACGCCGTGTGCTCTTAATAGTTTAATCTGCACAAATACACAAAGGGAGATTAATACTAGTGGCCAGGCTTCCCACAACTCTGGGAAGATGAAGGAATGCTTATTACAAATGAGGTGGACACCTCTAATTTTTTTTCCTTTAAAAAGTCATTTTACTGGGGGTTCCTATAGCTCTTATCACAATCCATCCATTCATCTATTGTGTCAAGCACATTTGTGCATATGTTGCCATCATCATTTTCTTTTTTTAAAAAATCATTGTATTGGGGTCTCATACAATTCTTATCACAGTCCATACATCAATTGTAGAAAGCACATTTCTATATTCATTACCCTCATCATTCTCAAAACATTTGCTCTTCACTTAAGCCCCTAGCATCAGCTCCTCATTTCTCCCCTCCCTCCCTGCTTCCCCCTCCCTCATGAACACTTGATAATTTATAAATTAGTATCATGTCATATCTTACATTGTCCAATGTCTCCCTTCACCCACTTTTCTGCTGTCTGTCCCCCATGGAGGAGGTCACATGTAGATCCTTGTAATCAGTTCCCCCTTTCCACCCCACCCTCCCTCCACCCTCCCGGTATCACCACTCTTACCACTGGTCCTAAAGGGATCATCTGTCCTGGATTCCCTGTGTTTCCAGTTCCTATCTGTACCAGTGTATATCCTCTGGTCTAGCCATAGTTGTAAGGTAGAATTGGGATCATGATAGTGGTGGGGAGGAAGCATTTAGGAACTAGAGGTAAGTTGTATGTTTCATCATTGCTACCCTGCACCCTGACTGGCTCGTCTCCTCCCCGAGACCCTTCTGTAAGGGGATGTTCAGTTGCCTACAAATGGGCTTTGAGTCCCCACCTCGCACCCCCCCCTCATTGACAATGATACGGTTTTTGTTCTTTGCTACCTGATCCCTTTGACACCTTGTGATCACACCAGCCGGTGTGCTTCTTCCATGTGGGTTTTGTTGCTTCTAAGTTAGATGGCCACTTGTTTACCTTCAAGCCTTTAAGACCCCAGATGCTATATCTTTTGAGAGCCGGGCACCATCAGCTTTCTTTCCCACATTTGCTTATGCACACATTTGTCTTCAGTGATCATATCAGGAAGGTGGGCACCCACTGATATGATTTTTAATTCTTTGATGCCTGATAACTGGTCCCTTCGATTTTCCTCTTTTACAATGGCCCTCTACTTTACCCAGCAGGATGTCCTTCTCAGAGACTAGTCACTCCTGATAATATTTTCAAAGGAAGTGAGATAAAGTCTTGTCCTCCTCACTCCTAAGGAACATGCTGGTTACAACTCTTCCATGGCAGATTCGTCTGTTCCTTGGCAGTGCCCTGGCCCTCCAATCTTCTTTGCCAGAACCATCATTCAAAGGCATCAATATTCTTTCAATCTTCTTTATTCACTGACCAGTTTTCACACGTAAATGAAACAATTGAAAACCCTCTTCGGAGTCAGGTGCACCTTAGTCCTCAAGGGGACACCTTTAGTTTTCAACCCTGTAAAGAAGTCTTTTGAAGCAGATTTACCTATGCATCCGGTGCAGTCCATTGTTTGATATCTGGACTGTTGTTTCCATCAGCATCGATGGTGGAGCCAAGTAAAATGAAACCCTTGACAACTTCAACATTTCCCTGTTTATCATGATGTTGCTTATTGGTCCATTTTTGTTTTCTTCGTGTCTAGGTGTAATTCCTATGGAAGACCACATAGTCTTTGGTCTTCTTCAGCAAGTGAAGTTGGGTCATCTGCATATTGCAAGCTGTTAATGCATCTTTCTTCAGTCCTGAAGTATGGCAAAAGTTATAACCTTAGCCCATTTCTTTCTTAATCTTAAACCAGGCAGGATCCTCTATTCTGTTAGAAAAACTGTTTCCTGACCTATATAGAGATCTCACAATTAAGTCTCTCTCTCTCTCTCTCTCTCTCTCTCTCTCTCTCTCTCTCTCTCTCTCTCTCTCTCTCTCTCTCTCACACACACACACACACACACAATTAAGTCACACATACACACACACACTGCCTCGGTGTCCCTTTTAATATCCACCTGGGCATAGCTTTCAGCATCATAGCAACACGCATGCCACCACAGTCTGACAAACTTACCAATGGGTGGTGGCCTCTGACCACAGTCCCCATTAACCACCCATTCCAGTTATCTATTGCTATGCAGGGAACCATAACTTAATGGCTCAAAATAACAACCATAATTGCATTGTGATCACACTGAAATTTCGAATCGCTGCCTTCAGAAGCTACCAAAGGGCCACATCACCAGACCAACTCCCGTCTGTTGATTTTCCCTCGATCCCCTGAACATTGCACACCTGTCGTGTGAGACTGGCCCCTGGGGGCCTGCCATGAATTACACACAAATACAGACATCTTTGAGCAGCCTGGCTGATTCACACAATGAGGCAGATATGCCTTCACATGGCAAACACCACTGGCCACCCCACCCCTTAAGTTAAATATGTCCTAATAGCAAAGTTCAAAAGAGCCCTGCGTGGTGTAGTGGTTACAGCAGTTGGCTGCTAACCAAAAAGTTGTCAGTTAAAATTGTCTCCGTGGCAGAAAGATGTGGCAATTGGCTTCTGTTATTTACAGCCTTGGGAGCTTCAGGGGCAGTTCTCCTTTGACACAGACAGAGTTGCTATAAGTCACAATTGGATGGATGGCAATGGGATTAGTTAACTTTTTTGTCATGGATTTATTTCTTATTTTATTTTTTGGTCCCAAACTCACGTTACTCCCAAGTAATCAAAATGCTTGAGTACAAACTAAAGGCCCCTCCTATTGAGGAAACATAAAAGCCTTTTCTGGAAGTAATAGAGAATGGCAGCTGACAGCAAGCGAGGCTTAGCAGGTGCAGACAGAATGCTAAGCTCTGTGTGTACATTACCCACTTGAAGCCTCACAACAACCCCACGAGGTAAGTGCAATTAACTGACTCACTGTCCAGATGTGGAAACCGACGCCCAGAAAGTAAGGAACTTGCCACCAACTCCATACAGTTAAAGAGTTGGTAGGTGAGATTTGAATTTTGGTTCTGCGAAGTGAAATCTAGACTCATTAAATACTTAGTTCTTCTGAAAAAATAGTTAACAAGATTTATTATGTTTATATCCCCCATAGTCTATGTGGGGGACATACCATATATTGGGGAATACTTCTATGGAGTAAGTCAAAATAGAACATAAAGTTCCACTTAGCCTGGTTGACCTTTCCGATGTGATGCTGCAGTATTGAGGTGTTTAAACTTTTATAATCTGTGCAAGTGGTCTAGGACATTGCTGGAGCAATTTGCAAAGTTGGTGGCAAGCCAAAAAAACTGAAGAAAATAAAAAGTAAGCCTCGGTTTGAAATAGTGAATAACTCTTTGGACAAAATAATGAATGATTCAAGAAGCATCAAAAGAGGGTGGAAAGAAGATGCAGAGTCGCTGCAGCAGACAGGACTGACTGCAACCACTTGAGGTGGTAGCATATGATCAAGAACAGATGATACTGAAGGACGTTCAAGCCGCAGTGAAGGCATTAGCTAAAAACAAGGCCCAAGATTTGATGGAATTCCAAGTGAAACATTTCAACAAACTGACACAGTGATGGAAGGACCAACTGGTCTAGGCCAAGAAATTTGGAGGACAGCTACCGGGTCCACAGGTGAGAAAAGATTCATATCTGTGCCCATTCAAAAAAGATACAGCAAATTTCAGAAATTATCAAACAATCTCATTAATATCACAAGCAAGTAAGATTTTGCTGAAGATTATTCACAATCAGGCACCGCAGTACATCAACAGGCATCAGCTAGAAATCCAAGCTGGATTCAGAAGAGAACTTGGAACGAAGGCTATCCCAGCTGATGTCAGCGGGATCTGGACTGAAATCAGAGACTACCAGAAAGACGTTCGTTTGTATTTCTTTGACCATGCAAAGGCGTTTGACTGTGTGTTTCCTAACAAAGCAGGAATACTATTGTAGAGGATAGGAATTCTAGCACGCGTAGCTGTGCTCGTGAGAAATGGTCCATAGACCAAGAGGTAGTACTTCAGACAAAGTCCTTCAGTCCTTCTGCCTGGTTTCAAAGCAGAAAAAGTATCTGTCCTTTTACCATGTTTGTTCAGCCATATGGTGAGCAAATAATTCGAGAAGCTGGCCTGTATGATGCAGAAAACAGCAGGATAGGAGAAAGACGTATTGACAACCTGCAGTGTGCACGTGACACACCTTTGCTTGCTGAAAGAGAAGACTGGAAGCATTTAGTCAAAGACTACCTATGGCCTCCACCCGGATTACACCTGGATATGAAGGACAGAAAAGCTGTCAAGGATTCCATTCATCTCTTGAATCCACAATCAACACCCAAGGAAGCAGCAGGCAAGAAATCAAATGACGCAACGCACTGGGCAAATCTGCTGTGAAATCCTGAACATTCTTCAAAGTATAACAGCAAAGATGGTGTATTGAGGACTACGGTCCCCTGACCAAGCCAAAGTATTGTTCAATAAGCCATAGACAGGTGAGACCTGCATAATGACTAATGAAGTGGAAGAACTGATGCCTTTGAATCCTGTGTTAGTGAAGAAGATGGAATAGCCGATGAATTTTGCCAGATGAACCAATAGCTATGTCCTGGGAGAAGCACAGCTGGAATGCCCGTTAGAAGTGAGGATGGTAAGGCTTTGTCTTGTGCACTTTTGACATGCTATCAGGAGGATGAATTACTGGAGAAGGACGTCGTGCCTGGGAAAGTAGAGGGTCAATGAAACGGATTCGCTTAGTGAGGCAGCAATGGGCTCAAAGCCTGGAATGAGAAGGGTACTGGACCAGGGAGTTTCATCCTGCTGGAGGCAGGGTCTCTGGGAGGCAGAACCAACTTGAGGGCATCTAACAACAAAAAGAACAACACGGTGAAGTCCAAGGCACTTACCCATTTCATTTGCAGGGCCCTGCAGTGCTCGATGCAGAAAGGGCTTCACGATAATCAAGTTGTGAGTCTGTAGGTGAATTGTTCGGTGGGTGATGCTGCATGGATCTGCTGGGCTCCTGACTTGATAGCTTCCTTCTTTCCTCTCGGCCTCCTGGCCACAGTCACAATGCCTTTCCCGGAACGGGACAAGCTCTTCGGTAGAACATGCCAAGTCTTCCACCCTTTTAAGACTTTCCTCACAGTCTGAAGCACTTTCCCAGACCTCCACTGGATTCGTTTCTTTTCATTATTCTGCAATCAGTTCTAATGTTATTTCTTCAGTGAAGAAAAAAATGTAATCTCCCCCCGCCCCGAAGTCCCTCCAATGCCTTCCTAACTCAGGCCACTACTCCCAGACCCTCATTGTTTCCTTTGAAATGATCTGTCAGGTTTTAATGATTTGTCGTAGTGATTTGCTCATTTCTCCCCCAAAATAACTTCAAACGCAATTCCTGGAGGACAGGCCCTTTGCTACTAGAAATGGTGAACCAGCTGCATGTTGTTTTGCCACCTGAGTTTTCAGAATCTGCGGTTTATTCTTCTTATTGGCAGCCACAAAGGGCAGTAAAGGTGCTGGGGCAGCAGTGGTTCTTCACTGAGCTGCTAAGCACAAGGTCTGTGTGAAACCGCGGTAGCAAAGCAATGTGAAACTACCGGTCACTCCATGGGAGAAACGAGGTTTTCCACTCCCGTCAAGAGTTACCGGCTCAGAGAGTGACGAGCATTTCCACCCTGTCCATTAGGGTGGCTGTGAGTCAGACTCAACTGCATGGCAGGAGCAGGACAATAAAGTCCCAGCAAACACTGGATTAGTGTTTTATCACAATCTGCTCACACTTCTGCTTGGACACCTTTGCCACTCTTTGTATGCACACGTTCCTGAAGACTTAGGAAAACATTCGAGAATTGTCAGTGAAGCAGCCAATGCACCATAGGGAATCTATGAATAAGGATGATCAACTAAAGTATATGCCTGGAAAATTATTCCATATAGATATGCCCCAATCTTTCTCTCTCTCTCTCTTTTTTTTTACCAGTTGCACGGTATTCTGTTATGTTTTTGGGTTTGTTTTTTTTTGGGGGGGGGTTAGGTATCATTGAATTGATTTAAACTTATGTGACCCCAAGTGACAGAAAAGAATTGCTCCACAGGGTTTCTTAGGCTGTAAAGTGCAATCCAATCTATTCTTGACCTTGTCTCTAAATTCAGCAAAAAAGGGAAGGCCCTCAACGAATTGACACCATGGCTGCAACCGTGGGCTCAGGCATAGGAACAATGGCAAGGCTGGTGCAGGACTAGGCAGTGCTTTGTTCTCTTGTGCATAAGGTCCCTGTTGGCCAGAAACAACTTGACGGCACCTAACAACAACAACAACAACAACAACAACAACAACAATTTGTATAGAAGCAGTTTCCCAGCTCTTTCTCCTGAGGCATCCAAATTGCTGAGGGCTTAACCATTGTGCCACCAAAGTTCATTTATTCTGGTATATGGGTGCTTGTTTAATGAGTCCTTATTGATAGTCAGTTGGTTGCTTCCAGTCTTTCACTATGAAAGAATTTCGCATGATCACGCAGGCTGGGGTGCTTCTTCCATGTGGGCTTTGTTGTTTCTCAGCTAGATGGCCACTTGTTTATCTTGAAGCCTTTAAGACTCCAGATGCTATATCTTTTGATAGCAAGACACCATCAGCTTTCTTCACCACATTTGCTTATGCACCCGCTTTGTCTTGAGCGATTGTGTCGGGAAGGTGAACATCTCAGAGTGCCGGATTATTAGAACAAAGTGTTCTTATGTTGAGGGAGTACTTGAGTAGAGGCCCAAATGTCCATCTACTTCCTTAATACAAAACCTATAAATATATGTACATAGATCTATCTCAAGGGCAGAGTGGAAGCCCAAAGCCAATCTGTAAGCAATTGGACATCCTCTTACAGAAGGGTTGTCAGGAGAGGACAGGCCAGTCAGGGTGCAGTAAAGCACTGATGACATACAGGGTCAGTCAGGGTGCGATGTAGTACTGATGAAGAACACAGCTTTCTCCCAGATCCTGGATGCTTCCTCCCTCCAACTACCATGATCTGAATTCTACCTTGCAGGACTGGATAGGGCAGAGGTTGTACACTGGTGCATATGGGGGCTGGAGGCACAGGGAATCCAGAGTGGATGATACCTTCAGGACCAAGAGTGTCAGAGGCGATGCTGGGAGAGTGGAGGGTGAGTGGGTTGGAAAGGGGGAACTGATTACAAGGATCCACATGTGACCTCCTCCCTGGGAGATGGACAGCAGAGAAGGGGGGGAAGGGAGACTCCAGATAGGGCAAGATATAACAAAATAACAATGTATAAATTACCAAGGGCACATGAGGGAGAGGGGAGCGGGGAGGGAGGGGGAAAAAAAAAGAGGACCTGATGCAAAAGGCTTAAGTGGAGAGCAAATACTTTGAGAATGACTGGGGGAGGGAATGTACGGATGTGCTTTATACAATTGATGTATGTAGATGTATGGATTGTGATAAGAGTTGTATGAGCCCCTAATAAAATGTTTAAAAAAAAGGAAATATACAGCTTTCCTCTGGTTCTTTAATGCTTCTTCCCCTCCATTATCATGACCTTAATTCTACCTTACAAATCTGGCTAGAGCTGAACATGTACATGGGTAGAGACAAGAGCTGGAAACACAGATAAACTCCTTGGGACCAATATTGAGAGTAGCCATACCAGGAGGGGAAGTGCAAGGTGGGGGGAGAAAGGGAGAACCACCCACAATGACCTACCTATAACCCTCTCCCAGGGAGATGGACAACAGATAAGAGGTGGGGGGAGACATCGGAGCGTGCAAGACAAGAGAAAATAATAATTTGTAAATTGTCAAGGGTTCATGAGCGAGGGAGGGAGGGGGAAAAATGAGGAGCTGATACCAAGGGCTCAAATGGAGAGAAAATGCTTTGAAAATGATGATGGCAACATATGTATAAGTATACTTGAGACAATGGATCTATGTGTGGATTGTGATAAGAGTGGTAAAGCTCCTAATAAAAAAAATTTTTAATTCCTTAATATGTATATTCCTTTTGTGGTCATTGTCCACATGGGTGGATAGATCTGTGGGATAAATTCCTACATGTGGGATTTAAAGGGCAAAATATATACATGGCTAGCATGGTGATAGTTTTTGCTACCTCACGTTTCCAATAGTTAAATCCCATCATCATCATTCTGTGTGTCTGCTGCCTGTCCTCTTGGCTCCCCCGCCTCCCCTGAAACAACAGAGAAGGGACCAGTAGGTATTTAAGCAGGTGACTGTTAGAGGCATATTGATTGTGTTGTTGTTGTGAAAAATATTAGAAATGTAAACAGTTTTGGTGACGAGTAATGGGCATCTCAGAGCATTCATGAAATCACAGAGCCAGAGGAATGCCATAAACAGGAACAGTCAGAATACCTCGGCACAGGTATCCTTCACCTTCCCTCTGTCTTGAATCCGATTCTGCTATAGAAACCCCCTGATTTTGTACATCTCAGTTCAGAATTCTTTCTGGTCTTTGTTCCTGCTAGGCTGGGAGCCCTCCCTGAACTAATTGGCCCTGGAGAATGTGTCAGTTGGCAGGTCTGCTGATGAAGGTGCACGTTCCTGCATCCAGAGGTGGAGGTTGTGAGCCACTGGAGGAGGTAAGTGGTCTCACAGTCATAAAATAACCCCTCTCAACCAGCTGACTCAAGTGGTACAAAACAGGACACTCAAATAGTACGCAGTTCGTGGCTGGAAGCCAGTGCACAGGGGATGTCTTCAAAGTCTTGTTTGTGTATCATGCCTTGAAATAAAGATGACTTCTCAAGGGTGAATGACAATGTCAGAGATCAGCTTTCCTGGTTTCCAACAGAAGAGAAATCTGGACAGCTCCTCTGTGTTGTTTTAAGAAGGAACCCCATATTCCTCAAATCAGCTGCTTTTAAGAAAGAACTATTGTGAAGCATGCTGTTTTCAACAAACATAAAGGCAGTGGATCAAAGGGAACCCTTGCTTTGGAAGACATGAATGAGGAAAGGGCAGTAATGGAAGACCAGAGTCTGAAGATTCTATTGGCCCATGTCTGGGAAAACTCTCTGGGACCAGGCCTGTTTCATGCTGTCAGTATTGATGGATGGATGAAATCTTCATTTAGCTTCTATATTGTTTATTCTTTTTTTTTTTTTATTCAGACCTCTAATGCCAGAGAAAAGAGCCATGGTATACAATGGGTTAAGAGCTAGGCTGCTGATTCAACCCCAAGGTTGATGATTCAAACTCACCAATTATTCCTTGGGAGATAAATGAGACTGTCTGCTCCAGCAAAGATTTACTTTCCCAGAAACCCAAAGGAGCAGCTCTACTCTGTCCTATGAGGCTGCTATGGGTCAGAATAAATCGAATGGCAGTGAGTTTTGATACCAGAGGAATCCCTGAAGGCACAAAGAGTTAGGCACTCAAGAAGGTGTCCAAAGATTGGCTCTTCCAGCACAGATATGTCTTAACAGTCTGGCTTGGCAATTTACTTCTGATAACCTGATACCAAACCAAACCAAACTCACTGCCCTCAAGTAGATTCCAACTCATCATGATCCTGAGAATAAGGTAGAATTGCCCCTGTGGGTTTCTGAGACGGTGATTCTTCATGGGAGTGGAAAGATTCTGAGTTACAGAATTACCACCGTAAAATACCCAAGTGTCTCAACTTAAACAAACAGTTCCAAGGCATGCAAGAACATTGGAGGAGACAGCTCAATTAAAAAGATCAGCGCTGAGAAGCTGAAATTAGTCCTATGGACACCAGAATAATGGAAACAATAGAGAACTTTCAAACAGCAGTGTTAATGTGTTAAAAAATGCAAAGAACACATAGACAATGAACTAAAGGAACCTGGGAAACAAAATAAGAAACCCACTAGGGAGATCGAATTCATTAAAAAGCCCCAAACAAATAGAGACACTGGAATTGAGGATAAAATAACTGAATTGAAAATATAAGAGAGAGATTCAACAATAGATTTGAGCATACAGAGGACAGAATGAGTGATCTGGAGGACATGGTGTGTTAGTCTGGTTAGACTAGAGAAACGAATTCATAGACACACATATGTGTATAAGAAGGAGGTTTATATACAAGAGCAGTTGAATTTTGAGGAAACATCCCAGCCTAGTCCAGAACAAGTCCATATGTCCAATATTAACCCATATGTCAGATACCAATCTATGAGGTCCTCTTCAGATTCACAAGACACGTGCAATGATGTCGGATGCAGGATTATCACAGGCCAGTGAGTTGGAAGTCTTGGAGATCCAATGGCTTTGTAAACATCTCAGTGTTGGCAGTAGTCTCTACATGGCTTCTCTGGCTCGAGAGGTCTGGATGTATCAGGGTAGGTCCATGTGGCTTCTCCAGTTCCCAGGGCATAGCGCCATGTGTCTTGTCAGTAGAGTGTCTCCCAGGAAATGCAGAGAGGGAAAGTGTCCTGTCTCCAAGAAGGAAAATACAGGAGTTCCCAGAATCCTCAGGAGACGGTCCTGCCCACATAAAAGGCCTCATTGGCTATGATCCGATTGACAGAGTAGACTCCACCCCTTCACTCTTAATCATCTCAAGTCCCAAATTGACACCAGATTATGTAATGACCACACATGGTGTTGGAATTTATCAAGTCTCAGGAGAAAGAATAGGAGCCCTGGTGGTGTAGTGATTATGCATAAGAACAAAGAGAGATGCTTGACACAATGGATGCATATATGGATTGTGATAAGAGTTGTATGAGCCTCCCCATAAAATGATTTTTTTAAATAACAAAGAGACATGAAAAAACCAAGTGACATGATGAGGCACAAACAATAAATATAACAAAAAACTATGGGTGTCCCAGAAGAAGAGAAGAAAGGGTTAGAAAGGATATTCTAAGATATAATGACAGAATCATTTCTAGACCTGAATCAGGAGTTTAACCTGAAAATCTAGGAAACTAGGTGAACACCAAGCAGAATATATCAAAAGAGGTTTAGACTGTGGGTCAAAGAAGATACATGATAAAAGAAAAAAAATCTAACAAAATTTAAAAAATTATGTCTGTTGTTTTTAGGAATTACTCAAATGTAAGTAGTCTAAAGTCTCCATTCAAAAGCAGAGAATGATAGACTGGATAAAAACAAACAAAAAACATAACCCATTCTTGCACTATCTACAAGACGCATGTCTTAGGCCAAGCAACTAACAACCAGTAAGCAAAATAAAGTGAGAGTAGCCATACTAATACTGGACAGAAGATTTTAAATCAAAATCTGTTGTCAAAGATGAAGGAAGCAGAAAGCACAGGGAAGAGGTGGCTAAGTGATGTTATTTTGTGGGGAAGGCAATCAGTGACATGAACCAATTGTGTATGAATTGTTAAATGGAAAATTGTTGATTTGCTCTGTAAACCTTCATACAATTCAAAATAACATGGTAACAGGAGATGATGACAGATATTACCTAATAATAACAAGGTTGCTCCACCAAGAAGACACAATATTTATAACTATATATTTTCCTATCATCAGTGCCTCATAATATATGAAAGAAATAACAGAAACTTCTGAAAGGACTAATAGACAACGCCACAAAAATCATTGAAAACTTCAACACACCTTTTTCAATATAGGGCAGAACATCTAAAAAGCAGATACGCTGAATTTATCACTCTGAGGGGGAAAAATCTTCAAATCATGAACCAAAATTATTCCCTGATGAATATTTAAACTAAATGCCTGGTTGGTTAAACGAGAAACAAATGTTCGAGTAAGCATTGCACACTGTTAAATAATTATCTGTATGAGATGAAATTGTCACGAGTCACTCCAAAGCAGGACGGTTAGCTGGTAGTGAGCCTGTGCCACAGTCGCTGAAGCAATGTGGGGAGAATTAGGAAGAATGGTGACCTACTGTGGAGAATAGGAGCATGGTGGTTGAAGAAACCGATGCACGGGTGCATTTCCTGCTGTGTATATTTTCACCAAAATGATATTTTAAAAAAGTTATTCAAGGGGATTAGCAAACTACTTTGTTATGTTGAAAATGTTTGCCTTTCTTAATAAGTTATGAACCTACTAGCTTTGTACAGATGCGTTTTTAACAGTTAAATTATTTCAAGCTCCTTTGTTCTATCTTATTACTTGAGAGCTAGCAAATGACTCTTTTCTCTATTTTATTATTAATTGGCTATCACTCATTTAAAGTGTCGAAGAGCAAGGATGTTATTTTGAGGACTAATGTGCACCTGACACAAACTGTGATATTTTAATCACCTCATATACACGTGAAAGTAGGACATTGAATAAGGGAGACCTAAGAATTAATGTAGGAATTATGGTGCTGGCTAAGAATATTGAAAGTATCCGGACAGCCAAAAGAACCAAATAATCTATCTTGGAAGAAGTACAACAAGATTGCTCCTTGTGTCCAATAATGGCAAGACTTCGACTCAAGTACTTTGGACATGTTATCAGAAGAGATCAGTTCCCAGAGAAGGGCATCGTGCTTGGTAAAGTAGAGAGGCATCAAAAAGAGGAAGACTCTCAACAAATGGATTGACATAATGGGCTCCAACATAGGAATAATGGTGAGGATGTGGTAAGACCAGGTGGTGTTTGTTCTTTTGTGCATAGGGTCGCTATGAGTCAGAAGCGACTGGAAGGCACCTAATGACAATCGCAGTCATTCATTAATAAGTCTGTGGGTGGGGGTGGCACAAGTGGTTTGTGATTAGCTGGTAATCCAAAGGTTAGCAGTAAAAGTGGATTAACCAGCCAGCACCACATATACTAGCTTTACTGTGTTTACTGTGCTGAGTAATTTGTCATGGATTTCACCACATCTGTGATGTGGTCAGGGTCAGATGTAATTGTGCACTGCAGAAGGGTGGGAAGGCACAATTGGACCTATGTGTACCTTGCTTACTGGGCAATATGGCTCTGACTGGTGGTTTGCACCCAGTCAATAGCATTATGGAAGAAAGTTCTGGGGACCTGCATCTGTAAAAATTGAGCCCCTATGGAGAAGTTGTACTCTAGCACAGAGAGTCTCAAAGCATCGAATGGACCTGTAAGAATGGGTTTTACTTTTTATTTTAAAAATTATTATTTATTATCATTATCCTGCTATGGAAAGATACCTGAGGCTATCAGTTCAATCATTAGCATTGTCATTCATTATAAACATTTAGTCAGACTTCACTATGTGCTAAGCATTGTGTTAATCTTTTTTTAAAAATCATTTTACTGGGGCCTCTTATGGCTTTTATAACAATCTGTACATCAATTGTATCAAACACATTTGTACATATGTTGATATCATCCTTTTCAAAACATTTTTTTCTATTTGAGCACTTGATATCAGCTCATTTCCCCCATCCATCTCACACCTTTCCTCCCTCATGAATCCTTGATAATTTATAAATTATTATTATTTTCATATCTTACACCAACTGCTGTCTCCCTTCACCCATGTTTTTCTGTTGTTCGCCCCCTGGGGGGTGTGGTTATATGTCGATCATTGTGATCAGTTCCCCCTATCTCCACCCACCTTCCCCCTACCCTCATGGTATCGCTACTCCCATTATTGGTCCTGAGGGGTTTATCTGTCCTGGATTCCATGTGTTGAGAGCTCTTATCTGTACCAGTATACATACTCTGGTCTAGCCAGATTTGTAAGGTAGAATTGGGGTCATGCTAGTCGGGGGAAGGAAGCATGAACTAGAAGAATGTTGTATGTTTTGTCAGTGCTCGACTGCACCCTGGCTGACTCGTCCCTTCCTTGTGACCCTTGTGTGAGGAGATGTCCAATTGTCTACAGATGGGATTTCGGTCTCCATGCTACCCTCTCCCTCATTCACGTTGATATGATTTTTTTGTTTGGTGTGTTTGATGCCTGATACCTGATCCTGTCAACACCTCATGATCACACAGGCTGGTGTTCTTCTTGCATGTGGGCTTTGTTGCTTCTCTTCTAGATGGCCGCTTGTTTATTTTCAAGCCCTTTAAACCCCAGATGCTCTATCTTTTGATAGCTGGGCACCATCAGCTTTCTTCACCACATTTGTTTATGCACCTGCTTTGTCTTCAGTGATTGTGTGAGGGAAGGTGAGCATCACAGAATGCCAAGTTATTAGAACAAAGTTTTCTTGCATTGAGGGAGTACTTGAGTAGAGGCCCAATGTCCATCCACCTGCTACCTTAATATTTAACATATGTACATAGATCTATGTCTCTATCATTATATATAACTATATTTACATATGTACCTGCCTATATTTATACTTCTGTGAATGTCCTTTGCCTCCTAGGTCTTTCCTCTATTTCCTTTTACTTTTGTCCTGTCCTGCTATCATGTTCGACCTTCATTTGGCTTTCTGTAATTCCTCTCGGCTACATTGTACTTGATCAAGCCCAGGCATTCTACACCCTTTTTATCATCGATTTTAGATCACTTGTTGTTCTTTTGTCCCTGGGTTTGTTGGATCCCCCCTTTACTTCCCCCACCTCCCGCTCTCCCATGTCTCCCCCTGGAACAATTGTTTTCTCTTCTGGATTGTTTATCCTGCCTATCATATATATATATAGACATGAAAAAAAACAAAAACAGAAAAGGACAGCCTATAAATAGTTTCAGGTCTGTCTTTTGACCTTTATGTGCTAATCTTTTTATAGATGAAATGCTACCTATGCACGTATGCCTCCAAATTTTATGTATCCACCTTAAACCTTTACCTCCAACAACATATAAATATGTTCAGCTGACTACTTGATGTCATCAGTTGTATTTCTAACAAACGTCTCCAATTTGACATGACTAACAGCGATCTTCTGCCCTTCCTCCTCAACCTCATTCCACCCGAAACATTGTCCCTCTCAGCCAATGGCAACTCCATCCCTCCAGCTGTTCTCCTCCCAGACCTTGACTCCTCTCTCATTCACCTGGTCTTTTTCCACATGGTCTAGGTACTTTGGAGATGCTGATCCTGTCCAGGGCTGGGCCCTGACTGACGTACATCAAGGAGCACGTTCCATTTCTTTGCCACAGATCAATCAAAGTAAAACCCACATGCACATCTTGTTCTTGATGGAATACAGAGCTACAGACCCTGTTTTTGTAGGCAGCCATCGTTCCCAGGGGAGGGAGGACATGGACGGCAGAGGATGGGGACAGAAGGGGCTCTTAAAGTCGCTGAATCAACAGAACCTGAAGCCTATCCCCACCTCCTGATCTCTGTCCTCGATGAATATGTGCGCCTATACATTTCTTGTTGCTTTAAGACAGTTTGGGGGGGCCCTGGATTGCACAAATGGTTTGGAACCAAGAAGATCAGTGATTTGAACCTGCCTAGAATTCATGGAGGAACGTCTTGGTGATCTACTTCCATAAGGATAAAAAACAAAAACAAAAACCCCAAAGAAAACTCATTGTCCTCAAGTCTATTCCAAATCACAGTGTCGCTATATAAAATAATTTTATTTTCCATAGAGTCAAGAAAATCCTATGGGGCTCAGTTCCACTCTGTAATAAGACAGTTCTGCCCAGGAGTCCAGCTTGGCTCAACAGCAATGGGCTTTAAAGTCATGCAAATGAAATACTCAGAAGTGATACAGGTGGTCCTAGGAGGGAGTCTTTGAGGTTGCTCAATTTGCATAGACTTTGGTGACACACTGAGAGAGATCATATCAATTGCCTAGGTTGTACCTTCTCTCTGGCTGTGTTCTTCCTACCACATCCCCTTATCAAATCTCTACCCTTCTTTTCAGTCCCGTTACCTTTCAGATGATCTTTGCACCCAGTCTAGTTTTAATTACTTTGTCTCAAGTGTTCCATTCATTATTACTTCAGTAGTGAAATAGTCATTAAAAAGTATTTTTTTCTTCCATAATTCATGTCAGGCATGTGCCATGCAGACACAGAGATACCAATGGGATGTACAGAGAAGAGAGCAAGTCCTGATCATATAAAGAGATTACGGGTTGAGGTTGGGGGAAGCCGTGGGGTCATGGGAAGATAATCTAGTCTTTTTTTAAAATCATTTTATTGAGGCTCATACAACTCTTATCACAATCCATACCCAAATCAATTGTGTACAGCACACTTATACATTCGTTGCCCTCATCATTCTCAAAATTTGCTTTCTGTTTGGCTTCCTGGAATCAGCTCCTCATTTTCCTTTCCCCCCTCCCCCTCCCTCCCCCTTCCCCCTCCCTCATGAACCCTTAGTAATTTATAAATTATTATTTTATCTTATCTACCCAGCACCTCCCTTCACCCACTTTTCTGTTGCCCATCCCCCAGAGAGGAGGTTATATGTAGATCCTTGTGATTGGTTCCCCCTTTCTACCCCCCTTCCCTCCTGGTATCGCCACTCTCACTGTTGGTCCTGATGGGTTCATTTGTCCTAGATTCCCTGTGTTTCCAGTTCCCATCTGCACCGCTGTGCCTCCTCTGGTCTAGCCAGGTTTGCAAGGTAGAATTGGGATCATGATAGTGGGGGGAGGAAGCGTTTAAGAACTAGAGGAAGGTTGTGAGTTTCATCATTGCTACACTGAACCCTGAGTGACTCATCTCCCCACTACCCCTCTGCAAGGGATGTTCATTTGTCTACAGATGGTCATGAGGTCCCTATCACACGCTCCCCTCATTCAAGATGATATGATTCCCCCCTACCCGCCTTTGGGGCTTGAAACCTGGTCCCCTTGGCCCTTCATGATCACACATATACTCTGGTCTTAAGGGAGTGTAAGTAATGGAGATGGAGAGACATCTCTGGAAGAAGTGATGTCTATTTGCACATTTAAGAGGAGCAGGAGTTTAACATATCAGAAGATCAGTAGGAAGAATTGTTGCCAGTGTCCTGGAGTGAAGCCCTCTGGGGGACAGTGCCAGAACACAGGATTTTAGAAAGAATGTGGAGGGGGTGGGGGTGGGGGCTAGGGAAAACCAGATCAAGAGGGAGCTGGCAAGGCTCACTAACAAATGTTGACTCTGTCCCCTGGGTCACTGGGATGTTGCTCGGGCTTTTACAAGATCAAAGCGCCTTCAGGCAGGAGCAGGACCTAAGCACTCAACTGAGAGCGGGAAAGGTAAGAGAGGTGATCTCTGCCCAGTCTCATCTCCTTCTGTGTTATCTTTTCTTAGTTGTCTGATACGGAGAAAGCACCGATGATAGAAAAGTGGCAACGGTTGGAAGAGAGACCGCGGTCTAGAAGACCCTTTGGGGCAATCCCAGTCTGTAGACATGGGGTCACCGGGAGTCGGAGTTGACTTGAAGGCATTTTCTACAGGTGTCCACCAAAAAGGTAGAAACTCAGTGGGAGTCCACTTTGAACCAAGAAGTAGACATTAAAGGGTCAGAATGATTCTAGTGATTTTAAATGGACATGATGGCACTATCTTGCCAAGTTCAAATGCCACAAAACATTCAGGCTGTCCCTGACTTACAATGGTATATAAGTTATACTGGACCACATAATAGACCGTCATCATCATCTTTTTTTTTTTTTTTGGTACCTCTTATGACTAGAGATCTGTGCATATAACACAGCAGTGAATGTTTACTAATGCTATCCTCGGAGGTCCAATTTTATGATTTACTGTTGAACACACTTCCCGATAGATTTCATTTTCTAAACTAATTCAAGGGCTTTAGTTATTTAAAAGACATGAACTCAAACACTAATTTCTTTGCTGAAACTCATTGGTAGATTCAAGATGTGAGAGAATACTATAAAATATATGGAGACAATAGGAAAAAAAGACCATATAGACAACTCACACTAATCTTCTGACTAGAAATAGCACCCCCATCCCCAAGGATAATCCAGATGATCCAGAGCCTTCCATAAGTGGAGTTTCTACCACAACTGGTAAAATGCCAATGTTGTCCAACCCCTTCTTATCACCAGAGTAAATTCTTATGATTTGTGTTACATTTTAGGTATGTATTAAAATAGAGCTATAAGTTTATATGTAATGTTTTCAACCTCCAAAGACAAATCAAGAGTAAATGTATAAAGATATTGGTGATAAAAGGTAATAGTAACGCAAACGTAGAAAAGGAAAAAAGAAAGAAGTAAGGTATTGGACTTATATCAGGACTGATTTACGACAGCGTTATCGCGGCAGAGTCTTGCCGTAAGTCTGTTTTAAAAAACGCAGCAGTCCTTCGTGGTTCTCAGACCAACTCGACATTTTGGAATTGTAATCGCTTTGTGCAAAAGTTTCGTTGAAAAGCATGGACACTGATGACAAGAGAAACGCACGTATTGCTTCACCACCAGATTTTATTAGCAGTACGATTCGGTGGTCACAGGTCTGCAGGCTCCTAACAGGGGCTGAGGGTGAGCAGAACCTCCTCCCTCACGGTTTCTTGACTGCAGAAGTTGAACCTGCGGAGAGAAACACACAGACCCTCAACCTGGGAGACATGCGTCTGGTGTGTGGAGAGCAGGCAGCCCCTGCGCTTTCCCCGGGGGTGCAGCCTGCACCTGAGCCCCAGACACTGACATTGGTCCCTCCAGATCTATTCTGTCAGGGCTGTGCCATACCAGTCAGAAGAGCAGTTAATGACTCCCAAGAAAGGGTACCCCAAAGTGCCTTTCTGTGCCCTTAGAGCGTCCACAAAGAGCCTTGGGGGCACTGTTAGGGCACGCGTTATGCTGCTAACTGCAAGGTTGAATATTCAAGCCCACCAGCCACTCTGTGAAAGAAAGATCGGGCTGTCTGCGCCGGTAAAGATGTACAGTCCAGAAAGCTTCAAGTCCGCTCAACAGGCGTGGGTTAGGTTTGGACTGAGGCGAGACCTTCCCAAACACTCTACCCAGTGGCCAGTGAATGAAGCATTCCTCTAGCCTGGAGGTCCTGCAGCAGGACTGGCCATTGTGCCCTGTAGTCTGCTCAGATGGATGCATCCATGGCTTTCAGTAGTTTCTCCATATACACAGGTTGAAAAACGCCCTGAATATTCGGGGGGGGGTGCATAAAATCTCTGGGGTTCACCCCCTGTGCATCTCTGTCCTCTGAGGAACTCTATCTAATAAAATCTAGTGACTGGTATTTCTGGATCTCCTGGTCTCTGCCTGCATGTCTCTGTCTTGTGTCACATTGTAACTCTCTCAGGGAAGTTGGCGGGGGCAATTGTGAGGCCCAGCTTGCCTTTGTCCTTATCTCTCTGGGATCAAGGTCCTTTTTGCATGATATTTTGTCTGAATCATTGATATTGTTTCAGTTGGGGAGGTATATGTGGTCTCTGTTACTCCATTTTTCAGGAAGCAGAAGTCTCATCTTTGGGTTTTTATGAGGACTGATGGATGACAGGATGGCAGAAACAGTAGCGTTGTGGCCAAGTATTTAACTTAATTCTCAAAACACTTGCGTTAATATTGATATTTTTATTATCACCATCAGTTCAGCTTTTCGGATGGGTTACCATGGCTAGCCCTCTCTGGTTCACCCATAGCCTAGTCTTGGTTATGACCTAGGGTGGGTCTCCTGGACCTCTGCCTGTATTCAGGGCCAGTGATATCAGTCTATTTACATCCTTTGAAGCGATGTCCACCCCAACCCCCAATAATATTGGTATTACTTTGGTGAACGCAGAAATGTGGGGAGTAGATGCTGGTCTGACATTAACACTCACGAAGCACATAAGTAGCACAAGGTGGAGCTACGAAATTAATTCATTCTTATTCTGAAACTTCATGGGTAGCGGATAACACAACACTCATCTACAGTTGTTTCCCTGACATTCTACATTCCTCTCTAAAGAAACAAAAGAAAACAGCTGTGACTGGAACACTGGAGAAATCACCGTAGGACGTGTAACATAAGGTAGATTTTCAGTGGGAATAAAATGGTAAATTGGCTCAGTACTACTGGAGGTTTAGTACAAATACTTACACTTTTCCATCATTTCTTTCCACGACAATCTTAGACGCTCCCACTCTCGGTAGAGTTGGGTTGATCACATTGTTAGTCCAAATAAACTTAACCTTCTGCAGGTCCCCAACATCCACATCAGAGTCAATTTCATTGGAATGAGTGTAGGTAGGTTGGAGAGAGCCCCTGGGAACCAGGAGTTAAGAAAAATACACTTGAATACACATATAAATGTATATGTGTGTGTGGTTCTTCGTATACTAAGATCATTGATATTGTATCTGTTGCTTAATTCTTCACTAATTATCATCACGTGTCAGGTATCCAAAATAAATCTTTTATCAACGTCGGCATCAATGCCCTCTCAGGAAACAGCAGACTAAAGTTTTGAAACAGAAATTCTGAAATGAATTAAGGGAAGGAAGGGATGACACACTCTCCACTCCAATAATACATGCCAATTCAAAGCCCATTTGTGCAGTACTGAGTAAGCTATGTTATTGATTTCAACACATTCCTGATGAGAATTATCCCAACCTTTTAGAAATTTAGAGTAACAGTTCACTTACTTGAAAATTTCATACTGCTTAGAATTTCCTTCGCTTCCAAACAAAGAAACTAACACTTGGCCTCTAACTTTCTTTCCTGAAAGTGTGACGGATACCTTATACCTCCAGCCTGCAAGGAAAAAACATCAGGAAGGGCAGCTCATAGAGAAGACCCACAGGTTCATCTGGATTTCACAACTGTACAATTTTGCACAACAATACTTATTAGATAATTCTTCATAGGCACCCTTTTATCCAGATATTTAAGGGACTTGCTCTGGGCTGCTGGCAACAAATCTTTCCAAAGTCAATAGGTCCTTTTTCAAACAAAGGAACTCAAAAGCAATCCGTTTTTACTCTCAAGTTTTGCATCTAAGAGTTTATTCTGAAGTGTTATAAGAACTTAAGTTTAAAAGTTAATCTATGAAAAGCATTTCTTTTCATACATCAAATTTTAGACTATTGTTCTTTTTTGTCTAGTCTATCTTTATGCAATTATTATCAAATTAGTCATATATAATTTACATTTCCACTGCCATTGGAAATGGACTGATTGATGGTCACGGAAAGAGTGTTGATGTAGTGCTAGTCCATAGTGAACTCCCAGTTTTGTCATTTAGAGCAGCCAAATTAGAAGGAGCCCTGGTGGCTTCATGAGTTAGGCACTGGGCTGTTAAGCACAAGGGAGCTAGTTCAAATCCTGCAGCCACTCTGTGGGTGAAAGATGAGGCTGTCTGCTCCCATCAAGGCTTACAGTCTTGGAAACCCTATGTTGGATTGCTATGCACTGGAATTGACTAGATGGCAGTGAGTGTACTTTGGGGTCAAATTGGAGAGTGGATACAATTTGTCTATAGGTTTTGCAATGCTGCTACCCCACTGACTCAGCCATGTACTGTCCCATCTCTGTACCCAGAAAAGAAACCTGGAGCTTGTTCCCCACCCCTCACCATACCTATTTTCCAGGGGATACATAGTCCTAACTATCTCTCCAACCCATCAGTTCTTTCTCAGCCACCTCTCTCCTAATCACTCTTTGTACTTGTACTACACCTCAGTGAAGTGACTGGATATGAAGAGACTGGAGTGGAGGAAGATACCCGAATTCAGCACCAGAGGCAAAGGTGAAGCAATGTACTACTATTTTTTAACATGAATTATTTTATTTTTGTTGTTACAGCCGACATGCACCATGCCAATGGTTTCTATGTGTGCAATCCAGAGGCATGGATCGAATTCTTCCAGATGGTAACTGCTCATGGCCGCCTTTTCTGAGTGGCCTCTCGCCCATTAACATGAACTCAGAGTCCTGTCTATTCTTTCGAGTTGCTCTTATGAGCTGAATGCTATGTAGATAGATTTTACAAGAGCCCAGTCATCAAAGAAAACAGGCAATTTTTAATCATGGATAGTGCAAATGCCAAGCTCTTCCTGCCACTGGAACTCGCCACATTCATCTTGAACATTGCCATTTAAGCTTTTTTTTTTTGGAGTGGGGGTTAGAGCCTTTATATAAAAAAGCAAGTTTACACATTTTCAATGAACATGATAAAATGCATCACATTAAGAATGGAAGGTAAGTGAGATGGAAACTTACGGGCAAAATTACTGGCATCACCCGTGTTTAGATAAAATTTCCTGTCCACTCCATCGGTTTTCCCAGGAAACCTGTCAGCATAATGACCCATCTGTGGGCAGCCTTCTTCTGGACAGGGGAAGCACTTGTTCTGGTGAAAATAAACAAATGATGAATGAGGAGGTTCTTTCCTTTAACAGTGCTGCATCTTCTTTCCACTTATTGCTGTAATTAAAATCCTCTAAAGCCTATTCTGTTGTGTAGTTTTTAATAGCCTCTCAACAAAAGCTTAAAACACATCTTATGAAAATAGATGACTTGCAATGAAAAATCAGCAATTTCACTGTTAAGTAACACAACACCAACGAAGATATTATAAAAACCAGACAATGGGAGGATATATATATATATATATATATATATACATTCTCTCTCTCTCTCTCTCTCTCTCTCTCTCTCTCTTTCTTTCTCTTGCTCCTAAGTTGCCCTAGGTGGTCCATGCTTTCCATCTGGCTGCAAGGTGGTACAGATTTATTTTAGAAGGTTTACAAAAAGAAGAGCAGGAGGCGACAGTAAACTCCTGACATGCAAAATAAGATCCAGTGGGAAGGTGACAAGCTTACAAGTCATGTTTTTCTCAATTTCTTTAGCTCTTTTTTAGTAAATCAAAACACAAGAGACTCTGGACCCAGAGTTCCCTCCTTATGGAGAGAAAATGCCCCAGTGGACTATGAAGACGTAGCAAAGGAGGTTGGAGTCTGATGAGGATGAATATGACATTGGAGACTGTTCACTTTCTTTTCCCCACAAGGAATGATGTGGGAAACAGAGGAACAGGAACAACAGAATGTAGACCAGTGGTTATCAACCTTCCTCATGCCACGACCCTTTCATATAGTTCCTCACATTGTGGTGACCCCCCCAACCACAAAATTATTTTTGTTGCTACTTCATCACTGTCATTTTGCTACTGTTAGGAATCGGGCAACCCTGTGACAGGATCGTTCAACACCCCCAAAGGGGTGTCTCGACCCACAGGGTGAGAAGCGCTGATGTAGACGAAAGGACCCCGCTTCTTGCTATGGCAGAGTTAGGCTAGCTACCCCTCCACTCTACAGGCAAGAGGTAGACTCAACAAAGCAGGTCATGGGCTTGGCAGGATGTCAGGGCTCTAAATCTAGCAAAGGAGAAATATCCAAATCTCTCAGAGGGCGTTGCTTGAGTCAAAAGAACAGATACTAAGGCCTAGGCCTCACCTGTGAATGGCAGCAGTTGCCAAGGAGATTGGACAGAGTTTGATGGTATTGGCCCTGCACCCATGGCTCCCCAGACTTCCTCTGCGATACACACACTCACTGAGTGCCACACCAGCATTATCACCTTGTCCCAATTCAAGGTGGGAGGTAAGCTGTTCGAGTGTGCTCAAAGCCTGCTAGATCTACAAGACTGTGTTTTGTTTTTTCCCCTTCTCTTATAAAAGTGACTAAGCAGTACCAAAAAGGATTGTTCATATGATTGAGGCAGACTTCGTTTCAATGAAGGCTAGGACTCAGGATATTTTTGTTAGTTTGCTTTCCCCACTAAGGAGAAGGGCAGAGGGCAAAGACTTTGGAAAAAGATAAAGAAAATAAAGTTAGATCAAAGAAAGGGGAGGTTCATTCTTATTTCCTATGCAAGCTGTCATGGGAATAATATATGCACTCCCCCATCATAGTCAACAACTGGAGAATACTAATGACTTTAGTTTAGGCTCTGAGCTAAGCAATTAACATACATCATCTCCTAAAATCCTCCCAGGGAATCAATGGAGGCATGTCATTATTATTTATATTTACAGATGACAAAACTGCCTGAGAGAAGTTCAGTCCTTTGCCAAAGCCTCTCAGTTATTGAGTGTGATACCAGGATTCTCATCTCTTTTACTCGGGAAGGTGCATCTCCTGGTTAATGAGCACACCAACTGGTTTTTACTCGAACGTTTTATTATTAAATGGCACAGGTCACACACTTTTGAGTCGCTAAAATGTAGAGCAAAAGTCAATTCAATGACAGATATTTCCCACTCAACCACATTTAAGGATCTAGATCGCTAAAGAATCTCAGAAGAGGAACACTCCAAAATGCCACCTACGAGATGACTTAGAAATATCCATCTACTTCTAATCATCTAGTTGTAGAGGTCGTCATTTTGGAGCTGCCAGCTCTCCAAACTCCCCAGCAGCCCCTTGTAGAGATCTACAAAGCGAAGGGCATCTTAGGTAGGATCACTGTGCAGAGGAATCAACTTGAGTTGATGGCAGTGATTTTGGGAGTTCGTTGCATTCCAGGTTTCCCTGGAATGTGCCTCATTCAGAACGACTTTCAACACACCTTTGCAAGTTTACCTGCTCCTAACCGCAGTGACAGAGAATGAAGTAGACAGGAGACATTTCCACTTACAAGCCCCTTGACTTTCAAATGCCCAGCTATTTTATCACTGTTTCTGAATCGGCATGATGAAAAGCACGTCATTTGGCTGTGACGTAGCGCTGCTTGCTGAATGCATGCTGACTACAGAAAGCAAAACCCTGATGCTGAGAAGTGATGGCCACCATGTGGCCTGGGCGCCGTCGGAGTGTACTTACTGCAGTGAAAAGACTGTACGAGTCACAAGAGAACCCCGCAAAGCCGTTGGGGGTGACGATGCTGTCAGAATAATACTTGTAGCTTCTCAGGTGATTGCAGGCCACAAAGTCACGCGTTCCTTTGAAAAGTAGACATGATTGCACATGAAAAAATGTCTAATTCTTCCAAACCTCTCTCTAATGACTGTTAATTCACGGAGGTCATGGAGAACAATTATTTTTGAAGTGTACCTATGATTTGAAATGCATTCGTGAGTTAACGAGAACCATTTAAGGTCATAATAATCAGGCACAGCTAAATGCAAAGGGAAAATAACTTTAGCAGGAAAAATTGGTTTATATACATATCTAAGTGTCAGCGAGTAATATCATCCCTGAATAAGAACAGTGGAAAATTAACTGCAAATAGTTTCCCCCCACAATGGCCTACTGTGCTTCTGTCCTCAGTGAAAAGCCTCACAGAATTAGGGGTATCATGAATACAATGAAAAATCCCCAGTTCTATAAAATGCGAGGCTTATATAATACAGTAGACCCCCGCCACTAGACTGTATCCGGACTTGACAATTTCCTCGCAAAACATCGAGAACATTTTGCACCGGAGCTCGAACAAAACAGTGGAATCCGACCCGACACACGTGACCATTGTAAAGAAAAGGAGTCCAGGTTTCCGTCAATCGGCGTTAGTTGGCGTTGCTGGCACGAGCTGTTTCCTTTTGTGTCTGTGTTCCAAGCGTTTGACTATAATTTTCTTAGATTTTGTAGCTCTTTATACTGACAAAAACGTGGGCCTTAAGAAAGTTTTTTGTTTTTTAAGAACAATTTAAGGAACTGGTTAACTGTGTTATCGATATTATTGATGATAGTTTAGTAAACCCTTTTAGGAAACAGTTAAGGAAATGCCAACAGCAGACCACATTAGAGAGATTTTTTTTTTTTTAAGAGAAAGCCAGCCAGGTCCTAGTGAAAAAAGGCGAAGAAGGGGGAATAAAAAACTCCTGAAAAGCTGCTGCCAGTTGATTTTTGTGGAAGGGGCTTCCCCTTCCAAACAACGACTCTCTCTCCATCCCTCCTCTCCACGTCCGTGTCCACAGATCCAGATCCTCATCAGTCTCAAGGTATGGGCCATCCTGTAGTTGTTAAAAATGTTGTGTTTCCTATTTAAATTATATTATTTAACGCCGAATTTATTGACTTTGAAATTTCTGTGTAATGTTTTGTATAAAAAGGCAAGGTTAGGGTGAAAACTTGGTGGTCGAGAACGGATTAACCCATTTTCAGTTATTTCTTATGTGGAAAATGGATTCGGAACTTGACTACCTCCCATCTCGACGCTCCTTCTAGAACAGATTGGCGTCAAGGTTGGGGTTTGATTTTACCAAGATATCGCACCATTTTGGCAAAAAGAAACTGAAACGCTCCCCTAGGAAATCACTTTACACACATCATGGCTTTACCTTCCCAGATCCCTTCTATGTCCACAATCTGAGAGAGGATGTTCTTCTGACAGCCGGGCATTTGTTTCCCTCCGTTTGGGAAGAAATCCAGGTGGCCCACGGTCTGGGTCATTCCGAACCCTGAGGAATGTTAAAAGAAGGGCGGGCTGATGGTAAAGCACGGACGTGAAATGCTCAGCAGCTGGTCACTTGGGGAAGGCAGGTTGAGCTCACCCATGTTGGGGATCACGGGGGCAGCGTCTGTGTGGATGACATCCACAAACATGGCGTCACTGGGGTCCAATCGGACTAATTCCGGTGTACCTTCAAAGCAAGGTTCAGCTGGGTCCAATCCTACAGGAAACAGAATGTGTCATGTTAGTGTTTATCCATCCGTGTTTATGCACCCTCCTCGGTCACAGATAGGAGGGCAAGCGCTGGCTGTGATTGTGAGTTGGCTACAGCAAGTTGTACGTGAGTGCTGCGGGGCAGGAGTGCTCATTACTCTTGGCTATGTAGTGGCCACTGACTCATGGGGACCCAACAGGACTGAGTGGAACTGCCCCCGTGTGGTTACAAGCTTGTAATCTTCACAGAAACAGGTGCCCCATCTTTCTCCCACAGAGCAATGGGTCAATTACAATCACTGATCTTGGGGCTGGCAGCTGATGGCTTCGCCAGCGAGCCAGCTGGGCTCCATGGTTTACCCTTACCTTTCTGAGTTTGGGAGGGGTTTCTTCTTCTAGTTTATTTGCATTAAAGTGACACCCCCCACCCAATCATAGAGCTTGGCTCTACTCGTCACTGAGGGCAGTGGCAGCCCGGGGAGTCTGACCACCTGACCATCCTTTCACCTATTCCCCAATACAGTTTTTGGATAATTACCGACACTTGGGCTCATGAGAAATTTCTGTTGAAGTCAAATATAATTAACCAATCAATTCTGAACTCTTCACGTTAAACCTATTTAAATGACACCATGAACAATGTGCTTTGTGAACGCCTTCCAAAAGGAACGCAGGTATGAACGAAGCTCGCGGATGTACTTAAGTCTCATCTTAGCATTGTGCAATAGTCATGTATTAAACAGGACCCTGCAGAACTAATGATCCACCTCAATAAGAAATCCACAGAGCATACTGTTTTCTGATCCCATTTGGACAATGTGGACGTCTCTCTCCTCAGGTGAAACGCAGCACCAAATTGACACCTGGTTTCCCCCTCAGATTCCATGTAGGCTACATTTCGTCTGCCTTTGCAGCATTGGCTGCTTCGACCAACCTGTGATGCGTGCAATGGTCCCATTGAATCTCCGTCCAGCCTCTGCGGCAGCATGGGCCCCAAGGCTGTGGCCAATGATGTGAACCTCTGAAGGGGAGTACCCAAAGGAGGCCTGTGGGGAGAGAAACCTCCTCAGGATGTTTGCATGGATCAAGCAACTACTTCAGTCTACACAAGGTTAATGTTTCCTGTATTTTCAGTTCTCAAGTCAGCCTGGCTTATGATCATTCTGCTTCTCTGAATAAAACAAGCACGCAAAACCAACAGAACTAGTTTAATCTCGAGGTTAACTTGGTCTGACAACTGGTCACATGCCAACAAATACTGACGGAATTCAGCCCAAATAAATTCTTTGACTGCTTGGACAAGATTTGCTTTAAAAAAAAGTTTATTTGCATCAAATAGGCTTATTGATAGAGCTCCAATTGAGATTTTTTCTTTTCTTTTCAACCAAGTGGCAAGTCAAGGTGCAAGCAGGGAGTAGCCTCTTACCAATGATCACACATTTAAAAATGAAATGAAACGCAACAAAGCAGAAATCCCACCGGAATTCAGAGAGCCAGGTGTTTGGACTCTTCTTACCTGAAGAACTTCCAGGAAGTAGGCTATTTCTGCCCCCACCACCCGGATGTTCTGTGAGGCCTGCGTGTATCCAGTTCGGGACCCGCTTTTCCAGTCGATGCAGATGCAGTTCACACTTTCCACCTGAAACAGGTTCTGGTGAAAGAGACACAAATAGATAGTTTAAAAGAAAAGGAAGGATCCCTTAAATGGCTAATTTCCACGTTTGAGGGCACAGATAAATTCCCACCGGAGTCTGTACAAAACCATGCTCACGCTTAACCTCTCAGCAATGAGATTGCTACATCTATGGACTTGCTCCTGAAGCTGAACATTGGGTTCAAAGTGAACACTTGGCTGATCTATAGGCGCTGGATTCTTGGGACATCGGCATTGAGATTTGATTCATGAAAAACCTTATAGAATGTTTCCCAGTAGGTTGTCTCATTAGGTCATTATAAGAGTCATGAAGACATCCTGCACTAGAATGTCTACATGGACAATGAATGCATAGGTTGTTCAATCAGTGTCCTTATTGATTGATTATGAATGACTATGTTAAGTGCCCTTCGCTCAATGTAGTGAAGGTAAGGCTTTTTTTGCTCATGATGAAAAATTAATTGAAGTTGTTGGATGAACATGTTTTAATGTACATCACTGAAGATTTATTTCACATAAAAATACAACGACTAGTTAGCCCCTGGAAGTCAGCTTGATGGGGATCACATATGGTTACAGATATGTTCCATCTATCAGGAATTCTGTTGGCTTGAGTTGGGTGATTATAAAAGCTTCCACCTTGTACCTCAAAGAATTTGAGAAAAACAGCCATCCCAGAAGCCCTCCCAACACCCTCATCATACAGATGGAAAAACCCAAAGAGGGGACATCCTTTGCTAATGTCACAGTGTGCTAGGGATAGAGTGATGCCCAGAATGAAGGAATGGAGGGACTTAAATGGCCTTCTGGCAATCACTTGTTTCTCTGTCATAAGGCAAGCGTGCTGTCAAATGCAAGAAAAAACACACCTGCTTCTGGGCTCTTGGAGATAAATTGTATCTGAATATCTAAAAATCAATATTACTTTTGAACTATGAATCACTTTATTTTCCCCTCACTGTTGAATAGAATTATAGTACTACTCTCCCAACTGGTCTCAGCTTTGAGTTCTGTCTGAAGGCAGGCAGGAGGTTTCCTCTAATTCTTCCTAGACTTGTGCATTGCTTGCTTATTTCATCTAGCTCCAGGATCGATAGGCACACTTGGGAGTTGGCTCAGTTCAGCTTTTGACTCGAGTCGCCGATCGGCCTGAAATGAACGGGTTTAGGATGACCTTTGTGTCTTTTGCCTTGAGAACTCAGAAAAAAGGGACTGTGCCCATGTCACAGTTGGCCACAAAAGCTTGATGAATAAGTGAATCAACCACGAATAAAATGGATCAATGATCATGTTCCTCCAGCATTGGCAGCTACTAGGAAAATTTATTCTATTTGATTTTCTATCTTTTAGTTGTTCATTATCACAGGGCATATAGCCAAAGGCAAATTAAAAGACAATGAAAACATGGCTTATATTACATGTTGAGACAACAGAAGTTGGAAATGAAAATCTGTCCAGTTTTCCTACATGTTGCTACCAAGGGAGATCAAAGAGTAGTAAGTGAAAACTTAAAGAACCAGTTTGGGCAAAATGAGATATCTTGGCTCTTCACTAAAAAGTCAAAGCGATTGAAGAAGCAAAGGTATATGATGAGCTGCTATTCATCAGGCAGCATCTATTGATAACATCTTGAAACATCTCTACAGTTGTTACTAAATCATCGGTACTTGGACCCACCAAATGTCTGCCAACCCAGGGCTCAGGTTCCCTCCTCCAACCCCACCTCCCGGACCTTCCTTGAGAACCTCAAGCCCACCAGGGACCACGATACAATCCTCCAGTGCTATGGGCTCCAGGCTTGCCCTAATTTGTGGGGTTGTACTTGTTGTTAAATACCAGTGCAGAAACACCCTGGCCTTAAGACAATACCACGTCTTACCCTGCACATGTTGGACAGCCAGTTTTCTTCTCCCTTATCTACGAATCCATGAATAATGAAGCGTGTTTTTCTATCTGCTCTGAAATTGGAGCCTCCAATAATTTCTGGATCTGCAACTATTTCCTGAGGGGAGAAAAGTATCTCACGTCAAGTTTCTTATACTCTCCAGTAGAATTCTTCGCACATGGAGGAGGGAGAATGCAGAGAAGTGGGATTCTGCCGAGTAAGGATCCTTCCCGCACACCCAAGCTGTTCACAATCATCACCAGTTGCTACTTGCCAGGCTTCAATGAAATTATTAGGAATCCGGTGTCCATTACGAAATGTAGGACACGAACAATGTCAGCCCCATGAGCCTTTCATAAACACATTTCATTAGCTAATATGTAGGCTCCCTGCAACCAAAGCCAACAAAGATGCCAAGCGTATTCCAAGGTCTGAATTGTTCTCTTCAGACACCCAGCATTCATTCTCCCCATGACGTCACAGAATGATCAGAGTGCTAAAAAGCCAGGAGTGCTCTTACTTGGAAGTTGTTTGGGTTCTCGTTGGTGTACATGAGGAAGCGGGTGTTGACGTCTTTTGGGGTCCAGGGCAAGATTTTGAGTGGTCTTTCCACAATCCCTGCCCACGGGGCATCATCGCTGAAGCAGCCAAGCCTTGGGAAACAGATTTCTTTCCCTGCAATCATCCCGAAGCATTCCAAGTACATTAGTTTAAACAAGGACCTCATTTTTTCATGGTCCCTCTGCTGGAAAATGCGTCAAATTACAATATGTGGCCAATTTTCTTCCTCCACGACTCCAAACACCCTCCCATTAGCCTACCTCACCATCAGCCTTAGAAGACAATGTCAGGGCGGGTCTCTGTTGTTACTATGCAGCAGGGCTGCCTTGCCCTCATGTCTCTATTCGGTTCCATGCTGGGATCGATTCTGGTCTTTCTATTACAATGTCTTCCTTGGGCCGTTGATGACTAAGCAAAGACCTTGTGTCCACACGCCTGAAGCGTTCAGGTTCTGTTAGCCACTTCTGGCTTGGGGACAAGGAGCCCTGGTGGCAAAGGTCTGGAACTCTACTAGCTGTTCCTCTGGAGAACAGGGAAGCTACTGTCTTCTCCTGTAGAGATTTAAAGTCTCAGACTCTGCCCTAGGGGGTCACTCTGAATCAGAATCGGCTCAATGGCAGTAGGGTTGTCTTTGCATGGGAGCTTAAGTTTCTGCAAGGGTTCAAACTTTTTATGTCCATTCCGGTCAAGGCAGCTAGATCTCCCACTTGTGTTTGTGGGTGTTCTGGATTCCTGTAATGAAGCTCCAAGGGTTCTTAGGGAAGATAAAGTCTAGTTTCCTGGTTGAACCCAGAGTAGTAGATGCAGTGGGGGCTGCACTTACTAGATCTGACTGTATGCATGTCAGGCTCTGAGCAAAAGGAATTACGATTGACCTAATCAATGTCCTAGGACAAGGAGCCCCAGGGGCCCTGTTGGGTAATCATTGGACTGTTAATCACAAGGTAGGTAGTTCAATTCCACCAAGGGAGAAAGATGAGGCTACCTGTTCCTGTGAAGATGTATAGTCTCAGAAACGGCATCCAAGGTTGCTATGAATCAAAACCCACTCAAGGGCAGTGGGGTTTGCTTCTTAGGTTTGGGTAAAAATTTGGCAAAAATGAAAAAAAAAAAAGTGTTATGAGCCCAGTTTCACAGGTGCAGACACTGAAGCACAGAGGGTTAAGAATGGTGCTCATGGTGCTGCATTCGTATCTGGCTAAAAAGTCCTAACCTCACATTTTACTCTAAACTATGGTTTCCCTACTAATGCATGAAAATCCAAAATGTTGAATTCCATTGGAATGTCACATAAAAAGAAAGACTTTTAAGTATAAATATATCCCATGCTTGTGGTGTACCTGACATGTGTGCTGTCTCTTGGAAAGCCAGAGTGACCCAGGCAGCCTGGAGTTTAGCCTTTAGCACTATTCCAATGGCTTGTATTCTTTGACTGCGTCCTCTTCCTCCCACTGCTCGGTAGCCTCACGGTGCCTTGAATTCACCTGCATTCGCCCTTCATGAAAGCACCGGGCAGTGAACCTCATCCAAGCCCAGACCACTGCCCTGGGGTCCAGGTCAACTCATAGCAACCCAGTGGGGCAGAGGAGAATGGCCCCCACGGGATTTTCAAGGCTGGCATCTTTATGGGAAATGATTGTCTCATCTTTCTTCCTTAGCGTGACTAGTGGGTTCAGATCGCCAACCCTCTGATTAGCTGCCAAACTCTCTTTTACCACCAAGACTGCTTTTCTTACCGGCCACTGTTCCCAGCAGCATGGAGAGTGTCCAAATTAGCAGCATCTAAATAAAGTTAAGAGCATGAATCATGATTGAGTCTTGATCAAATCAGATTTTTTTTGCTTTTAAAGAAAGATTGGAATAATTTCAGCACAGTTAGACCCAAGTCACTAGAATCCAGGTAAATGCTAGTAAATGAGACCTAGAACACATGCTCCTGACTCACCGTGGCAGCTGGTCCAGTCCTGCCCACAGCCAGATGGCACGGGGAAGCCCTTTTATAGGCAGACCTTATCTTTCTCAGTAGTTCCGTGGAAAAGTAGCAGGAGACGAGAGAAGGTTCCAAGGATGTATTTATAATTGTGATCGTAGATAAACCCAGCTTGACAGAGCAGGGAAAGTTTTCCATCATGGGAACGTGATGAAAGCATCCATACGTATGAAAAGGTACCTTCCTTTGTGAACTGGACAACACACGGCATCGCCTTCATCACGTTAAAGCGACGGTTCCAGTCTGCCTCTCTCGCTAGTTTAGAGTTCTCTCTGCAGCTCTCTGGGCATGTGTGGACTGAAATTGCTTTCACGGGTTTGATAACAACAGTCTTGAACACAAATACTCACGACCTACCCCCTCCTCCAGCTTTTGTGTCACCTTGTCTTGCCCTCAGAAACAGTCACGGAGAGGCCCTCCTTCCAGAGAGTCCGTTCCTTCTAGGAAAGATATTTTCCTTTGACAGTTCATAGAATGAATCTACTTCTCCACAAGAACGGGGAGGACAGAATACTGTACTGAGCAAAGGGATTTGGGGTCTTGCCAAGAGCACCACGGCAGAACCTGTGACCCCAACACCAGGTGAAATTGTGAACAGGAGAGAAAATCAACATGCAATTTGGAGAAAGAAACAAATATATAATCCGGAGTGGGGGGGTTGGAAAGAGAAGGGTTTGCTAGAAAGGAATCGGATGTTTGTAGCTTGTGATAGATTGCGTACAATGAGATGTCCAGAGGCTGTCGTGGGGGTAAGGAACCCTTGTGGTGCAGTAGTTCAATACTAGCTGCTATCAGAAGGGTCAGGAGTGTGGACTCACCAGCCACTCCGTGGGAGAAATCTGTGACTGTGTTTCTGTAAAGATTTACCACCTTCTAAACCCTATGGGGCAGTTCTTCTCCATTCTGAAGGTCTCTTGCCATGAATGCAAATAAACTCAACAGCAATGGATTTGGTTTGGGTTTGGGATGCCATCATTTTGAAGCGCTGACCATTTAGCCTGACAGTACCATAACTATTCAGCTGAATCAGATGAAATGACTTTTTCTGAGGACAAGATTGTCAAATATTAACCCAGCCCCCTGATGGGGTTTATAGGTGAAGAAGAAGAAGAAGAAGAACAACAACAACAACAAAATTATTTGTGCAGGAGGAAAGTTCAAGAAAGTTGGTATGGGAAAAGTTAACATCACGAGCGAAGGCCCATAGGGAAGAATTCCATGAATGGGAAGTTGGCAATGCCCACTCCGTCTTTCATGTCTTAGGATGTGATCACTTCTTTCCTAGCCCTGATTAGGTTGGCTCCTCTTGTCCCTCCTAAGGATGCTTCAACTGAGACCCACCTTGACTGGTGGTGAGTCATCAGCTCCGAGAAGGCTGGAGCTCCTTGGGCTGTGTTGTTGTACTGTGTTGATTCAGTGTCGGTGGTGGTGGTTGTCCTTCAACTAGTTCTAACTCACGGAGGCCCATGGGCTACAGAGTAGAACAGCTCCATGATGGTTTTTGTTTGTTGACTGTAATCTTAATGGAAGGAGATGTCCAGGCCCCTTCTCCTCTGACCTCATTGGTCGAGTTCGCATCGCCAACCTTTAGGTTAGAAGTCCAGTGGGAACCATTGTGCCACCTGCGAGACTTTGATCCAGCCCCAAAACAAACCCAGTGGCGCTGAGTCCGTCCCAATTCACTGCAACCCTGATGAACCCAGTAGAACTGCTCCTAGGGGGAGCAGACAGCCTCATGTTTCTCCTGCAGAGTGGCTCCTGGATTTGAACCACCAACCTTGTTAGCAGCCAAGCACATTACCTGCAGCATACCAGAGCTCCTTGTTACATCCAAACTCAAAGCAAACTCACTGCCATTAACTCGACACAGGCTCATAGAGCTCCTATAGCAAAGAGGAGAATTGCCCCTCTGGATTTCTAAAACTGTGAACCTTTACGGGAGTGGAGAGCTTCATTTCCCTCTTCTGAACATATGAAAGAACAAAAGAGACAATATAAGAAACAGTTTATTATGCATAATGGTTAGAGTAACAATCCCCTAAACAACTTAACAGAAAGCGCTGTAGTTTTCTGAAATCTTTCTTTCTTGAAGCCAGCAAAAATTCAGAAACCCATATAATTTGGGGTCTTGTGTCTCTACAATATTTAGTCATTTAATGCTATATTGCCACAATAGTTTTAATTCACAAGGCCTAATGTCTCCTCTGGGGTTTACCATAGAGTAATATTTTGTGTGAATTACCAAATCATTCACATAACATTTCTATGGTGGCATTTTAGATAACATAAAAGTTAACCTATAATTAGAGCAACTTTTAAAAAGAATTAATCATAAGTCACCATATTTTAAAAAATAGACTAGAGTCATTGGGATTAAGGTTTATAAGGTGAAGTAAATTCAAATTTTAGAATGTTCAGAGAAGATGCAATTTCTCAAACTCTTATAAAATCTAAGAAGGACATGGCTACCTAATCAATCATCTGTTGTGTCAGCTCTCGATGAATGACTCACTCTCAATCCTGAACTCTGTGGAATTCCATAGACCGCATATATTTTTATTTCAGATCACTGGATGAATGTCCGTTTTTAGGGTAGGTGGCCCAGACGGCGGGTCTTTCCTACAGATCATAGAAGAAGGGTCTGTTCTCCAGCTTCCCTTTTGGACCGATGGGGCCACAGGATCAAATTCTAGCAAATGCAACGTGAGTGGAAGAGCCAATAAGCAGCCTGCTCATGAGAACATGTGTATAACCCTCATGAGCCTTCCCTCCCATTGGCTCCCATGGTTACATGCAGACAGTGACATCCAAGGCCCTGTGTCGAAGCTGGCGGAAACACAGAGGGAGGGGATCTGGGCTGCTCACATGGAGGAAAGCAAGGCACCCAGCACCAGCACCCCTTTAGACTTTACACGAAGAAGGCATACATGCCTATGGTTCTAAGCCACTGCAGTTTTAAGACGAGATCAGCCAGAATTGGCCTTCATTGAGATAGACAATCTTATTAATCACCAATTAATTACTGGTAGTTCACATTCCAAATATCCAATTCTGACTATAACTTTCATCATGCCATTTGGATGGTACTTGCACATAGAGCTATCCTTTGCAGATTCCCCACTCGAATCCTTGAATTTTAAAAATCTCTTTTCTTGCAGCCCCAAACTATAAAATTAATTTCTCCATGCTTTATACCATTTTAGTAGAATTATACATTTAATGGGCTTTTGTTTGTTTGCTTGCTTAGTCCAGTGGGTAATCTGGGGTAATGGTACTCCAGGGTGTAGTAAAATTCACCCCATGTTGCCTGGGTCTCCAAAGGCCATTTATGTGATGTTAGATTAGAACCCCTCCATGCACTGGCGGCATACAGATTCTCACATGCCACAGGTAGGTGGATCAGCTATGATCAGAGCCCTGCTCTCTTCCAGCCTCTGTTGCACTCCACCCCTGAGAGCACCGCAGGTAGAAGATGTGCCCTGAGTCAGGCGACAGACCCGTGGCAGGACTCCCCCAGTGACCTCCTGGCATTGGAAGCTGAGATGGGTTTCTCTCAGAAAACAATCCCTTGTCTCCTCAATCCATATAGCATGACACAACTTTGACTCAGTTTTGATTCTAAAGACTTGGATATCTAAAAGTAAAAAACCTCTGAATCTGGAAGTTTCTAATTCAGCAGCCATGTTGGTAGAGGAGTTAAATATTGATGTTTCGACTGTGATGCTGGCAATCGTGTGACACCAAACTCCAGGTGAGGGAACTGAGGGCTGCAGAACACCTGTCTGGCTTGATAACCAGCACGCTAGCCAAATGGAGCCTCATTTACTTAACCTTCAGAGATTCTGGCCTTCCTCAACTCAGCCAACCTCCAGGGCCATCCAAAGGAGGAGGAGGTCATGCTTACACAATAAACAGAATCAGGGGAGGGGATAACAGAAAGAAAAATGAAATCAATAAGTCATGTCAAGTTTTTCTTCTTTCTAATCCAAGTGGAAGCTGTACAGGGAATCAAAACATTAGAAATGATCCCAGCCTCCTCACCAAGGGGCCGGCCAAGCCAGAGCTTTGCTACCACATGCATTTCCCCAAATCTCAACCCCTCCCACTCTCCTGCTGGTAGCCTCTGGAGGGCAAAGGACCAGGCAATGCTTTGCTGTGTTATACCAAAGGTCACCAGGAGTCAGAGTGGACTCACTGACAGCTATTGATTCTCTTTAAAGAAGAAGGATGAACGCCATGATGTAGCATTCTTAGTGGGCAGCATCCAGTGACGCGTTAATAACCATTCAAAGAACCAGGAACCTGTGACTTGTCCGTTAATAGAAACATTTCACAACAGAGATAGTTAAGGTTTATTATGCCACCCTTTCCTATAAACAATGTGGGATTAATTGAAGGGCGGAGAGATAAATGGCTCGGTGAGCCTCACTTTCTAGTTCTGAGGTCTCTTGCTTTCTGATGGCCGGACCAGGGTGCAACTGCCTTAGCCAGTTCCCTGCTTCAGCTGGCAAGGCTCACTTCCTGACATCCCTGAGGAGAAGCCACATGGGCCTACCTGGTGCAGCCCTGGGTGCTGGAGCACCCATATGGAGACGCCTGCCAGTGCTGAGATGCTTACACATTCATTGATTTGGCTTTCCTCCTGTAGTTGGCGTCATTGTGTGTGTTTTGTGAGATTGAGGAGGACTTTGTAGATCAGTGTTGGACATATGGGCTATTGTTGGACTTATGGGCTTGGACAACACTGGGTTAGGATACTTTCTGAATGTATACTTATCCTTTATATAAAACTCTCTCTTATACATATATGAGTTTCTGTGGATTTGTTTCTCTAATGTACCCAGACTAATACAACAACCAACTTTGTAAGATAATCAGCAAAGTTTATTAAAAAAACTATAAGCTGAGAGACTTCCATTTCTAGGGATCATGTTAACCACACTTGTTCTTTAACCATAAATAAGTAATAATAAACCATAAATAAATAAACCATAAGTAAAACGGAAAGGCTAGATAAAAACACATGAAACAATGTTTTAGAAATTAGACAACTGACTGTGAACGACTGATAACTGCAAAAAGAAGAGCAAAGCGGCGGAATCCTTCAATGCCGGGTTACTTGTCTGTTGGCATTTCCTCGACTACTTCTGCACAAAGAAAGTAAACCAAGCAGAATGTGGCAGACACATGGAGCTGGGAAGACAGAAGTCAGAGTTTATTTAGGAATTGGAATTAGCCCTGGAGAGAAGTGCAGGACAACTGCACCTTAGAGATTTCAGCCTGAGAAAATGTGTGCGGTAGTTCTGCTCTGTCACATGGGGCCATCGTGGGAGTTACATAATCTCATGTCAACTTGATAAATAGAGTAAAGGGGTGGAGTCTAGCCTGTCTATCTGGTCACACCCAAACTGATGCCTCCTTGTGGGCATGGTCTTCTCATGAGGATTCTGGGAACTTTCCTCTCTTCCTTCCTGGAGGCGGGATGTACTCTTGCTCTGCTCCACATTCTTGTTGACAAGCCACATGGAGCCACACTGATGCCATCCAGAGCCTTGGAAATGCATCCACTTCCATTGGATCCACAGGACTTTCCACCCACTGGGCTGTGATCTTCCTGCATTTGGCTTCATTGCATGCGCTGCATGAGTCTGAAGAGGAGTTCATGGGCTAATATTGGACTTATGGACTTGCTCTGGACTGGGAGGTGTTATTGGTGCATAATTACTTCTTGACATAAAGCTCTCTCTTACACATATGAATGTCTCTGGATTTGTTTCTCTAGTCACCCCAGACTAACACGGCCGTTATGAGAGGACATTCACTTGATGACACACAGCAACAACCACGAAGTAGTTGGAACTTGGAGAGCCAAGTGCTAAAGAAGAGGCCCCTACAAAGCTACAAAGATAAAGAGTTCCAGAAAAGGAACACGGCGTCCACACGAACCTTTGGCTGAATTGTACATATGAAACGTAAGACTTCCTGAGGCTGGTCAAAGGGCATTTATCAGGAAAAGAGCAATGGCTGGAGGAAATTTATCATCTGACCTGGAGCTCACACACAATGGGAGGGCATTAAACTGCAGACCATTAGAGTAAGAGATTTCATTGAACAGCTATTGCTTTCAGTAGATCCTCAAGTGTTAGGAGTAGGGCTAACCCACTTCTTGGGAACAAGGGAAAAGAAAAGAAAACCAAGCCCATGGCCCTTGAATTGCTTATGACTCAAATCCACTTCATCTCGGGTTCCCAGGGTGTCAATCTTTATGGGGGCAGACAGACTCCTCGTTCTTCAGAGAAGAGGATGGAGAGTTTTGAAATTAGCAGCCTATGCCTAACCCACAGTGCCACACCTTAATTAAGGCTAATTTCAATTTACATTTAAAATGCATAACGACAAACCTCAAAGAGATCGAGGTGATCCGCAACTAAACCAACTCCTTGCTCCTAACCCAACCCAACAAAATTTAAACCTGTACAACTCTCCAGATGGCACAGGATCAGGCAGTGTTTTGTTGTGCTGTACATAAAGTCACCAGAGCCAACTGGATGCCAACAACTCTGTTTTTTAACAGTTTTATTCAGATATAATCCACATGCTATACAACTCAATGGTTCAATCACTGTACAATCATCACCACAATTACACAATCATTACCACAATTGATTTTGAGAACATTTTCTTCTTTCTTGTGATAGGTTTTCTTCTCCAATATGGCTCCCGTAGGAACATGTGGGCAGAGTTTAGTCTGTCAGTCAGATCACAGTTTGATTGGAGGACAACTGAGATAAATGGCTTCTTAAGGCCGGCCTCCTCCTCTTTTTCTCTGCACTGCTGCCTGAGCTAGTCCTTTGTCTCCACTGTGTGCTGCACTATCTGCGAGCAGAGCCAACCTGTGGATCATGTTGTTGTGCCATGCATTGAGAAAGCTTGAGGTTCCATCAGGAAATGCTTCATTAAGCTGCTACTACTGGCCTCTGCTATGCTTCAACTTCCCATCTTCCTGTTGTTGCTGCCCCATAGGCCTTGCCGTGTCTGCTGCCCCAGGGGCTGACTCTGTTGTCTTGCCTGAGGGCAGATTCCACTGTCTGCTTTCTTGACCTTGGACCAACCTGAGTGAGTCTGAAGGACCTTCAGTATATTGACTTTCACGAAAGTGAGTTGAACCAAGCCCTCTGTACTGTTGTGTGGACTAATTAGCTGTTGTATTCCCTCTTTATCTATCTATCTATCTATCTATCTATCTATCTATCTATCTATCTATCTAGCTATCTAGCTATCTAGCTATCTAGCTATCTAGCTATCTAGCTATCTAGCTATCTAGCTATCTAGCTATCTAGCTATCTAGCTATCTAGCTATCTAGCTATCTAGCTATCTAGCTATCATCTATAATTGTAAGTGTCCTGGTTTTCTTTTTCTAGAGAACTCTGCCTAACACACTTTTACTCCTTATTATTAGCTCCTCATTCCCCCTCAACCTCCCCTGCCATACATCCCCCAAACCATGATTCCAGTCACCTATATTATATTTCATATACCAAAAAAGATATGAAACACAACTAACAACAATAACAAAACAAAGTAGAGAAAGACCTCAATAAAAAAGTATTATATTTTATATTTTAAAGTGGGTGGAAGGGAGAAAAAATGATAAGGTGTTAAATTTTAGCCTAGCTACATCTGCATTGATCCACTTCCCAATGTAGTCTGCATGATAGCCAGGCAATTCACATCCCCAAACTTCTCACAGCTCTTATTTATTTATGTAGCTATTTATTTTATCTATCTATCTATCTATCTATCTATCTATCTATCTATCTATCTATCTATCCATCTAAGGTTGTGGGAATCTACCCCACCTTCCCTTCACCCTCCTGGTATCCCCACCCTTACCACTGGTCCTGAAGGATTCATGTGTCCTGGATTCCTTGTGTTTCCAATTCCTATCTGTACCAGTGTATTTGTAAGGTAGAATTGGGATCATGACGGGGGGTGGGGCGTGGAGGGGGGGCAGCATTTAAGAACTAGAGGAAAATTGTGTATTTCATCACTCACAACTCTCTTTAAAAGAAA
The DNA here is from genome assembly GCF_050624435.1 of Tenrec ecaudatus. Taxonomy (NCBI): domain Eukaryota; kingdom Metazoa; phylum Chordata; class Mammalia; order Afrosoricida; family Tenrecidae; genus Tenrec; species Tenrec ecaudatus. The sequence continues at coordinate 100,112,092 of NC_134545.1, read as the reverse complement.
ATAATAATATTCTTAGTGATGCAATATTCTTAGTGTACAATGTGTAATGAAAAATTATTCATCATTTAAAGAATTGGTAGATAGGAATGGGTTCAGAAAAGATGATCAGATTAGCATACAAGGACTTTAAAACAGCCCTTATAAATAGCTTTGAGGCTTACCACAATGAAACTAGATATGCCCATGATGAATCAAAAACTTAATAATAGATTACTTACTATTGAAGAAAAGATCAGTGAACTGAAAGCACACCAATGGAAAATACTCAAACTGCAGTACAAAGAGAAGAAAAAGACTATAAAATTAAATAGACCCTTGGTGGTGACCCGTGGAACAAAGATTACCAATTTAAGCTGAAAAATAGTTGGTGTCTAAGAATTCTTTATAGAAGCAGTTGTGTGTGTGTGTGTGTGTGTGTGTGTGTGTGTGTGAGAGAGAGAGAGAGAGAGAGAGAGAGAGAGAGAGAGAGATTGATTAAGACTGAGAATGAAAGAGTTTTATTTCAGAGAATTGTCTCATGACTGTGGAAACTGGTAAATCTAAAATGTACAGATCCGACTTGCATCCTCAGCTCCACGGGGTTAGGCAACAGAAAGACAGTAAAGTCAAATTCTGTTAAAATATTTATAGATATTCTGGAAACAGAACACATCCCAAGGAAATGGAGTTTAGTTAAGCATGACCCTGAGATTTTTAACTATTGGAAGACAAGTAAGAGGTCCATCACATGTTATCAGAGCAGATTTGGAGGTGGGCATTCAGAGGACAATCTTGCCTGTGGCAGATGAAATGTTTATTAGAATCTAAGCGATGGTGTAGAATAGGCCATTATTCTGGAGCACCTGGGAGAGGGCCAGACACAATAAATCTATGTGGAATGCGTTGAGTTTACATAGAGCCATTCGTTCTAGGTGAGATCACTTAGGGAGAGGTGTTGAGGCACTAAATCCTGAGACACTGCAATGTTAAAAGCTCAGGGAAATGAAGAAGGACCACCAAAGACATGGAGAAGGGTGCCCTGTTATGCATGGGAAAGTGGTGTCATGAACCCCAAGAAAGAAAAGCTTTTTGAAGGGGTGAAGTGGCCAGAAAGCTTCCCCATAACAACGAGATGTAACCGTAAGAAGAGTGACCTGAGTGAGCACAGGGCCTTGGTCTAGCGGACTGTGATTAAGATAGGGCTCTGTTATAGTTCTCATGTCCACTGCCTCCTTCAGCACGGAACCAGGGACCCAGGTCGGTGAGTTGACTACCAGCTGGTCCTAGAGACTTAGAATTCTACACCACATTTTATGGCTTGATAACCACATCCTTCCCTGCTGCAAACACAGCTGGTGTCAGTTCCTGCAGCTCCCAGCCCATCTTTCTCAGTCTGTGTTATGGGTCACGAAATAATCATCAAATATGGACATTCCTGGATAAGCCACACCCCTAAATGTGTCTCTCTTGCTTCTAATGTGTGTCCCAGGACCAATTCCTGTGCTACACGTGGACATAACTACCCACCTGAAATGGGAACCATCTTTCTAGCATGGTCAGGATGATAATTCCACAGAGTGGGTCACAGATATTACAAAACACCCAACAGTACTATCAGGTAAGGGAATTTGGTTGATAGCTCATTCACTCTTTCTCTCCCAGAGTGATATGGATCGTTATCATTGTGGCTGCCTTACAGGCTCCCTGGTGACACTGATTTGCCACTGTTGACACGGCAAGAAATGCAGTTTTGAAGGATGCCTGTGCAGTCTTGGGATGATTTCCACCATTACTGCTGAAATGAATGGATTTCCCCCCAGAAAGTATTTTTTTCTTTCCTGTTGCTTCTGGGGAAAGAACATTTTATTTATCTGTGGAGCTTGATTTATTCTTTGAAAACAGCTAACTCATCTACTCCATTTTGGGCAAATATTTTTGACTGAAAAGACTGAAGTCTGAGGATGGGGTGTATAGGTTACACGAATGCTGATTCAGTGAAATCTAACTTAAGCTCTTCATTATTTTACCCCCTATTAACACTATGACATTTCCCCAAAGACGAAACATTCTTATGTCAGATTCTCACTGGATCTTTGGCCACTATTTAGCAGTTTGAGTTGATTCTAAGCTCTGGTATTTGTGCTACTGTTTTTTAAATAGCTTTTTCATTTTAATGCCCACCCCCCTTAAGCCATTGATTCTTTTTTATTACAAAATAGAAATATAATGCAACAAAAGAGGAATGAGACTAAATACAAATTTAGCACATGCAAATGATGTGAAAAGATATTAGCCCACAGTCTATTCTCTGGCAAGGTGATGGCACTGAGGCAAATTGCCCAGTGTTGCCTGCACCACCGATAGGCACAGTTATAAAGAAGGAGGAACGAATTTCTTGGGAATCCTATTGAACAGGATACACCAAAAGAAAATGGAAAGAATACATAGAGTCACTGCACCAAAGAGAATCGGCCACTTTTCAACCATTTCCAGAGGTAGCATATGACCAAGGATCCATGCTACTGAAGGAAGAAGTCCAAGCTGCAAATATGGCATGAGTGAAACGCAAGGCTCCAGGAATGGAAGGGATGTCAACGGAAATGTTTCAATAAACTAATGAAGCACTACCAACACTCACTCACCTGTAACAAGAATTTGGAGACCACTACCTGGTCGAACAATGGGCAGAAATCCATATTCGTACCCATCCCAAAGAAAGGTGGTCCTAAGGAAAGTGGAAAACATAGAAAAATATCAATATCACATGCAATTAAATTTTGTGGAAGGCCATTTAGCAATGGTTATAGCGGTACATTGACAAGCAGCTCCCAGAGATTCAAGTTGGATTCTGAAGGGGACATGGAACAAGGGGCATCATTGTTGATGTTAGAAGGATCTTGACTGAAAGCAGAGAAAGCCAGAAAGATATTTACTTGTGTTTAGCTGACTCTGCAAAGGCATTCAACTGCATGAATCATAATAAAGTATGGGCAGCACTGAGAAGAATAGAAATTCCAAGACACTCAGTTGTTCTTATGCAGAAACTGTGCATGGACCAAGAAGCAGTTGTTCAGACAGAATGGGGAACTGCATGATTTAAAATCAGGAATGGTGTGTGGCAGGGTTTTAGCCTTTCATTCTTTCTGTATGCTGAGCAACTGGATCCTGAAGAATGCAGTATCAGGATGGGAGGAAGGCTTATTAACAATCTGCAATATGCAGATGATACATCTTTGCTTGCTGAAAGTAGGGAAGAGGAGGCACTTGTTGACAGAGATGAAAGACTGCAGCCTTCCATATGTAAAGAAGATCAGCACCCTCACAGCAGGACCACCAGGTAACATCCTAACAAACAGAAACGCTGGATGTTGTTAAGGTTTTAATCTTGCTTGGATGCACCGTCAATGTTCACGGAAGCAGCACACATGAAATTAAATGACATATTGCACTGTGCAAATCTCCTGCACAAGCCCTCTTTAAAGTGTGAGACAGCAAGGATGTCGCTTTAAGGATGAAGTTGCCCCTGACCCAGGCCAAGGGATTGTCAGTTGCCTCAGATGCGTGTGAAAGTTTCACATTGAATAGGGGAGACCAAAGCAGAGTTGATGCAGAAGGCAGAATGAATTAAGCTGTTGGTGAAGAATATGGAAAATGCTATGAACTGCTAGATGAATAAATAAATCGGTGCTGGAAGAAGTATCGCTAAATGATCCCCTTAACATAACTATATCTGCCTTGGTCCACTTTCCAGTGTACCCAGTCTGATAACAAAGCTAATCGCATCCTTGGTCCATGGTCAGAAGGTTCCCTGGAGGCTTAATCCATGTGGGGACCCCGAAAATGGATTCGGAGCTTTCGCTGTAATGCATACTCGTTTGTAGCGGAGTGCTCAGAATTTGGGCTCTATTATCATCTTGGATTGTATGATTTACGATCCTTGGATCACACAGGCTGGTCTGCTTCTCCTGTGTGGGTGTAGCTGACATGTCACTTAGATGGTTGCTTGTTGTAAAACAAGAGATTCTCTTCTTTCTGATAGCTGATCACCATTTGATTTCTTCACCACACTGTGCTATGGCTCCCATATCTTCAATGATCTCTTCATGAGCCAAGTATCAAGTAGGACAACTTTATAAAATTAGGGCTACAATGAAGTTTGAACTCAAAATTCATTCATTTATCTATGGTTTCTATATGCCCCTGGTCACTTTAGAGCCATCATGATTCTTTTATGGGGGAAATTATAAATCATCCCCATGGGGTATATGGTAATTTTGTTGATCCCAAAACCAAATTCACTGCTCTCAAGTGGATTCCAGTTCAGCAGCGACTCTATAGGACCAGGTAGATCTGCTCCTAGGGGTTTCCAAGATGCTAACTCTTCACAGGACGAGAAAGCCGCCTCTTTCTCCTGAGGAGCAGCTGGTGGTTTCCACCCGCAGACTGGTTACCAGCCCACCGTGTAACCACGACGCCACCAGGGCACCTAATTCTATTGGTAGCATCATTAATTCAGCCAGTGTTATAGACCTTGATCACTTGCTGTGTCACTTTGCAAATGATCTCCAACCAAACCAATCTCACTGCCGCTGAGCCCATGCTGACTCACAGCGACCCTCTTGTGGGCGTCTGAGACTGTAACTGTTTATGGGAGTAGAAAACCCAGTCTTTCTCTGGAGTTGCTGCTGGTGGTTTTGAACTGCTGACCAAGCTCAATAAATATACATCCAAAAATGGGACCCTGAAAGATAAGGGGCAAGTAATGAATATTGCATAATGAAAATCACATTTAACACAATACGAGGTAATTAAGCCAATTACAAGTTTTTCATTTATTTCAAGACTACAGCTTTAGGTAGAGAGTACCAATATATAGATCAAAAGAAAATATTCCAGACTGAGGCAGTCATTTGGATAATTGAGGCTAAATTAAATGTAGTTTAAAGTTAAATCACATTAAAATTTCTCCAAAATATCCTTTCCTGGATAAGTAGTTATGGAAAGCATGTCTTAAATGCATAACATATGCGGAAAATTACATGAGTCACAAAAGTTACTGGAAAAAATACTGGAAGTTTTTTGTGGGGGGACGTTATTCCCTTGTTACTGCCATATCATGGCATGTGCTCCCTTAGACGTGACAGGTAAGGCAATGTTGACCTGTCTGGACATCATCAAATCTTATTAAACAAGACTTTATTAGATATTAATGAGCAAGTAACATTTTTCTTAGTTAGTAACCTAATCAGACCATAGCTGATTTGGATGTATTGTTGCAAATGAGATCAGTTTCACAGTTGAGAGGCATATGACAGGATGCACAAGGTTATTATTTTATGAAAGCAGATTGTCATGCACTGATGAAACATACAACTTTCCTCTGGTTCTCTAATGCTCCCCCCTCCCCTCCACTATCATAACCCCAATTCCACCTTACAAATCCGGCTAAACCAGAGCATGTACACTGTTACAGAAAAGAGCTCACAACACAGGGAATTCAGAACAGATCGACCCCGCAGGACCAATAATGTGAGTAGTGATACCAGGAGGGGGAGGGGGAGGTGGGGGGAGGAAAGAAGAACTGATCACAATGAGTGATGTATAACCCCCTCCCAGGGGGATGGACGACAGAAAAGTGGATGAAGGGAGACAGTGGTCTGTGTAAGACATGAAAAAAAGAGATAAATTAACAAGGGTTCATGAGGGAGGGAGGATGGGGGAGGGGAAAATGAGCTGACACTAAGGGCTCAAGTAGAAAGAACATGTTTTGAGAATGATGATGGCCACATAAGTACAAATGTACCTGACACAATGGATGGATGGTGATAAGAACTGTAAGAGCCCCCGATGAAAGGATTGTACTAAAAAGAAAGCAGATTGTCACATCTCCCTCCCTTGGAGTGGCTTGTGGGGTCAAACCGCTGGCCCTCTGCTTGGCAACAAGCGTGTCTCCACTGCACCAACGAGGCTCCTTTTCTGGGTGGGAATGAGCATAAAATCCCCAGCGTCACCACTGTGTCGGGGAAAGACCAGCCTCCTACATAGAACCGCGGGTTCTATAGGCGCAATTGTATGGTTGAGATATATAAAGATTACAATAAAGTCATAGAGCATGAGCGAGAACAGAGAATAAAATAAAGGAGTCAGACACATTTCATGGTAGCATGCTCACCTCCTGGATGGCCATGATCTCAACAGCCAGGTCTGAGCACAGCACCGGTGCAGAGGGCCCAGGAGCACAGGAGAGAGGGATTGGATGCCGTGGTGGGAAGAGATAGAGCCCATAGGAATGTCTGCTTCTATAGGGAGATAGAATCAACCATGTGCTCACTTTAAGGCAGCATGGCTTTAAAGGAAGAAACTGGAAATGATAGATTACTGCAGGAAAATGTACTCGGACTATATCTCCAACCTCTAGAGTGGCGACTTTCCTAGTGTGCAACACTGGCTTTCCAGATTCCCTCTGTACCAGTCAGGGGATAAATCCCAGTCCTATGTCCCTCAGTGTTAGCTTCCCACACCACTGGGTCTACATGTGGGAGAGAGAAGGCTCCTTCTCTGCCACCCACTTTCGCCGTGAAAACTTCCTGGTTTTCATTCATGTTGCAGAAGAACCCCCCACCCCAGAAGACTTTGCCTCAGTTTCTCCCAGACTCTGCTCTTCTCTGTAATCGGGGGCAATATGGCAGCCTCACTGCAGTGATTGTGCAGAAGGTATAAGCTGATGCAAGTCCAGGCTTAGTAACAGTTCTTGACACGCAGGAGGCCCCCGGCAAAGCCAGCTGCTGTAAATACCTGGGATGACTGACTGGGGACTAGCTACCACCTTAGAGCCATATACCCAGCACCTGTCCAGATGGATGGAGGCTTCTCTGTGATGGGCATCTGCTTTCCAGAAAACACACGAGCTAGAGGTTCTACACACCAAATATTCAAGACCTTGGGATACAGTGACATTTCCCAATGAACTGCCAAGTTTTAGGAAAGCCACCAGAGAGACTGACCTTAGCATGGAAAGGAAGTTACAGGGAGGTGGTTTGTTTCTGGACATGATCTCCATTCTTTGGGAGATGCTGGGAGCAGAGTGATTTGCGTCCATAAAGTGGATGCTAATGAGCCAAGGTAACAGGAATGCCTCAGCCAGGCAAGGTGACTCAGGGGCCCACTGAGACCTGCCTGAGCCCCAGGTCTAGCCCACCTGAGTTCAGGATACTGATGCTCCAGAGAATTTGAACAATTCTTGGCTAGTCAATTAGGTCAAATTGGGTTCTGGAGGAAGCTGCAAAAGACTGTCCATTCGCAGTTTGTTCTTGTGCAGTGGTAGACCTTCAGCGATTGCTCCCCACAGACCTCGAAGGGCCGGCGTCTACGTGACCAGGAAGCACTTGCCTGGTGGACACCCCCAAAGGCGCACATACACCCATCATGTGAGGGGCCTGAGTAACCTCACTGTGCCCCGTCTCTCTTCGCTCCGTCCGCTCGGATGTGCTCATGTGTTGCCCTGCAGCAGGCATGAACCACGGAACTTTTGTGCTCCAGTCTTTTGAAGGCTCCTGGTACAGGAACCCAATCCAAACCGACTGCCATCAAGTCAATTTCCACTCAGAGCGACTGTGTAGGACAGAAGACAACTGCTCCTCAGGATTCCCAAGGCTGTCTGTCAATCACTTGGGAAGCAGATGGCTTCATCTCTCGAGTGGCCGGTGAGTTCGAACCCTGTGTTTAACCTGTGGTATCACCAGGACTCCTTAATATACGCAAAGAGATCCATATTTCATGAGACAAGTGTCTTCTTCACCTTTGGGGGGAGTAAAAAAGCATGCTTATGGCATGCAATATATAATAAATCAATTATATACATATATAATATATATATATATATCCACTTTATACAGTCTTTCACTGAAGGCACCAGTAACTATTGTTGGAATAGAAAATGTTGAGATGTTATAATCCTGTATACGTGGCTTCATGCATTTTAATATGTAACCCAAATTAGAAGTTTCACTTGAGTGAGAAATTGAATCTCGAGGATGTGCACACGTTTTATTTTTTTAAATGTGTCTCGAGCAGTCTGAACCTGCAGTAACGGTTTATAGTGCTCTACATGCGCTCTCCCGCTAGAGGGCCCCTCAACAAAACGTATTGAAGGGAGCCCATGGCCAGGATGCACTTGGATGCTAATCAGCAAGGCTCTGAAATCTCTAGCATCGTTGCACGTGAAAACCCACGGATGCGCAATTAGAGCTTTGTTGTTTGAGGGGAGGACTGCGATCGGAGAAGACTACTAGAAAATAAAAGTTTAAAAACCCTTACTTGTGTGATGGATGAAAACTTTAAAAATAAAATAGCAAATGTATAATTGTCCTTAACCTCATTCTAAACATTATGAAGGAACTAGCCAGGCAAACAGCACAGGCTGGCATCTTACTCCACAATGCCAGGCTGTGGTTAAAAAATGCTTTGTTACCACGAAGCCAACATGAGAAGCCTGGCAACAAAACAAAGAAAAAAAATGACGTGCCCACATAGTTTTTCTCTGAGCAGCACATCTAACCAGCAACAAATTTAGCAATGGTGCCTTCAAGATAATCCATCACTGCTAAGTCAACAAGATCACCCCCTCATTTTTTAAAGCTGGGGCTTGGAGAACAAAGCCATCCCTAGTCGCTCTGTGTCTCAACAGCACCGGGAAGGAAAGAGTGAGCTCACAGAGGGACTGTGGGTAAAGCGTAAAGGAAGGATAACTTATAGGCCACCCATGAAACACGAGAAGAAAGAGAAACACTGTTGTCATAGAGTTGATTCCAACCCACGACTCTCCTGGGGCTGTGGACATAGGACTGGGCTCCCTAAGATTTGCAATGCTGCTTTCTGGAAAGCACATCACCAGGATTTCTTTGAAAGGCACCTCTGGGTGGACTCCCCCCTCCCCCCTTGGGCGATGAGCAACCACGTATGATGACTGCTTACAAAACCCAGGGTCTCCCGGAGAAAAAGAACAGCCTGAAATCCCACGTGAACAATTCAATCTGGGAGGGGGAGGGGTGCTCAAAATAATCAAAAGGGGACTTTTCTTAGTTTCTTGTGGCTACCATAACAAAATATCCCAAAGTGACTGGCTTGATTAAAAAAAATCCATTTTTCATAGGTCCGATGCTCCAAGAGCAAATGGAGATAATCCTCCTGAGTCTTCTGAGAGGGAGGCTTGCCCCCAACTATCTCCTTCCTTCTGATGCAAGTCTCCCAGTAATCCTGGCTCTTCCTGGACCTTTAGATGCGTGTCACATGGCTTCTTCATGCGTCTTTGCCCACATCTATTCTCGTGTGTGTGAGTATGTGTATGTGTGTGTGTGTATGTGTGTGTGAGTGTGTGTATGTGTGAGTGTGTGTATGTGTGTGTATGTGTGAGTATGTGTATGTGTGTGTATACGTGTGTGTATGTGTGTGTTTGAGTGTGTGTGTATGTGTGAGTGTGTGTGTATGTGTGTGTATACGTGTGTGTATGTGTGTGTTTGAGTGTGTGTGTATGTGTGAGTGTGTGTGTGTATGTGTGTGTATATGTGTGTGTGTGAGTTTGTGTGTATGTATGTGTGTGTGTGTGTGTGTTCTCTTGTAGAAGGCCAGGAGCCATCAAGACCCACCCTGCTGCAGCATGGCCTCAGGTGAACTTTGAAAAAGGTCACTTTCTCATGTTAGGAATCCAGCACCTCTTTGTTTGGGGGAGATATTTCAATCTGCGCTGGTTGGTCAGAAGGTATCTCTCTGGGGTCTTCCTGTTGATCTTTTGTGGTTGTTAGGTGCTACAGAGATTCAGAATCATAGCAACTGTACGTACAATGGAGCCAAACTCTCCCTGATCCTGCTCAATCCTCAAGCCTGTTTTTTAGATTGGAGCCCATTGTAGCAGCCACGGTGCCACCCACCTTGTGCAGGATCTTGCCTTTCTTTGCTGGCCCTCTATCCAACCAATCAGGATGTCTCCCTCAGGGCAGTGGTTCTCCACCTTCCTCATGCCACAACTCTTTCATACAGTTCCTCATGTTGTGGTGACTGCCCCCCCCCAACCATAAAATTATTTTCGTTGTTATTTCATCACTAATTTTGCTACTATTATGAATCGGGTGACCCCTGTGGAAGGGTCGTTCAAACCCCCAAAGAGGTCGTGACCCACAGGTGTAAACCTCTGTTTTAGGGAGTTGTTTATTTTTTATAGTGGGGTCCAATCAAAACAGTACCTTCCCAGAGTATCTGTTAGGTCAGTTAAATTTGATGCAAAGAGGTCAGCTCAGAACAGACACGAATTGCTAAAATATGGGTATACTAGAATGATAACTGAGACAGAAAAAATGTGGGTTGAATCTCTGGAATGAGAGAGGTGGGAGATTCGTACTGGGCCTTTTCAGGGTTGCTGTGAGGAGTTGGGCTATTGGCAGGACTGCAGAGGGCGATGCACATTTAAAGTGAGTTTGGTTGGCTGTCTGTGAACTGGGCACCAGCGTTTCCCCCTCTGCCAGGACAGGCATTTGGTTGCTATGCAACACACTTGTTTTCTAAAAGGGAGACGAAATTTCTCATCAGGTGTCAACCCATCATTTTTTTTCCATTGCAGTCACTGCCCCGGTATGTCCACATTTTCCACATTTGTGTCCACTCTGGTTTTGCTTCACTAGCCGTGACTGAACCACGAAAGAGCTGGTTCAACGCCCCGAAAATGTGACACTGGGATTTTAATGGGCTCTCATGATTGCAAAACGAGGCTACAAAATGAGAGAACAAAGTAATTTGTAAGAACTAGAGTCCTAATTCATCAAGACAAGTTACCCCTCCAGTCACAGCCGAGAAGAACGAATGATTGAGTGGGGCATGTGTAATGAAGGTGAGCTCCGTACTGCATCCCCTCACCAGCCACTTAGAAAACACAAAGTTAAAGCCTTAACGACTGCAACATTTGTCTCTTTATAACGGAGCTCTAGGCTTATTTACTGACAAAAAGCATTTGACTTGTAGTTCACCTACGTTCCCTTCTATAAACTCATGGGAATAACCTTGTGAAAGAAAGAAAGAAATATTCTTTTCACTTAAATGAAATATTGAACAGTCATAAAGGAGTATTGATAAAGTGTGTGTACAGTGTAAAGAATCATGATGCACGAGCATCACGCCTAAACTCAAACCCGCCTCATGGTGTTGCATCTTCTTCAGGGTAAAAGACAGAGGCATCATAAGGTCATTTCATAGGCCCGTTGCCCACTTCCTGTTGGACCGCTTTCCTCTTTCTAATGAATCTGTAAGCATCTCTTGAATTTGAGGGTATGTCACAAAGTATCGCTACAAGATAGTATGTGAATTATTTATTAAACAAAAACATTAAAACGTGAAGCTCTTGTTTCTCAACATATCCTCCATCTAGATTTATGCACATCTCAAGATGGCGTTTCCATCTCTCCCACTCTTCCTCCAAAAAATCCTACACGCTGCCATTTTCATCACATTGACACACCTGTGTTAGACCGGGTTGAGTAGAGAAACAAATTCACTGACAGTCATATGTGAAAGAGAGCTTTACACCGAGAGATAATTATAGATCAAGCCCAGTCCAGAACAAGTCTATAAGTCCGATACTAGTCTATAAATCCCTCTTCAGACCCACACCGCCACATGGAATGATATAGAATGCAGGGAGAGCACAGGCCGGTGGGTGCAGAGTTGGGTGGATCCAATGGTGGTGTCTCTGGCAGTTCTCCAAGAGACTCAATAACAGAAGAGGAAGCAGAGAGAGAGTTCCCAAGACCATCCTTATGAGAAGGTCACACCCCCAAGGAGGCACCATCAGGCTGTGACCTGATTGACAAGCTAGACTCCACCCCTTCACTTAAAGACCTTCAAGCTAAGCTGACATGCAGTTATGCGACTACCACATCTTTGAGGCACTCGAATTGTGTGCCTTTCCAATGTTTGAGTTTGGGAAAGAAAAACCAGTCTGAAGTTTTCTTGCTTTTTTTTTTTTTTATCTAAGGCATTTTGGATTTGCTTAAAACTTCTTAATAAGGTCCTGCAATCATCCTGGGTCCTCCCAGAAAAATCTATTATGATTACCCATTTGGCACTCCCCAAACAAGTCGCTGTAACTTCTAATCAGACTTCCCTGCCTTAGGTTTGTTTGGCTAGCGGATCTTTTAGAAAGTCACCGTTTCTATTGTCCTTTTTGAATAAAGATCCCCGAATGCGACTAAAACACTTCCTGAGGGAACATGTCTGCAGACCTCCACTGATGGCAGAGACGGGTTTAAACACATCTCATTTGGAATAGACCCATGCAGCTGTGAACTGGAACCCGCGTTTCAAATGTTTCCACTCACCCTCATATTCTAGATAGAAATGTTGAAGAAGCCTTTCCTTACTCAGAAGTTATCAAGGTATTTAGCATTTTCTTCACAAAGTGTATTCAGTTTTTGGTTAATAGTTCAATTTAGTACACTGCAGTTGATTTTTGCACACATAGTATCAGATAGGTGGTCCCATTTTCTATGGATAGCCCATTGTCCCAGTGCTAATTTTGGAAAAGTCTAATCTGCACCCACTCATCTGAATGGTCTGATTATGATCTGAATAGTGTCGCATTTCTATATGTGTATGAGTTTGTGTTTTGCCTCTATTTTGTTCATTGGTCCCTTTGTCTTAGTGTTTCCACCTGGTATTTCTTTTTTATTTTGAAAAGAAAAACAAACCTTTAGAACTAGGAATAGGAAACGACTTCCTCAGTGTAGCAGTAACATTCTCAGAAACCAATCCTTAATCTTGAAAGACTAGGAACACGAGACAAGGATGCTCAGTGCTCTCACCTTCTCACCGGACTTTCCATTGCTCTGGCCATGCTACCCAAAACCGCGATCCAGTAACCAGCAGTCGGCCAGCTGGGAAGAGGAGACAATATCTTGTCTTTCCAGATGCTATCACTGAATTACTGAAGAGTTATTGAAAACAGTAAGAGAATTCTGTAAAGAGGATAGTGGTAAAATTTTCATGAAAAAAAAGAAAGAAAAGCTAGAGGAATTTCAGTGGAAACAATTAGCATCCCAAAAGGAAAGTTTCTAGTCACAAGAGCGGTAGACTCCAGATTACCTAGGGATCACAGGAGCAAGAGCAAACAACTGCTGAGAGAAGCAGCTGGCTTGACATTGTGGCTGAATCCGCAAACAAGCAATGGGTAGGACTTTTTATGATCATATCCCTTTTTCACTTGGGGAAAATGAAGCTACAGAGAGGTTTGATAGCTTATCAAGAAGATGTATATAGCACTGCACAGTCAAGGTCTGGTCCAAAGTTCATGGTCTCAACCACCATGTGACACTGCCACGCTACCTTTATAAAGAAAACTCGGCAGCTCACTGTGGATTAAAAGGGGAAGTTGCATCTGAAAATAGGAGAATGGCAGCTTATGAAAACTCTCCGTGCTGTTCAGAATCTATTCGAATTAATGCACAGCCAATAAATACCGGTACTCCCACAGGGTTTTTAAATTGTGAGATAATTCACATTAGGATTTTAAAAACAAATTCACCAAATGATTCCAAGTTCTTCAAGTCTAAATATAGAACTCCTGGTGAGAGAAGGGTAAATTGGCCCTGGCAGCAACATAAACTTTTGATCCATAGTCATTAAAATAATGAGCAATTGGGATCAGATAGCCCAGTCATTCTCAATTGGGAACAATTTTTTCCCCCTAAAGACATCTGGCAAGGTCTGGAGAAAGTTTTGATGGTCACAAGTAGACAAAAGGTGTCCTACCAGATAGGGGACAGGGACGGGGACGCTGCTGAAGAGTCTACAGTGCACAAGACAGTTTTCCATTCCCCACCCAGACAAGAGAGAATTATCTGGCCCCCAAATTTCCATGGTGCTGGGTGGAGGTTCCTTAAAATAGACAAAATAAACAGAGTCGAGGCGAGCCCTATCTATAGGCATACAGTTTATTATAAAGGTGCTATTTTAAATCATTGGAGAATGATGCCTTCAGGTAAATGGTAACTCATTTGAATAAAAAAACCCAGTCACCCCTAACCTCATTTCTTATACAAAATCCGACTGTACACCCAACTGACAAATAGCTCAAAAATGTAAAAACAAAGGCAGAATAAAAGTCTCAGCCTGGGGGGAATATTTGCAAGACACATGTCAAACCATTATAATAGCTCTAATATGTAAAGAGTGTTTACAAGCAAATGAGGAAAGGACGTGCCATCCAGATCTAATAAGCAATGCACCGGGGCAGGAAATAACAAATGCATTTAACATAGGAATAACATGTTGTAAGGAAAACAACACATATTGTGCAAAATATGAACCATAGGATACTGGAAAATTATAAATGAAAATGGGATACAATTTTGTGAAGAAAAAAAACCACTAGAATGTAATGATGAAGGACAAACACTTTTGAGTCACATAGCCTGCACATGAATCCCGCCCGGGCACTGCTTGCTAGTAGTGAGGATTATTACTAGCAATGTAAGCCTTCTGGTCTCCAGTTTCAAAGGAAAACTACAAAGGGCACCCAGCACAGGTGTGGGTATATAATGAACAGGTGAAATTTATGTTGCCTAAATGCTGGATAAACAGCTTTCCTTTATATAGCCTGACCTTGTTGGATTGAATAAATCTGTACAAATTCAATCTTCCAAGTGCAAATTCACTAGAAGCCATATCAGGAAATTTTATTAACTGTAATGATTTATTCAGGCCTCCAGAGTGCCATTTATTTCCCAGTAGAGAAGTAGTTTGGAGTATTTTAGCATTTCATTATTCACTGGTTCCCTCCTGAAAGTCCATTAAAAGTTCAGGCATGAAAACATCCCCGACTGGGCTGCAAACATCATTAAGTCATTTGGACAGTATTTATAAATATTTTTAGAGAAATAGTATTTGTGCACAACTCTCATATCCTGAAAGGAGGTCTTCCATATTTGAAAAAAGAAGTACCCTTTTCTGTTTGCTGGCCTTAAATTATCTAAAACTCAGGATTTGGTAGAACGTATCAATGCTCAGACCCATGGCGATTGTATGTTCCAGGAAGCCAGAGGTCAAGCAAAACTTAAAACCCAGGGCAGATTCATCAGTGCCATCTGGGTACCAGATGTTGTTTATGAGAGGATGAAATCATAGATGCCAACACAGAATGGTCCTTTCTGAGCTCAGAGATGGTGGTAGGTCTATGGGTAACGTGATAGAATGACTTAGAGACAGATGCATGTCGAAAAGATGTTTGAATATGTTTCTACCCAACCTCAGTGAACCATGCCATAGACTAAGCACTATGGTGACCTTAGACACTGGCCTTACAGGGAACATGGCATGTCCCAAGGGCCACACCAGAAGAATTCGATGTGGAAACATGACTGAATGAACAGGGCTGTACCTCTGAACTCCCTGTACCCTTGGATGTAGGGCTGAAATACCCCGATGGGAGAGGAAGCAAAGGATGGGCATCTCAAGACTATGAAAATGGTGGTTGTTGGGCCTTGGGTGGGACCCCTGGGTTAGTGAGTGCCCAATGAAAGGGGGTCCAGAACCACCAACTATTTAGTTAATATTTAATACCTCAATGCTCCCCTTGCATTACTATGGTAGCTTTTAATCCGATATGCAAGGGTCTAACCCTGTAAGAAACAGTAAAGGAAACTTTCCCTTAGCACCAACCTCTCATGCTAAATGTAATCAGAGGGCAGTGAATTAAAAAATCGGTCTGTACAAAGCAACAACTCATGGACTGAAGCTAGCAGGTGGACTATACTCATGTAAATTCCTCATACTTCTCATATCAACAGTACCTTAAATTCTATGCCATTGGATAAATTATTGATGTTATTAATGCACTCTCCTTCTAACCCAGGAGGATGATGGACCAAGTTTTGTGTTTTCATTTCTTTGGGTTTTTGTGTGTGTGTTTGCGTTTTTTTATTGCTGTTCTTGTTTTGGTTTGTGTCGTAATATGACTGCCAAAGTAAACCAGACTCGTCATAACTCATGGACAAGCAGAGCGATTCTGGGCTCCCACTTAGTTCTAGCCCCAATCCAAGAATAGTTAGTTCTTATAACATGTTTCTGCTAGGTACTCACCTTCATGAAGAGATCCCTGGAGATAAAGGTGCTGCAGCAAAGTGTGGTGAAGAGAGCAGATGGTGCCTGGCTATCAATTGGTTTGGTGTCTATAGTCTAAAGGGTTGTCTTCAAATGAGCAGCCTTCTAAGTGAGGGGTCAACTAAGCCCACATTGAAGAAGCACCCCAGCCTGTGGATCCAAAGATGACGATAACAGAATCCAAATACAATGAAGGAAAAAGTATCAGCTCTTACATTGTGAACACGCAATTTGTCGAAGGCTGTGGGGGACAGCGCAAGCTCAAACTTCATCTTCAGAGAATCTTGTCAGCTTAAGCCTCTGGCAGGTCCCCTCTGGTCACAGGGGAGGGACTTGAGCTGCTTTACTATCAGACAAAGGTTACTGTGAACTTGATAAGCATGGATCGAACCGTGGTAAAATATCCTTAGTCACTTGACCTCCCTCTGGACCAAACCTGAGTTTGCTTTAGCAGCAAAATTTCTCACTTGTTTCATAGCAGAAATTTCTTCTCTGGCTTTTAAAAACATTGTTGACGGTCTTTTCTTTCTTACTCTTTATTTTTATAATTTTTTATATTAGTATTTTCTTGAGTACAAGGAAGAAGAAAATGTTCTAAAGTTGATTGTGGTAATGATTGTACAGCACTTCTTGATATGACGGAACCATTGAATTGTATGATATGTGGATGAAATGCCAATAAAACTGTTAAAATGTTTATGTACAAAGAAGTCCACCTTTAGAGGACTGGCTCCTTGAACAATTATGCCGTCACATGACGGGGGTTTTTGGAACAGGAGAAAACATAAGCAGAAGGATCAAGGTCACCAGGTCTATCTGAGTCTATCAACGGTGATCAAATTCACCCAGGGAAGGACACATCTCTAGCCAACAGCTCTGAAAACATCTGGGGCAAAGTTGTTTCTGAGTGAAATAGAAACTTAGAGGAAGATGCTCAAAACCCCTGCTGCTGTCTCGCCTTCCTTGGAATGCATGTCCTGTTCCTACCACTTCCTCATCCACTCTGGAAAATGGGTTCCTTCGCTCCCGCCTGTGCTTTCCTTCAATGGAGAGGGTGTGCCGAGGGGGAAGGCGTAGTATCCCTTTATTTTTGCTCCTCACTGCATCCCTCTCATTCTTTCAGATTCCCTTAACCCAGGGTGAGTTTACTATATTATTCTGCATTTCAGTTCCTACTGACAGCTGATCACCTTTTGGAACCAATGACCCTGCTCGATGAAAATTGGGGTGCCACCGACCCAGAAATAAACGTAAGTAGTACAAACGAACGAGCTCAGTTGAAGAGCAGCTCCCCACTCACAGGAACATCCATCCTTTGAGAACTGCCCGTGCTGGGTGACAGGCTCCCTGAGGCTACGCAGTGGCTTGCACCCTGTCAGCACAGTTGTTCAGGAGGTTATTGAGATCTCGGTGCAAATGAGATTGAGCACAGCATGTAACTTTGTCAAAGGCATGCGAGCAAAATTGTTTCACCCCTTTATTTATCTGGAGCTGCTGTGCCATCTGTTCTGTGCGCCCTTGGACAGAACTACCTCTGAAAGGGCTGAGCAGGAAACTCCATGCGGATAGGGCTTGTGCTGCCTCACTCCCCTGCGAGCCTGACAGCACAGGGTGGGACCTGGACACGGCCAACTCTACAAATGCTTGTTGGAAAAGGGAACTGCCCACCACCCCTTCCAGCCTCCACACATGAAGTGTTCCTGGTCTCTCTTGCTTCATCATCTCTTATAACTTTCAGGTCCCGCGTGCGTGTGTGTGTGCGCGTGCGTGTGTGTCACGAAGGAGATGCAAACAAATGATATTCTTCTGCCCACTCAACAGACACAGAGGTAGCACCCGGAACCAAGGATGACAAATAGATGTTGATTTGTGAGTCAACAGTCATTAGCTGGCAGTGACGGCCTGGGGCACTGGTGCGAGAAGGATGCTGAGGTCACAGCTGATTTCAAAGGAACAAAGTATGATGATCAATTCGCAATGGGGCTGTGGGCGGGGAGTGAAAAATGGTATCCCATTGACCATGTGTGTTCCATTCACATCATCAGTTAGTTATTTTGACAGTAAAAAGCTCAATGCTCTATTGCTGCTGCTGATGGAACTTCAGGTGCCAGCAATGAGGTGAAGTGGTGATGGAGTGGACTAGCCGTGTGATGGATTCTCCCCAATCCCCAAGGCTTTGCCTGCCATGGGACAGACAGGAAGAGGTACAGGTCCATGGTTGCCATGCTGAGTAAACATGAGAGATACCTGTGGAGCTTAGCAAATCTGTTGGTGGGCCTCAAGGAAGAGACGTATTTTAGGGGTAGTATTTAGGACTCAATCATTTAAAAAATGTCTGGGATACCTCAGCTGCATGTGTAGATTTTAGAAAGACCAAATCTACTGGGAGGAACTGAAAGCTTGGTCTTTTCTAGCCAAGTCCCCAGAACCAACTAGTCAAAGCTTCTGCGGACGCGTCTACCCAGATTGGAGTCTCACAGTCTAAGCTCACTGCCTGGCACTTGATTTCTCCCCATATAGCTGCTGTCATCTTTCCCAAATGCCTTCATAGATCACCCCAAAAGAGGAGTTGTGCACACCCCCCTTTTGATCAGCCTCCTCCTGCAAGTTACTCATCAGCAATTTTTTTGGTTTTTCTTATCTAATATCACTCTCATTGCCATTAAAGTGGCCCATTGTCAAACAACTAGAAACGGTGCCCCTTCGTTTTCAGTTCAGTGGGACCCTGTGCTGTTTGGGGTTAAGTTCTGGGGGGCTTCTTGGTTCTCGCCACTCTCATGACTCAAAAAAATACAAAGCATTCATTCTTTTGCAGTACTGCTCAGTGACTCTGGGGTCAGTCTCTTCTTGGATCTGAGCTCTGTCTGGATCATCAACCATTTGGCCAGCCCCTTAATGTCTCTGCCCCTCATCTGCTCTAAGTGCCTCTCCCCTAGGGTTATTGTGAAGACTGAATCAGAACAAATGGGCAAAGTTCTTGGAATTGTAGCTGGCATATCGTGTGCACCTAGTGAGTTGTAGATTTTATTGTTATTCTGTTGAATTCCTTCTGATTTATATTGTTGCTCGACTAGACCATGTCAACCTGTTTAATCTTCCTGAAATTTCCTGATGGAATTCATTTTGTTCTACTAACTAAACCGAATAATCTTTCCTCGAATGCGACAGAGCTGACCATTTTTGCCCAGGCATCTAATAACCCAGTTGTTTTTTTTGTTAAATGGTATATGTTGCCATTTGACATGCAAAACGCTTGAATTGAATAAATATTGAAACCGAGAGACAGGATTAATATTTCATTTTCAATATTTCATGTGCAATATTCTACTGAAAGATCATGCACTAAATATAAGCCAGTTCCATTTTTCATTTCTATGGAAACCACAATTCTATCTCCAATCATGCAGATTTACAGCCAAGCGTTTCAAAGAAAAGAGTTTTCAGGTAAATTCACCTTCAAAGAGGAGTTTCATTAGAGTATGCCAGGGCTGCGTTGTCATGGAATGATGTGTTTTGAGTGCATAAAGGATGAAGACTATATGCATCATGAAATTAGTGTGACATGACATTATTACTATTTTCTGCTACCTTCTGTAATGCTATCTTTTGTTAACAGAACTTTATAATGACTTTTTGAAATAAAAACACAACAAAAGAACAAGGGTACCCGGAGGACCATCAGCAATGAGGATGTTATCAGAAGGCTCCTTGTATCTTCTTAGGTGATTGCAGGCTCACACTCCTGTGAAATCAAACCAGATCTCACAGGAGTGGTGGCTCTCTTCTGGGGCTTGGCATTCTGACTGGAATGTAAGGATAGGATAGATTACTTCTACTTGAGCCCCTGTGATGTTCAAGATTATGATCACGATCTGGCACCCAGCATGGCTTCAGAGGATAATTTGGGTTTGTGTCTTTCTCATGCAGCTATGAAAAGTTGTTTGCGATTTTAAGATCATAGGTAAATGAGGTGGAAATGGTTCAATTCATAGGGGAGTGTAACTTCTTCGTAGAGAACCCGGGTTCGTTCAATAGAGGGGGGATAACAAAGGTTTGCCTTTCCAATGCTTTCCTTCCCATTTCTCCCCAAAGAGAACCTCATGGAGCACGTGCACTTGGCGGATTACAATTGATGTCCTCGATTTCATCAAGAACAAGATAATGGATGTGTACATTTAGCAAGTATGTAAATGTATTGTCCCTAAGAGATTAATATCGTCCCTAGAGATTTTCATTATACACATAATGAGCTTACCTCCCAAGAATCTATATTGATAAATAAAATGAAATGATATATATGAGAGAAAATGCACATCTAAATAAATTATATACACACATCTGTATAGAATACATACATATACCATACCCTAGCTATGGGCAAAGAGACACCTGATTGGTGGTGGTGCTCCTATATCTGTCAGGGACAGAGCCAACTTGAAGTCCTTTGTTCATCCTAGCTTGATGCCTGGATTATGGCCAGAGCTGTTTCATGCCTAGGACACATTTAAAAAAAGAATACAGACATATGCATTATATGTAGATATGTGTAATTCATATATGTGTATGTATATACAAAAATTCACCATTGTCAGGGACTGCGGTCCTCTAAAGTAACAACTTAAAAAAAATCACTTTATTGGAGCCCGTACAGTTCTTATCACAATCCATCCATACATTGATTGTGTGAAGCACATTTGTACATTTGTTGCCCTCATCATTCTCAAAACATTTGTTTTCTACTTGAGTCCTTGGTATCAGCTCCTCATTTTCCCCTCCCTCCCTCCCCCCTCCTCCCTCCTTCATGAACCCTTGGTAATTTATAAATTATTATTATTTTGTCATATCTTACACTGTCCGACATCTCCCCCCACTCACTTCTCTGCTGTTCATCCCCAAGGGAGGAGGTTATATGTAGATCCTTTTAATCAGTTCCCCGCTTTCCACCCCACCCTCTATCCACCCTCCGGTATGGCCACTCTCACCACTGGTCCTGAAGGGATCATTTTTCCTGTATTCCCTGTGTTTCCCGATCCTATCAGTACCAGTGTACATCCTCTGGTCTAGCCAGATTTGTAAGGTACAATTAGGATTACGACAGTGAGGGAAGAGAAAGCATGTAGGAACTAGAGAGAAGTGATATGTTTCATCATTGCTATACTGCATCCTGACTGGCTCGTCTCCACCCTGAAACCCTTCTGTAAATAGATGTCCAGTTGCCTACAGATGGGTCTTGGGTCCCTATTCGATACGCCCCCTCATTCACAATGATTTGATTTTTGTTCTATGATGCCTAATACTTGATCCCTTCAATACCTCGTGATCACATAGGTTGGTGTGCTTCTTCCATGTGGGTTTTGTTGCTTCTGAGTTAGATGACCACTTGTTTACCTTCAAGCCTTTAAGACCCCAGACACTATATCTTTTGATAACCGGGCACCATCAGCTTTCTTCACCACTTTTGCTTATGCACTCATTTGTCCTCAGCGATCGTATTGGTAAAGTAACAACTTCTGTGAAAAACTTGTCTCCTACAAACACACCTGCTGGGAATTTCCTAATTCAAAAACTAGACATTCTAAATACCTAATTTTTTAAAATGAAAATAAGACTCAGTGAGCCACAGACAAAAGCAAAAACAAAGCACTAACTGGAAGTGTTAGTGAATCTTTTCCTGAAATGTCCAAGTGTCAGGCTGTGGGTCATAAGCTGGCTTTCTGAGCGAAACAAGCAGGCCTCTATCAGGACCCCCAAGAGCCCATGAGGCTGTGGGGAGGGACCTGGGCCACAGGGACGAGAGAGATGCATTTACTGGCAACCAAAAGGACATTGTTCCCATAAATGTGGCTGGGTGACCATTGATCATATCAATGGGCCAGGGCTGGGTACCGTTTTGTTGTTGTTGTACAAAAGGTTACCATGAGTTAGACTTGATTACGCAGCAACCAACAACAGATAGTAGAGTTTTCTAGTCTTCACTGTTTTTATCAACCTATCAGTCTCATTTTATCTTCTTTCAAAGGCCCCCCTGCAGTGTGGGGGCCCAGCATTTTGTCAATGCTGTAGACAACAAAAGGCGAGAACCTGAACTGTGAGGATTAAAGGTGTAGAAAACCTCTGGAAATGTGATTTACTAAGATGACAAGCGCTACAGAGCAATGGTGGGACTTTGTCCCATTCAATGGAGGAAGGAGCATCCCTCAAAAGACGCATTCATCATGGGATTTTTTTTTCACGCTTACACAAAAAAATGGAAATGCACCTAACTTTTAAATTAGGGATTATAGGATTTGGTTTCCTTTAGCTATGAGGAGGGAAACCCGCTGTATCAATGCATGCCCTATAAGATACTAGTCAAGGTACTTGCTTAATCCCAGGGCATGACGTTGCCATGTCAATGTTAATTTTCTATTTAATCCATAATGCTCTCTCTATACTTACAACCCGTATTTGGCATGAATAAGTATATTGATACATTAACATTAAAATTAAAATCAATAACGAGAGGAATTCTGTTGGAAACAGAACCCTACAACTTTGCTGCTTGATGACGTTGCCTGTAGCGCTAAAGCGAAACCCAAACAGAACCAGCCAGTTCATTATGCGAAATTGGTATGTAACTATAACTTCCATACTGTTCTCACACACTGTTATGCGCTGCTCAGCCAAGGGGTATGTTCAGGCTCAGGAGAGAAATGTCTTAGTTGATTACTACACCAACAGAGATTAAAACAAAAGATAGGCTAGTGAGCAACACCTGCAAGTTCTTATCTCACTGGTGGCAGATACCCAAGCATGTTCCCCTGCCAACATATTCTCTGGGGACGAAGCGTCCCTAGGAGTCAGTACTCTTTTTATCTCTCACCTGAAACCGTGTGGAGGTGGGTGAGGAGATACCCAGTAAGACAACAACTATGAGGACCTGAGTACCTTGTCTTTCTTTGTTGTTAGTTGACTTTGAACAGATTGTGATTCATAGCAACCCGACAGAACAGCCTAGCACTGCCCCCAACAAGGAGGAGCTGGGGTGGGGTTCAAGCCACCACCCTTTCACTGAGGGGCCCAGCATCGAACCATTGTGATACCAGAGCTCCTGGTGCTAGCTAAGTCACACATAAGGGCTCTAGATGGTGCAAAGTATTTGAGTTGCCTTGCTGACTTTGACATTGGTGGTTCAAATCTACTGCAGAGTACCCCTGACGACAGGCCTGAGGGTAGGCCCCACTACGGTGAAAGCCCAGGAAAGCCTGCGGAGCAGTTCTTGTCCGTAACCCACGGGGCTGCCAGGGGAAGAGATGGGCTCCGTGGCTATGAGCAACGGCTTTCCCCGCTCCGAGGATGGATACACGTGATGAACACAGTAGAGCGTCTCCCCGACTTCCGTGGTGTCGTGCTCGAATCCAAGAGCCACAGTGAATAATCAGGGGTGTCTAGTTCTCTTAGGCGACAGTCTGTCCTGACACATCTTACTGTTCTGAAATTTGAAGATTGGTTCCACAATGGACTTTTAACCAGAGCAAAGACCTGAAATGCTCCCTGTACACAGCATGGGACAGCATGGAAAGTTGATATACTGACAGGTGCATAAGATATGGGGACTGTGGGGTGTTGATGAAGAAAGTAGTCACTGGATTTGACAACTTGCTCTTTCTTCCATTAGGGACCATTTTAATTTGTCATTGCATTTCCTCAAGAAAAAGACAAATAGAACTTTTGGGAAACACAAATTTTATTTGGTATAACTATGAAAACAAAAATTTTGAGCTAAAATGGAAATCTCCTCTGTCAAGTAGCAAAATCTGAATCTTATTTTCAATGGATTCATTGACTCATCCACTCACTTACATGATGGCGGTGTCAACACTGACTCCCACGACTCTGGTACAACTGGGCTCGGGCCTGGGCTATTTCCAGGACTGGCTGCAGATTGGACTGTTGAGGTCCACGCGGTTTCCACTGGCTGACTTGCTTGCAGTGTTCTGCCCACTCCGACTGTCAGGAAAGGCAGCTGACCTCTGTTCAGCGTCACAGTAACTCCATGGACAGACAGTTGGACGCAGCACATGAGGTCCACGGATGGAGAATTGACGCACCAACATACCCCTTGTGAATTAGAGAATCTGGGGTTTCACCCTGACTCTTTCACCAATTGCTTAATTAATGAAGCAAAATTTCCCCCCTTTGTTGAGCCTCAGTGTGTCTGTCCGCTTGCTCTGTCTTCCCGGACTCTCAAGGAAATGATTGCTCCTTGTGGCTGATAAGGACTAGAACCTGGATGGACAGGTAAATGTGGGGGCCCAGAAGTATAACATCCAACCTGTTCCTTCGGGACCCCACTGACTGGGAAAATATTGTCACAAGAGATGTTACCACAGAATTCAGAAACGAAACCTCGTAGGTTTCCATCTCAAGAGTGGGCTTTCTGGGAGGAGATCAATGAGAGGAGGGTGGAGGTCTGCAGAGGGGAGAACTGGCTGCTTCTTTTCCGCACCCCAGCACCTGTCTCTCCCACAATCCTTGTCCAGTGGAATTGTACTTAGTGACTGTCTTCTCAGTGGAGTCAGGCCCCAGGGCTGCGGACAATGGCTGGCACATGGTGCTCACTCAAATGTTTATTAAATGGGTGAATGAAACATGAGAAAATATGTGACTCTGGGAAGGAACACTGGCTGCAAAAATCAAATACAGAAGGTAGGCTGTATAAGGCCAGTGTGGTCCCGGGGATTCAGTCTCCTAGCGACCCTGTGGGCTGGAGACGGGATGAATATTCATCCAAACCTGCTGACATCATCCAGGTAGCCCCCAGCCCCGCTTCCTCTCTCACTGGAATGGGATCTCGTGGAGACTCCACTCCTAAATCATGGCGAGCAGAACCCTCGAGAAGCCGGGGTGAAATCAAGAAGCCCGTCGGGCACTCTAAGTAGATACGTAGGGGCGAAAAGCAGAACATAATGCAATCAAAGTCGTTCCAATCATTTTTATGATGCCATCCACAGAAAGTAGATTTACAACATCTTCTGGGCCAGCGGGTCCATGGGAAAAGATTGATTTCCCTGGTGGAGGAGGGTCGATCCCAGGAGGGACGTGTGCGTTTATGTTTATCTAATATGAGCTTTGGTTTTAAAGGCTGAGGAACACTAACTTGGCATAAATTAGACATCTGTGCCTGTTCCCCAGAGTCGCAGGGTCAATATTCACGCCGAGCTCCAGCCTGGAAATCACCAGGCGCTCCCCCGGTGTCCGAACTGGCCTCCACATGGGCAGGGCTGTGCTCTCTCCCTCCCCAGAAGATCCTCCCACCCAATTGCATCTTTACACAACCATTTGTCCCTCCCTTCCCCGGGCACAAGCCTTTGTAGACTTTCTCCCAGCACCTTTGTCGTTTCTGCTTGTCATTTAAGCACTAGGCTCCAAACCACCTCATGCTCTAACCTACAACTTTAATTGGTACAGCCCTTTCCACTTTACAAAGCGCCAGCAAGTCCACAGCCCAAAGCAATAATACATAGATAATAAAAATATATAATCTCTCTATATATTTTAAAAACAGCAATAAAAATAAAGATCCAATCAAAACGGTGGCCTCTGAGGGGACCTGCTGGGCCAGTCAAATTGCGCAGGTTGTGGAGACAGTGTTTTGGGGATCCTGAAGGAGTCGTGTTGAGAGAGGAAGCCCTAATGGTTATGTCTTAGGCTGCCATGCTTCAAGGTCAGCAGTTCCAAACCACCGGTTGCCCTGCAGGCGAAATATGGGGCTTGCCACTTCAGGAAAGAGCTACAGTCTCAGAAACTCACGGGCAGTTCTACCCCCTTCTGTAGGGATTTTCTGAGTGGGCCTTCACGCAATGGCAGTGAGTTGGGGGTTTTGAAGACTTGAGCGATGATTGTGTCTCAGGACCCAGGATGATCACAGGGGATCACCGGGATAGGTTTTGAGACCATTCAAATCAGCAATGGTGAGGAAAAGGCCGCGGAAATTGCCCTGAGGAATTTCTTTCCGCCATGACAGTGCACCTACTGATTCTTCAAGGGTATCGAGAACTGTGCTCAGAGAATTTCATTGGGAATCCTCATTCTACCCACTCTGAACCCACTAACCCACTGCCACCCAGTCGATTTCAACTACAGCTGGTTTCTGAGGCTACAAACCTTTACAGGAGCAGACAGGGAGCCTTATCTTTCTCCCACAGAGCAACTGGAGGATGGAGCCTCAACAGTGCCGCTGGCTACCCGGTGCTTCCCCATCCACCCAACATTCCTAACTGCTTCTTCTGTAGACTTCCCGCTCTGTTCCTGAACGCAAAGAAGATGGAAAAGGACCACAATTTAAATGCCTCGAGGATGACGATGCTGTTGTGATGTGACAGAAATCGAAGGGCTCAGAATTTGGGAGCTAGAGATTAGAGAGGTGGAGCGCTACCTTCAGAAGTAGATAGACTTAGATGGAGGAGGTGTTGTGAAACAGGAGCTTCGTATTTTCTGTTTCCGTTGACTAAGATGAGCTACACGATTGTTGCAATACTGCTGTGGTCATGGCTGTTGTTGAGCCCGGTTTTACTCATGGAGAGCCCCCGGGTGACCCCACAGCAGTCAGAGTCGAACTGGGCACCACAAGATTTTATGATCTTTTCTGTTTGGCTCTTTTTCTTTTTATGGTGGATTTGGCGAAGGCTTACAGAACAAATCGGTTTTCCATTCCACCACTTGTATACATTGTGTTTCAGGTCATTGATTACCACCCTGCCGTAAGTTAACATCATTCATCCACTTCTTCCCTGTGCTTCCTGTTTCCAATCCTCCTTCTTTCCTGACCCTTCTGAACTTTGTCCTTGGACAGATGTTGTCCCTTGTTCTCATGAGGTTGATTCTTCTATGATGCACACCCCTTGCAGTTTGTTGTTGGGCTGAAAAGTGGGCCATGTGGGCGAGGTCTGTTCAGAAACTGAAGAGTGACTAGGGCCATACACTTGGGGTTCCACCAGTCACTATTTGATCATTAAGCCAGGTCTTCTTCGTGACTTTGAGTTTGGTTCCACAGTTTTCTCCCACTCCATCCAGGATTTTCTAATGTGATCCTTTTCGGAGCAGAGGGTGGTGGTAGCCAGGTACCATCTAGGTCTTCTGGTGTTGGGCTCATGGAAGTTGACACTCATGTGGTCCATGATTAGACT
The DNA here is from genome assembly GCF_050624435.1 of Tenrec ecaudatus. Classification (NCBI taxonomy): domain Eukaryota; kingdom Metazoa; phylum Chordata; class Mammalia; order Afrosoricida; family Tenrecidae; genus Tenrec; species Tenrec ecaudatus. Next base: position 100,084,805 of record NC_134545.1, on the reverse strand, counting down.
AGTGGATGCCATTAGCATTTTTAACTTGCATATATACATATTAGCAGGTAACTTGGGGTAACCTGAGAGAAAGATGAGGCTTTTTCCTCCTGTACATAGTTACAGTCTCAAAAACCCACAGGGGCAGTTCCTCCCAGTCCACTAGTGTTTCTCTTAGAAACACTAGAATTGACTCAATTGTGGTCTATTTGGCGGGGGGGCCTAGGGTTGCTATGAGTTGAAGAGATACAAAAATGGCCCATCCTACTGGCCAGCATGCATATGCTTAATCCCCATCAACTTACAAAGAGGAAACTGAATTTGCTCAAGACTCTTCATCTTACTCAGGGTGCAGTTTCTACCAGTTGCGTGTGAGAAATTGTACAGATTGGTGACCAGGTTTATTCAAACATTGACATGAAATAAAAGGGAGAAAATATTGTGACGAATTTTAAAAAAATATAGGGATTAAAGCCACAAGCAATGCATAAACCCTGCTTGAATCCCAATTTACGCACACTATCAAAAGACATCTTTGAAACATCCTGGGAACTTGAAACTCACTCCCATTGGTCGATACGGATTCATAGCCAACCTTTAGGACAGGGTAGAACTGCCCCTGTAAGTTTCCAAAACTGTAACTGTTTACGGAGTAGAAAGCCCTATCTTTCTCTCTCATAGGGGCTGATGGTTTCGAACCTTGTTGCTGAAGATCACAGTCCAACGTGTAACTACTATGCCACCAGGCTCCAGGAGAACTTAGATTCAACCCAAATGTAAAATGCTCTTCAGGAATTATTGTTAGATTTTAAAGTTAATTTTAACTTACTTTAAAGCTCATCACGGTTTGTTAAGTTTTCTCAAAGTTTTTATAATATGGTTATTTCAAGGAAATGATGAGGCTTTTGAGTTACAGTCTCAGAAACTCACAGGGGCAGTTCTACCTTGCCCTATAGCATCACTAGGAGTCAGAATGAACTCTATGGAAGTGAGTTTGGTTTGTGTGTGTGTGTGTGTGTGTGTGTATGCTTATGGTAAATAAATGTATCCATTTTGGATACGTATTTCAGCACAGATGGGAGAACCAGTATTGTGTCTATGGACCAGGCCCTGGAGAAAGAGATCATCCTTTGTCAAGCAGAGGGTCAGCAAAAAAGAGGGTCGCCCTCAAGGAGAGGAGGGGTCACAGGGACTGTAACCGCAGACTGCAGCACAGCAGTGGTTGTGAAGATGGGGCAGGTCTGGGCAGCATTTCTTTCTGCTGTGTAGAGTTTCTGCCGTAGACAGGCATCGACTTAATGGCACCGCACAATGCTAGCAGCAAGTAGGTGTATAGGGTTTGTTTTAGAATACTAACCCCAAAGAAGCACACGCGTGTGTGTGTGCACGCATGTGCACAGACATGTATATCACATAGGCTTGGCAAGCCGAATAAGTCCTTGGAGTTTCTTTCGCTGGTTTCTGTACTTTTGAGAACATTGGGAATATTTCTACAGGAACAAGGGAGGTGGGGGGGGGGGTCAAGAAGTAGCATAAATGAGTAAAAATGTCCCATTAATTTAGGGACTGACAGTCATTGGAAATGTTGGTGAGAGCCGGTGGAGGTGAGATGGAAGGGGGTGGGGGGACGGAACAGGAGGAGGCACGTGGATTTAGGTTGGATGAGATTTTTTTTTAAAGGGAGAAAACTTTGAATTTTAAACTGTGATACCCTGAGAGGCTCAAAGAAAAGGCAGCCGGTAGGATATTAGTTTCCTGAGAGAGCAGGAGGGAGTGGGGCCAATGACACTGAGATGGGAATGGCTGTGCTGTCCCAGCTACAGGCCACGGACACTGTGCTATGGCAAACCAGGGTGCTCAGCAGGAATGGGACCTTTCCCCCTTTAAATTTAGAGCCTTCTCAGGAATCCAAGCAGAAAGTAATGGCGGCACCTTGAACTTTCAGGATTCCATAGCGATTTCGATAACTCATGTACTATTTATCATCTTCACAAAATTCTTATGATGCAAAAGAGGGGACAGCTATTGAGAGCTATGAGACAGCAAGTCTATACTTTATTAAAATAGGATTCTTGGGAGTTAGTTGACTCCCTTTTGTCTTTTCGAGCTTAGAAAGAGCCGGCCAGAAGACCTCCGGGCCGAGAAGGCGAGCCAGGACTCACAGAGTGTAATGCCCTTCTCATCTTACTTCTGGTTGGCCGAATCCTTCCTGAAAGGTCGAACGGCTGAGCAGAGAGCAGTGCAAACTCCAGTCAGCTGCTCACCCAGGGCGATGTCCCCTGCTAGAGTCACGGGACTCACTCCACAGCCGGTCTGCTAAAAAGGTGCTGGTGCCAGGACGCAGTCACTCAGTCCGGCTCAGTCCTTCCAATGAGGCTTGCTCATCACCACCCTCTCCCTAGGACTGTCCAGGCCTAGGACTGATATGTCCACTTTACCAGCAAGGACTGGGTATTCTGCCTTGTCATACCAAATGTGTCACCTCTCCTTTCTTCCTTTCCCCAAACGGAATCCTCCTATCAGGAGCCCTGGTGGTGGAGTGGGTTAAGCATTGGGTCAGCAGTTCAAAGCCAGGCACCTTTGTCCTTTTGGCTTGTCATTTAGCAAGTAGATTTCCAGCCATCCAACTATCTGACCTACAACTCTAAGACTGCTAACCGAAACATCAGCTATTCAAAACCACAAGCCGCTTCCATGGAGAAACATGAGGCTCTCTGCTCTGGTACAAAGTGACAGTCTTGGAACCCACGGGGCCAGTTCTCTGCCGAGGCCACTGGGAGCTGGCCACAGCAGCAGCGAGTGCTATGTTCTGTTGCTGAATTGCTACACTTAATCGGCCACCCTTCCACAGGAAGAGTCACCTGCTCTGTTTTGGCTTTCTGCCCCAACTTTCATTTCTTTCTGTATCTTTATGGGGCTCTTCTGAAGGTTCAGAAGCCAGCGAGACACTAAAGAGACTCAAGAAACCCTCTGCAGAGTATCTGTCAGCATGTCTGGCCAACCAGATTTGGGACACAGTGTGATGGGCTTAGTCCAGCAAAGCAAATGTAGACATTCATTCTTTCATTTCCTTGAAGAGGGACAAGTGCCCTTGAAGGTGCTGAAGCAAAAGAAAAGGAGGAAAAACACACCACGGACACATTTTCATATCGCAACATTATTATTGCAGATGCAAAGGTTTATTCAAGTGCTTCTGAAATGCAGCGCTGCATTTAGGCTAAATGCAAATGGGCAGTGGGGTCTTAGGTCTCTGGCCGGGGATTTCTGCAGTGCCAAGGCTACAGTTCTCCAGGGCCCGTTGCTTATTTTGATGAACACATCACCCACATGTACTATCCTTAGGACATCATTGGCTTTCCAAATGAATGTGCTATCATTGCATACTACCATGAAGCTTCATTATTAATAAATAGACACAGCAACCCATAGGGTTATGACCTGCTAGATATCATGAGATATAATCACAATCTAACAACAAACACTCCTTGAAACGTTTTAGGACAATGATTATTCCGGAAGGAAAGAGTCTACAACATATTTCAAAATCTCAACTGGACTGAGGCTTGCTTTCCTCCGTACCGTTTCCTCTTCTTTGGGGCAAAGCTAGCCCACAGCGTCCATTTTGTCACAGACATCCAACTTCCCGCTGAGCATTGGACTTCCTTCTGTCCCAGGGTTCAGAATCCGTTTTCAAGGCACACCCGAAGTTTATCAATGAGAAGAGCGTTCTTGACAGAAAAAACCCCAACAACTGTATTTTTTCCCTCTCATTCAACGGGCAGTCCTTTCCCCCATGACAATTCCCATGGAATGCAGCCCTGAGGATGGCATCTAGGACTAGCATGGGGTCAGAATCTGGGCAACATTAGGTTCCACAGTGTCCTGGCTACAGAAGGTAGATCTGAAAAAGATAAAGGATCAAAAAAAGATATTTTAATGTTTCCCCAAACAAAACAAAAGGTATCGGTAGTTCTTGCAACTTAAAGCCTAATTATTATTTTGTAAATACGTGCACAAATACAGTACTGCTTTCTCAATCCCCCTTTCATTGCAAAACTTCCTGGTGTCCAAATTTTCATAATAGTTGAAATTTAAAATTATGGACGGATTTTAAATACTGTTTGCAAAACTTAAGCCATGTTTGTAAATGCAAAGAAAGAAAGAAAAATATACTTACTCATACCCATATTTTCCAGATACATCTCTCACCATTTCTGCTCCCAACGTATCCTGAGAATGTTGAAATATATGTTTCTTCCAAATGAATTCAATACTTGAAATGTTTCCAACATTAACATCTGCATCGATTAATTTTGTGTAAGTCATGCCTGGCTCGAGTTTCCTACTGTAAGCAGAAGAAGAAGACGCATAAGCATGCCCCAAGCCCCACGATGCTGAAATGAGAAAAGATATCTATGTGGAATGTTTTCTTCCCAACCACGGTGATCGGCACCTCAGAATATCAAGCTTCCATAGTTTGTAAGAGAGGAGAGGAGGACAAGAAGGTGGGCTAGCAGACTTCTAGGTGATGCCTAAGAAACAACAACAACAAAACCCAAGCTCTTGGAAACCCATGGGGTTCCTCTTCATTCGTGTGGAGTCACTAAGGAATCGATGGCAGTGGGTTCCTTTGAGTGAGACTTTATATCTGGAAAACTGGAAGTCAAAAAAGAAAAATGGAATCCCACAGGGTAGTAAGTGGTATTGTCAGAAAAGCACAGACCACGCTGTTTACCGAGGCATCTTGCTGAGCGTTGCATAGAGCCTACAAACTGTGTTAGCTGCCAGCTCCTTGCTCGAAGGGTTACTGACCTGGCTACCTCCAACTTCCCCGTCTTCCCAAGTGTTCCACCGATCTGGAGAAAGATGCTGCCCTGAGTGGCATTGCTTCCACGAAGTTTGACAGACAGTTTGTGCCTCCAGCCTGGAAATAAAGGAGCAAACAGAGAGAGAGAATGAAAGAGAGAGAGAGAGAGAGAGAGAGAGAGAGAGAGAGAGAGAGAGAGAGAGAGAGAGAGAGAGAGAGGTAGATTGAAGGGTTAAACACTCCATAAGTGTACAGCATCCTGGACCCTTGGATGTAAATGCACCTCGTAGCTTTCACACAGAACAAAGCTCTGGATGGTCATGGAAACAATACAACCGAAGATGTAGTTGACGTGACTTTGTTAGGCAGACAATACTGAATGTGATCTACCAATGCTTACATTTTAATTTTCCTAAAGTTAATAGCTCAATGTTCTCCCAAAAATAAAATCTACAATTTTTCCCCAGACAGTTCCATGACTTTTAAAAGAGATGCTGTGCATTTTCTTTCACCAATGCCCTTTGGATTCTGACACATGTAAGCTCCCGGTAGCCTTTGTTCACCGAAGTCCTTTATCCCTAATTCCTTTATTCACTGCAGTTTTGCAATATGCACACACAATTCCAGAAGACGTCATGGGTGAGAAAGTGCGTGGTTATAATCATTTATAGGCAAAGTGACTTGTCCATTGCTGCCCTGAATGGGTGCGTATCTGGAATTGCTATAGTCAGAATGCTACGGACATCTCGTTGCCGGGTCTAGGAATGCCTGGGTCTGCACCATGCTTGGCCACGATTTCCTGATGCCCAATTAAGTGTTACTATTTCAAAATCTAGAGCTACACCGACCTTTCACCCAAATTGTTGTATGCTTACATACTGTTTAAGTTGAAAAATGCAATTCTTCATGAAATCTGAAAACCACCAGAAAAGGAAGGGGGCTACCAGAGCCGAAGATTTGCTTCATTAAAGAATCATTGCCAGTGAGTTATTTCCCCTTCCTCGAGCCGTTCCCACTATCATCAAAGTTCACCAAGGATGGAATTGTTGCTTTATTCCGCGAGTCCCTAGAGCCCTTGTCTTCGTTGACCTCCCACCAGTGCATTGGGTGGAGTGAAGGGCGATGCCCTTCTCTTGGCTCTTCTAACAACCCCTTCCGCCTCAATCTGTCTTCTTTCCCTCTACCCACTCCTCAATATCTCTTGCAGGACCGACTTTCTTTTCTAAATCTAAATTCTTTATTCACCTTACTTTCAAAACACACACACACACACACACACACACACACACACGCATTCCAGAACACCTCATGAGGAGGTCTTCTCATTGGACACACTCTTGGGTAGCTCCGTCATCCTCTTTAACTGTGGATTCATGCTTACATATAGGTGATGCCCTCAGCCTCGGTCTACCCTCCACATCCCTCATCAGTAGCTCAGACCCCTATTTCTAACTACCCAGTAAGGATGTTCACTCCCAACCTCAAAGGCACTTCAAATACAACAGGTCAGAAAGAGAGCTCTCCTTTCTCCCAAGGTGGTCTTTCTTCTTGTGTTGTAAACCTCGGAGAATGTCATCCATCCAGCTAGAATCATCCAGGACTCCTTCAAAAGCCATGCAAGCAGTTCCACTTAGCTTCTACCACCTGCGTAACCAGCTCCATCTTCCCACTTCTTTCTACCTTTCTGCCTGGAGCGTCACAATGCTCCTGTCAGGCTATCCTGCCTCCTTCTTGACCCCTCTCATCCATGGAACAACTCGAGTCATTCACAAATCTTTATTCTCCCTCGGGGCCTTTGTGTTGACCCAAAGAGAAAGCCCACATTCTCCACATGGAGCGCAAGGCCCTTCCTTCTCAATTCATCTCTCCCACCTCATCTCAAACGAGGTCCCTTGGCAAAATTTGGGGGAAAAGTAGAATTTTAAAACGATGGGATTTTTCCCACGCGGATTTTGAAACCTCTTCAGAGCCCCCTCCTCTTGGTCCTCTATAGTTCCTCAGCTCTTCAGCAATGTTACTTCTCAGCTCTGACCTTTGTCACCACTACTAGGTGTTGTTCCTTTTTCATGGACCAGGCCTCTCCTGCTCCTTCTTCCTCATCCATCAAACTTTTCCGGCTTAGATATAACTTTCCCTCAGAAGACTCTGCTGACCCAGTTGTGGAAGTTCACCTTCAAGTTCTCAGTTCCCTGAATGACTGAGACTGAGGGTTTCATTTGTCATCTTCCCCCCCAGCCAATGCTCCACGAGGTCCTTCCCCATGTTGTTCTTCCCTGCCTCTGCATGGCTTGTCCGTGTGCATAGTAGGCATTCATTAAAACGAATGGCCTCAGTGCACAGTAGACATGAATTAAAAACGGTTGACTTTTTGAAGATAATTTCTAAGAACATCACAATAAAATTCAGTCAAAATACTTACGGGCAAATGGGGAACGAGATCCTGTGTTTAAAAAATAATATGACCCATTAGGGTTCATGTTTTTGAGATGAAATCTGTCAGCAAAGTGACCCATTGTTGGGCAACCTTCTTTGGGACACTGGGAGCAATTGCCCTGGTGATAGAAGATAAGATGTAGTTATTTAGGTAATGAGAGCATTTTCTCCTCAATAAGCTCAGGATGTATTATTAAACTATAGCTTTTACTTTTGAATCTGAATAAAGTATGTGCATTTTAAAATGGCCAGTTTCAACAGTTGCCAGTTTTCAAGACCAAAACCAAAAGAACACGGAAAAAGACAAACTGCCTGTTATAAAAATGCATTAGGGATATGAATATATATATAGTTACTTAAGAAGAAACTCTGTCAATCAAACTCAACTCAACTCATGGCGCTCGAGTTGATTCTGACCCATAGCGACCTTATAGGACTAAGCAGAACTTCCCTTTGGGTTTCTGAGACTGCGAATCATTACTGGAGTAGAAAGCCTCATCTTTCTGAGTAGAAAGCCACTCAGATGAATGGCTGGTGGGTTCAAACTGCTGACCTGTAACCCAGTACGCCACCCGGGCCCCTCCAAAGAGTCAATAACTGTGCATTAAAAATTGCCCAGCCTCAAGGCAAATCAGGGAAAAGCAAGGTGAAACAAGACACAAGGACAGAGCACTCCTTTCAAGCTTTCTGGTAGTTGCCATTTTCTCAAAGTTTTACTGAATTTGTTGTTGAGATTATGCCAAACACAGGGCAGTTTCTGCAGGCCCAGTTCAGTGACGCGGGCGACAGTTGTCAAGTTGTGCCACCATTTCCACCCTTCTTGTCTGAGTGTGTCCCCCCCCACCCGCCCCCCTTAATATAAACTCACCGGCCCTGACTTGCTAGCTGCTCTTTTGAGTTGCCATTACTTATGAAATCCCATAAAGTTAGTTCTTAAACGAGCATAAGGCTCTAGACAGGCATTTCTAGTAGAGGTCAAGTCTTGTTTGGTTTTAAGAAGACCTCAGGAGATGCTTTTTATTTACAATTTATAAATGATCCCGGGACAATAGGTTTGTCCACCTCAGGGAAATCGCTTCGGACTGGTTTGGGAGCTGTCTAAAGAAGCGGTCGGTAAAGGTTTGCGCAGTTATCTAAAACTCTTCTAAGGAATAATTAATTCCTTACAGCTCCCAGTAGATGATTCATCTCGATAGGATGTCCACTTAACGAATATATGTGCTAACCTGTCCCTTTCTGTTCTTCATACTCAGCACACTTGAAAAAAAATATTTAAAACATCTGACAACATCAGGTACCAGTGACGATAGAGAGGTGGGAGAGGAAGCTGATGGAGCAGTCAGTAGCATCTCATGAAGATGGACGGGGATGTAGCCTGTGTCGATTTCACTTCTAATACACGCCATAAAGAAACGTGTCTCCGAGTGCGTGAGGAGGCACGCAAAGGGGTGCTTATGGAAGCATTTCTCTTAAGAACAAAAACTAGCAATGACTGAAATGCATGTCAGTGGGGGAACGAATACATACACAGTGGTCAGGTGCTTATAAAATAAGTGTATAATCCGACTAGACCTACACACATCAGTGTACAGCTTCACATTATATTTTGTTTAAGAAAGAAGTAAATCCAGAAAGATCTGGACAAAATGCTACCATTCGTTTGATCAATATCAAATTCATGTCTAAGTCGGCTGTAGGGGAGGGAAGGGAAAACACAAGGAACGTTCCTTCTTGAATTATCTGTTTGTCTTTAACCGTAAAGCCAAACCAACAACAATACTCACATGTTCACCTTCTGGTAGCTGGTGATTGAGTACTTGCTGTTTTAGATTTGAGGCTTTAAACAATTTATAAACCGTAAACATTTAGGTTAGCACGACCAGAGCACAGCATTTCAACTCCATTTTCAATGAAGAGAAATGCTAATGAAGGTTCATGTTATCGAGTCCTTTCCTTGTGCCCTGGAGGCAGAGTTTGTTATTCAATAAACTGCTGTTCACAAGGTCAGCAGTTCAAACCCATCATCTTCCATGATGGAGGAAAACTGAGGCTGTCTGTTCCTATGAAGATTCACCGTCTGCAACTCAAAGCGGGCAAATCTACTCTGTCCTATAGGGTTGCTATGAGTCAGAAAGGAGTTGATGGCAGTAGGTTTGGTTTTAACCATCCACCAAAGTGGGCCGGGGGTCACAGGCTCTCTGGTCTGGTAAAGATGAACTGTTTCAGAAACCCACAGGAGCAGAGATCTGCTCACAGGAGAGAGCTCTGGCCTGTGGGGCATTCTGAGTTGGAATCGACAGGATGGAAGTGAAGGCTTTTGTTCTGTTTTGTTTTTTAACCACATGCCAAGCACTATTCTAAATGGATTCTCTGGTTTCATTAATTTCATCCTCATAAAATCCCTGAGAATTAGAGGCTCTTAGTCTCCCCGTCTTACAAACGAGGAAGCACAGAGGAACTGGACAAGGTCTCGAAAGGTCCCCATCTAGTAAGTGAGGGGTGAAGCATCTGAGCCAACATTCGGGCCCAAGAACCCTGCCTTGTTTTTTTTAAAGACGGTTAGTTAAAAGTACAATAAAACATGTCAAATAAATTGACCCCCTGTCCTTGAACCAAAGCTAGCACACACATGGCACTCTGGATTCCTCCAGATTCTTTGGTTTGGTTCGGGGTTTCTCTGATCTCTAAACCCAGCCTCTGTCACCTCAGCCCCTACAGGGAATGTCAACTCTTAGCTTCTCAAGGAGCCCTGCTGGTGCTGCACTGGGGGATAAGTGTCGTCGGGCAGCTAACTGCCAGGTGGGTGGTTCAAGTCCACCAGGTTCTCCAAGGGAGAAAGATGAGACTTTCTGATCTTGAAAAGATGCAGTCTCGGGAACCTCACTGTGAGGCAGAATGAACTCAGTGGCACCGTGTTTAGTTTGGGATTTCTTAGCATCCCAGAGCAGCACCAGTTGGTGAGAGAGAGGGCAAAGTGGGGGAAAGAAGAACCCCCCCCCCGCACCTCCTGGGAAATGTCAGTGT